>NW_013566978.1:0-565469 GCF_000721755.1 Aureobasidium subglaciale EXF-2481 | reverse complement strand
GACAATCTCAACATCAGAAACGCAGAACTACAAGCTACTGTGGCCAACCAACAGGCTCAAATTGAAGCCCTCACCGTNAAGAGAAGGAAGAAGGTATATACAGATCCTAACGATAAATTTGCGAGTATTGACAATATAATGGTTGCTGTACGAGCTGTTGAACTCATAGAGGCAAGGGACGCGACTGACGCGCTAATTGTAATCGACAATTAGCTACAACGAATCAGACTATCTAGAGCTGTGATCAGCTCAATTTTTAGAGCCATACATTAGCGTTGTAGTCGTATACAGCAGTTCAACGACGAGGTGATCAATTCGGCTTGTGCGGCGCTTCCAGGGGTGCGGCGCTTCAGGGTACTTCAGCTTAAAGCAGCGTTGCCCTCACATACCTTCCACCATGATCGTTGCCAACGCAGACGGGGTATGGATGGCCACGTATGTCAACCGTAGTGCTTCGCCATCTCCTGGATGCTTCCATCCTCGATGTCCCGACCGCATGCCAACGCTGGAGTCTTTGCAGAGGAGGACCGCAAGTCTCCTAGGGTCCCTCACTAAGAGTAGTTCTATGCCTATGAGTCATGATCTCGGAAGATACTTGCCGGACAATTGTTTTCGATGTTGGTGTCGTTTTGGCCACCACACAAAAGCTATCACCCCGTCTAGGCGCCCGCTAACTCACAATCGATCGTTCAGAAGCTAGTCCTTGAAATTTGAGCTCCAGTGATTCACCTCCAACTGATGTTCCTCCAAGTCCTCACGAGCCTTCACGTACGCTTGGTAGCGAAAAACTCCCGATACGTTCCCACCGCGCATGGGTTAACGATCAAAAATGTTTTACCTTTACATGCATAAACTGTCGAAGCCCGTCTGAGAGCGATAGGGGAGCGCAGTCGCCTGTTCAAGATCTGATCTCACGCTGTAGCAACCAGTGCTGATTTGACCTAATCGTGTTTTCCTCTCATCAGACGCATGCAACGGGGTAGTCAAAAACAGGACAAGACAGTCAGCAGGATCTCCGATCAGCACCATTTCGACTTTACCGCGCCATATAATGCCTCAACATAGCAAGCAGAACACCACAAGGCTTGCATCTACAAGATGAATCTACAGCATATCTTGCTCGAAGGGCAGAGTCCTAGTCTAATCAGCGCCTGACCTTCGATTAACCAACTCGACCGACAAGGCTGACATTCTATCTCTGAACAAAAGCTTTCATCCACTTCTCCACATGCATCATGCTCTTAACGCCCCGAGCCGTACTTGGCGCTGCAAGTCAGTATTTGACCTCAACCCATCACCATCCAAGTTTAGGGTTTAGTAGACGTGTCCAGGGTTATTGCAGGTGTTATCGCTCCATTTCGTCGAAGACCTGACCTTTGGGTCGTTAACTCTGATGCCGTGAGCGTCCTCATGTCCATCTAGTGCTGAAACATTTCATCGATAGCAAGCTAGATGGAAGCGAATCTGAATATTATCGTGAGCCGAACTCGTCTTACTAGACAAGCTGCGTTTAAGTCACACAACCACTTGTTACTAACGAGCCATATACACCGAGTATGGGCAATCGAGCTTAGAGCTACGCACCCCTCCCTTGCGTCGGTCAGTATCTTTCGTGGAGCAATAATCTAGTTCGCGACAGATTTGTGCCTCGCCTACTGGTCATCATATGAGGTTCCCTATGACCCACCCTCCGTTCACCCTTACGAATAGTTGTGCTGTGGCTGGCATGATCAAGTATCTAAAGAGCGAGGCCTTGGCCGTCACAATATTTGAGGCATTCCAAGCTGATAGCGTCCTCTATAAGCGGGCGGTCAGCGGTGAACAGTCTGCATTTCACAATCCATCTTGTCCTGTCAAACTGCACGCTATGGACAAAGGCACGATTTCTATGTTCAAAGGATCATTGAAAGGCACTAACAAGGGATTGGTTCCAGCTTCTAGGCGACGATGTCACAGCTCTCCCTTCAGTTTTATGCCTCTACGCTGCTCAAGCCTTCGACCCGAACTTGCTGCAAGTTTGTGTCCATCGCTACTTCAAGTCTTGTACGAACACTCAGAACTCGTGCGTGGCTTATTCGGCTCGTTCGAGCCTCTGCAAAATGTTCAGTTGTCTCCTCGGAGCTTTCTAGACTCCTTTCTCGGCCGACTACTACGTCGTATGAGCTCAAGCTCATTTTCGTCTTCCGACTTAATTGTCACGGAGCGACTCTCACGACCAGAGGGCTTCGAGGAGCGAGCTGACTTCACGGCAGCCTTGAGATTGGACGAGCCTGCTGTTGGAGCCCTGCTGCTCCGATGTGATCGAGTCTCCGTTTTTCTGGCGGCAGATCTTGTCGTTGTGGGTTCTCTGTGCGAGGGTTCCTCCAGCGGGATGAATTTCATTCTTTTTGGCGATGCGCTTTCTGACTTGACTGAAGGAGATCTCGGTCTCTTTGTCCGCATCCGTTTTGTAGGGCGCTCGTCTTCACTATCGTCGTCCTCATTGACCTCGGCGTAGGAGGCATCATTGGTCACTCTCCGAGGTACTTCTATTACCACCCGGGGTTCAGCCTGATACGTCTTCCGGGAGGGCCGAATCTGGGTCATCACAGCTTTGCCTTTGCCCTTGCCTTTATCCTTGGCCTTCGTGTTCCTGTTGCGGCTTTCCTCTTCCTCGCCATACAGCTTGTCGTGGTAACTGCCCCCGTAGTTGAAAAATAGCTCTTCGCCGGTCTCAATGTCCCTGGAAGCATACATCCCAATCCTGTGAGCAAGATTACAGAGCTTGATTTTGGGATAAACGTTTCGAAGGCCAGGTCTTGTGGCGTGGTTGATGAAGCGAATCTTGTTGCCCATTCGCTGAGAGTCTATGGTCTGATCTGGTGCGCTGTCAGTACCAGTCCCATGTTCGAGTGTCATCATGGCTACTTGCCTCTGTTCAGGTCAAAGATATAGCTCAATTTCTGAAACTCGTAGATTGTACCTCTTCTTTCCGTCTCGTCCCGAGTGATGACCTCTCCTTGGTACTCCCCAATAAATTCGTCCTTAGCAATAGGCTCCCCAGCGTAGAGTCCAAAGCCATGGACAACGCTCTGGCCTAGCAGTGTCCTTTTCGGGACACCTCGCTGCATAGCGACGTTTCGACATCTGCGATGGAGGCAATCATCATCGTACCTCCACTCTTGGTCTAGGACGACGAGTGCTTCACACGACTCACAGAGGTCCGGATCGCACTCTCTGTTCATCCTGTAGCAATCGCAGGAATCATCCTGTGCACAAGACTTTGCTCGCCTGGCGCATGAACAACCTTTGAACCGGCGGCTGCATTTGAGCTGGCACCCGCAGGTTTTCTCGCAACAAATCTTAGCTTCGAAGCACGTACAACGTGCATCCTCACACGTGATGCCAACATGACTGCAAGGGAAGAACGGACCTCGTCGACTATGATCCCAGGTGACGCTGTTAGCTTCATTCATCCACCAAGCTAATGACTTCTTTGGCTGTGTTCGATAAATCTCCTCTGAGGATTCTCGGTCGAAGGGGTACGTAGCAAGTTGTTTGAAGTTGACTCTCGGAGGGAAGTCAACGTCCAGGGCATCGACCGAGTCGGCGTCATCCTCGCTATCTTCTCGTCCGTTTGGTCTTTCATGTATAGTGCCGTGATTAGGACAGTCATGGATGTGACAGATACTGCAGGCGATACTGTCATATGACTTTCCTGTCTCGATGCTAACAAGGCCTTCGATCATGTCGTTGTCAGGAAATTCGGCGTATTTTCGTGCGATCTGCCAAGGGCTGAAGTCTGTCATGGTCCAGAATGTGTGGCAGGCTAGGGCAGCTCTCCACAGTATCTCGTCGTCGATTTCCGGAATGATCGATGCTACAGAGACCCACCTAGCGCTTTTGCGGTTGAAATCGTCCTTGCAGAATTCATCTTTTGCGCTCAATACATCATGTATGAGTTCGAGCTCGTCTGAGAAGCTTGTCAATCTCGAGAACAGGCCGTCGGGGCCTTCGGTCGCTTCGAGCAGATACTTGAGGACGCAGTCCATTGGACATTCGATTTCTTCGAGAAATGCCTCGAAGTAAGGGCCATAAGAGCTGGCTTGTTGGGATATGAGGACCTTACGTGGCCGATCCTCGACGATAACGTCGTACCTCTCGCGGATGGTTCCGTCGTCATCGATGTCTTCTCCGAAGTACGGCCACACTTGCAGTTGACGTGTATTGGTACCTAGTACGTTGTTCCTGATCCTAGTGTAGTGCGAATAAGTCGGAACTTCGATCTTGGGGGCCTTCCATGATGTGACGCGAGCTTGCACGGTTATCGACTCGCTTTTCACTTTGGGTATCGTGTCTCCGTGAGAGTGTGATATTGAGAATGACTTTCCTGTGAGAGTAGTAGCGCGAGCACCAGCCTGGGGTTTGACGTTGGCAAACGGGTTCTGTCTACGCTTCTTGTCCTTCGCTTCGCTTGGTCTTGGGTTGAGGTAGTCTCGATAATCTTCGGGACGCTCATATATCCTTGCCCTGCCAAGCCAGGATTCAGTCAACGATTCATGATCTTCGTCCATGTCGTCCAGGTGTCCATCGAGAACAAGCATATAGTATTCCAGGTCGTCTGCATTTCCGAGCATAAATGTCAAATCGACCGAGGAGGATGGTTCTGCTTCGATGTTAGTCAAGACCGAGAGAATAACAGTGGTCCTAGTATGTCACTTGCCAAAATCTCGTTCGGGAGAGTCGTCGTCGTCGTCGTCGTCGTCGTCGTTGTCGTCAGGGAGCCAATTTCTGCGAGGAGGTGACACGTCGGGCGAGTTCTCAATGGTTTCTGGATTCACTCACATTAGTACGGATTGTACAAGCGAAGGACTGTCAAGCATGTCTACCTCGTATGGGCTCGTCATCGCCGATCTCGAGGGCAACAGGCGACGAGGGAAGTTTGGTGGGTGCCGACATGTCGCTTGACGTCGAACGTGATCGCTCTGGTGGGCAAGGAGTAGCAGGCCTATCACGAGGCCCCTCTTCAGAATCACTCGTGAATTCAGACCATGGAAAGTAACTACGAGGTGTGACAGAGATCGAGCTAGAGTCGGAGACGGAGTCCGAGCCGGGGTCGGGGTCGGGGCCTGGGTCTGAGTTGGTGTCCGAGTTGGAATCTGAGTCGGAGTCAGAGCTGGTATCAGAACTAGAGTCCGAGCTAGAGCCTGTCTCCGGCGTGATAAAGTCGGAGGAGTGAATCCTCGGTCTAATGAAAACCATGATTGCTGGCAAAGCACTTCACAAGGAAGGCGCGCTGGAGCTTATGATTCAACCACAAAGCGACAATGGTTTTCACGAGACTCTACTTGGTACAGGTGACTGGATTGTCGCTTCCGAGACATGCAGACCTTACGCGACTACCACGCCGGCTAGAACTACGAGGAAGCAGGTCAATCGGTTGGATTTTACCGTCGGTCAACTCGTCTGCGAATGATACCACTGACAGAAAGGAGCACCAACGACGAAGCCGCAAACGCGTCCATGGTTTGTGTGTGCCAAGAGCCGACGCGTTCATCCTCCGCACGGCTCATAGTGTTGTGGTACCACCGACCCTGGTGCTGACTGGAACTCAATATCTTTCCCATCTACGACTCACTATCAACTGTTTCCAAGAGAGTCGTGAATTGGAACACTTCTTATTTGTTAGCATCTACTATGCAGTGTTAAACCGGCTTTGATCACGGCGATAACGCAGATGGTGACGAAGCTCGAAAAGTCAGGAAGGCTGATGTCCGGTCACTATGATCCAGCGTAGACATCATTTCCAGATACCACCGACGACACAACTCAAGTCTATCTGTTTACGATCTCCCAACTTGTTCCTTTAGTTTCGAGCGAGAAACATGGTATGCGGGACAGTAGACAGGGCACGAGCAAAAGTTTGTCGCAGCCGTGAATCGAACACGGGGCTCGTGCATGGCAAGCACGAATTTTACCACTAAACCACTGCGACGGTTACTGAAGCGTGCTACGTTAAGCAACAATATGAATCTCATTGTTGTGCCCCGCTTCGACCGCGTCGAGTTTCTGGCCCGTGCGTCGGTAGACGGTGTTCAAGGCACGCGCGGAAGCCGAAAGCAAAGCATGAGTGTACCGAGGGATTTTGTGCAGTCCGAGCAAGAAGCACGAGCGCCGACCCCGCACGTCAACACGCAAGTAACGCAGACAGATTGTTGAGAAACATTGAGTGGTAGTGAAAGAGCTCGAGGTATTCGACCGGTGTCAGTGGGGATGCGAGTCGTTTCGAATTGATTGAGCTGTGGAAAAAAAAAAAAAAGGAGTTCCGGTAGCGGTTACGTGATAATCGAGTGAAATGGTAAGGGTCGCATGCGATTGGAGCGGATGGGCGTGGCAGGCGGGTGGCCGGCGTGTTCGAGGAAGCGCGGACCTCCCGTCGCTGTTCGCGTGCTTTGACGTTTGATTTGAATCGGTGCATGACCGGCGACTGGCCTCTCTCCCATCTACATATACAGGCAGCACTCGACGACCAGTGCAGGCGCACGCCATCACTGCAAAGAGTGCCATCATCGCCTATCGTCTGCCTATCGCGAGATCGCCATTGCGAGCCTGTCCAGGCGCCCGTTCCCCGCACTCACGTCATCCAGCAGCTCTGCATCTGATAGGACGAGCATCACGCAAGAGGCAGTCGTCGAGCACGCCATCGTCCTCCCGTGCCATTCAGCAGCCGCCGGCGCAAGCATTATCTACACAGCAGCTACAAGACGCGCAACGGGAAGGAGGCCGCCATGAACTATATACTCGTCTACTCGCTGTCTCTGCTGCTGTACCAAGGCCTCTGCACTGCCGAACAACACCGTCTTCGATACTACCTCGACCTGCTCTCCAAGCCCGTCAACCGCCTCGACCTTTCCCAGAACACGGCTCGTCACGCTCGTCACGCCCGCCACGCCCGTCGCCATCCACGCCATGGCTCCCACCGCCGTCCAATCGCCGCTTGACGCCCTTTCGTCCACAAACTCCTACCACAACCCTTCGCCCAAGGTCTTCCCCGACGGCGTCAAGACTGCCGGCCAATTCGATCCTCTGTACGACCAGCTCGCTCCCTACTCGGCTTTCCCCAAGGAGATCACCGGTCCCACCGTATGGCAGGCCGAAGAATACAAGAACAACGCTGAGCGCTGGACACATCCCTTCAGCGAAGACGAGATTGCCGAAATCTCAAAGGCTGCCGACGACTTCATCGCCTCCAGCACCCCCTTGACGGGCATCACAAAGGACAAGTTCCCCTTGCCATCTGCCACGGGCCGCCTGCTGCACTCGCTGCGCCACGAGCTGCTCAATGGCAAAGGCTTCATCCTCTTCAAGGGCTTCCCTGTCGAGCAGTGGGGTCTACACAAGTCGGCCGTCGCCTACATGGGCCTCGGCACATACCTTGGCTACTTTGTCAGCCAGAACAGCCGCGGCCACGTCCTCGGCCACGTCAAAGATGTCGGCGAGGACAGCACCCAGATCGACAAGGTCCGCATCTACCGCACAAACGCCCGCCAGTTCTTCCATGCCGACGACAGCGACATTGTCGGCCTTCTCTGCATCGCCCGTGCTCTCGAAGGCGGCGAGTCGGATCTAGTCTCCAGCCACGCCGTGTGGAACGCTCTGCAGAAGGAGAACCCCGATGTGGCCGAGCTGCTCACCCAACCCATCTGGTACTTCGACCGCAAGGGCGAGAAGTCGGTCGGCCAGCAGGACTGGATCCGCACCTCCGTCTTCTACCTTGAGCCCAAGCCCAATGGCCGCGTTTACTCAAAGTGGGACCCCTACTACGTCAAGTCTCTCACTCGCTTCAGCGACGCAGGCGCCATCCCCCCTCTCTCGGCCGAACAGCTTCGCGCCGCTCAGATCCTTGAAGACACCTGTGTGCGTCTGTCGCTTCACATGATCCTCGAGATTGGCGACATCCAGTTCCTGAGCAACGAACACGTCCTGCACGCCCGTACTGCCTACAAGGACCATGCTCCTCCATTGCCCAGACGACACCTGATGAGACTCTGGCTCGCTACTCCGGATACAGAGGGCGGCTGGACCTTGCCTTTCGAGGATTCCTCCCACAGAAAGCGTGGCGGCATCCAGGTCAACGACAATCCTCCTGTCGCTCCCCTTGATGCCGAGTAATGCCCTTGATGACCAAATCGCGCAAATTGTATATATCCTCTGTCTTACAGATCAAAATTTAATCGCTTCACCATCTCTGTTTCTAAACAGACATGCTCTTGACACTTCGAATTCTATGTTTACATTCTTCGCTTGTAGCGGGACGTCTGGCCATGTGGGAGCCGAGGAATGCGAATCACCTTCTGTCCGAACACATTCCCCAGAGTTCCCCATGTTTTGATGGTCATTTGATGCAGGAATGCCAACTAGCTCGTAAGAAAAGACAAGATGTGGCTTGCTCCAGCTTCCGTCGACTTGCTTCACTTTGACCACCCTCCTTGTCGCTATGATTGCCGGACGTTCATTCGCGTGTTGCTTCTTACCACTGTCGGCCGTCTTGGGTCAAGCAGCTGCAGCTCTCCAGCCCTTTCGCCATGAGGCTATCGAGGTGCGCCGCAGACAGGCTAATGGCAGTCAAGATACTTCGCTTTCGACCAGCGCCGCGGGCTCGGTGTTGACTTATGTTACTCCATCTCCTGGTGCATCGCCGATCGCAGTTACTCAACAGAGCCAACTGGTCTCGTCGAATGTGCCTTTGTTTACTCTATGTGCACTACCGCCAGAAGCCTTCTTTCCTGTCACGGCTACACCTACGCAAACGACCGCTCCATACCGGAACTATTCTATATCAATACCGCCTGGCCCTGGCACTTGTACCACGATATATAGCCCGACTGTGACGATGGTTTGCGCTACTGTTCTTACCGGAATTGATCGCATGTACTCCGTGACTGCATGCGGTCAAGATATCACCTTCTCGAGCGACTTTGGCTACGTGCTGGCCACGCCTAGTCCAACCTTGGACACTGCTACGAGCTCAAGTGGCACAGCTGGACTCATTACTCCTCCGCCCACAGTGCAGCCACTCACTACGTACTATGTAGCTCCGTGGACTGAGCTCACCAGTGCAGGTCCTCCCACAGATGTGGACAAAAAGATCTGTGCAACGTACACAAATGGCACTGAGGAGTGCATTGTTGAATACTACGTGTGGCGGACTAGTCTCGTCACCATTCCGACAACTATCACTACGTCAATCAATCTGACCACAACTGTTGCTGGACCCTCGCAAATCGTCGTCGAGACTTTCGTCGCCAATGTGACGGAAATGCTCACTACCTTTTCCATGTCTACAACCATGGAGCTTACTTACTCCGTCGAGACTGAGACAACAAACATCGCTACAAGACCCACAGTCTCCACTGGGCCGACCGTTACCCAGACGTACACAGTGAATCAGAACTCGTTGCCCACCGTGTAAGTTCATCTTCGTGTGCTGCTTCTTGTGTAGCATCTGTTTGACACTCTTAATCAGTCGCACCACGAGCACCTCTACCAGACGTGTCACGTGGACTATTTATGTATCTGGTGGAACCCTCACAACCACTGTACCGAGAGCGCAGCCCACGATCGATGAAGATACTACGTAAGTCAAGCTCCTTGTGTAACCAGTCGCATCTACTAACCCCTGGTAAAGATCTACAGACCCAGCAGTCAACCTTCCTTCTCTTGATGTGGCAAGCATTCTAGGTGTTGGTACCTGAGGAAGCAGCACACATAAGTCTGCAAAGCGCTTTGGCCCTTTCGTTGCTCGCTCGATGAATTCTGATTCTTATGATCAGTTCTGCGTCCATGTACTATTGACGATGAGTTCTCTGTTTGGTTCTCTTGTGTAAGCATTCAAGCCATGTCTGGTTGAGTGCCTTTGTAGTCCCCTCCGATAACCACGAAAGCACAACAGAATATAAGATCAGGTATACAGAGGCTTCGCACCTCCCATGTTTGACCATTGCCAAGCGAGACGTTTATCAACATCGATACATATCACTGGCACGTGCTGTGAGCGATTGCGCGGATGCATCCGCCTCATGGGCAAAATGAACATGATCGACCCAAGAAGGAAGATGGCGAACACTTTCCCGAACGCTCCGATGACCTTGGTCTCCACCCTTCACTTCCGACAGATATTCGATCTGAATCGCCAACCATCTAAAGCTGAAGTAGACGGGAGGCTTGGCCCTCGTCTAGACCATTCAAACCCAAAGGAAGTTCTCCGAAGAGAAGCGACACGAGATCAACTCACGTCAGGAGCACTGCCTCCCAGGTCTCTGTTGCCACATATCTCATGCCGTAGCTCACAGAAGCGTCTTGATGATGTAGGAGGAGATCATCGGTCCAAGAGAATTAGCAAAGTAGCGGATCATCCAGGGGGTTGCAGGTGTCCGTGAACCTAGTCGAGAAGATCTTCAAGTCAATTCCATATCATTGAACAATGCGAGGTCTTCGGAATTTCCTGCTCGTGTGCACAATGCATTGTCTCAGACAACACAACGAAAAGCTCAAAGCGCGGACTAGACAACGTACTCAGATGGTCTTTGTTCTAAGCTGGTAGACCATGAGTTCAATGCAACACAAAGCGCTTGCAAGACAACTCCTTGTTCGTTCTTTGTCCTTCTTGTCTACATCAAAGCACTCGGGAGCGGTCTCGCTGATAGTATAAGTATCGCTGTCTTCGTTGCTTCCTCGCCGTTCCTATATTCAGAATAAACAACACTACATACACCTTCATCGGCTGGACCAACTTGTAGCGATCATGTCTACCAACTTCAACTCTGCGGGCCGTCAGGAACAGCCAGGCACGAGTGCTCCAACATACAACAGATTGCTTGACAGTCGGGAACCAATCAACCTAGCTGCACGACGTCGCAAGTTCACTGCTCCTCGTGTCCCGTTCAGTCTCGAGACCGTTCCTTTACATGAAACACAGGTATATATATCACCTGAGCAAGTTGACGAATATCTGCGAAAGCAAGAAGAGTTTAACAAAGCTCTTCTTCAGCGACAGGGTAAGAGGCCCTCTTCTTCTCGCTCGGGCAGCAGACCTCAGAGCCCCATGGACCGAGCTGCTCACTGGGTAAAGGACAAGGTCGTGACTCCAGTGAAGGAGTTTTTCACTGGTCCAGACGCAACCGAGATGGTTGATACTCAAAGACCACAGGACAAGGGTGACTACATTTCTCACAGGATCCGCGTCATGGCGGCTAGGTCTCCCCGTCGTACCGACGATGACTACGAGATGATTTCGGAGCTCCATCCCGTGAACCAACGCATTCCAGAGAGGAGAGGCAGGCCGAGCGTTGATCGTGAGGTCTCTTCAAGACGATCCGGAAGCATTTCTTCGCCCAACCCATTCATGTCCCATGGTACTCCGTCACCACGTAGCACTTTCTCGTCTCGGGGAACGCCTCAGGCCCCCCAGGCCCCTTTGGCCCCTCGCAAGTCCCACAAATCAAACGCCTCAGTGTCAAGTAGCGTTCGAAGTGCTTTTGACAACGTTCATTCTGGTCTAAATCCCAAAGCTGGCAGACTAGTGTTTTCGGATCAAGCACCAGCAGGGATGATGGACCCGTGCAGTGTCTGCCACAAAGAGCCTAGAGGAGCTTTATATCGCGGACGTTGTCAAGACTGTAGGTGAATTGCCAGCTCGCACGCCCCTATCCCTCTTGTTTTACCTGTAATCCCACCAATCAAGCTCTATAACTTTTGCTCTTATCTGACCGAGTACCGTATCCCCATGCTAACTTTTTCTGTTTGCCAGCTAGTGACTTGTAAGAATCATATATCTTCCCAGAACTGAATGCCACTTTCCAATCCAAATCAATGTCCAAATGTTTCTCTTGAGATCTCTTTGTCGTGTGCCAGGGAGTACGAGTCTTCTCTCTCGATGGAGGAGCACAAAGGTGTTACTGGCGCCCGCGCAGAAGCAGATATCCAAATACTTTCCGGTATCGTAATACGCTGCATCCTGCGACTATCCTCGTACTGGCTATGGAATCTCAGCAACGTTCAATATCTCGTTGCTGCGAGGCGTACACGTCTCAACACATTCTCGTTGGTCATGACTTGTTTCTTTGTTGGGATATTGTGTTTCGCCACATCGACTTTCGAACGCCACGATTGCCTATTTAGCCGTCTATCACTCGTAATCTCGAGACACCGGTTATTCCCATAGACCCAAACCCACAACAAACCAAAATAGCAGACCGACATGTCTTGGCAATTCTGGTAACACTGTCCAAGCATCCCACTTCTCAAGCTTTTGTTCAGGTCTTGGTCTCCAGACCTCGAATGTGGAGATGTCGGGTTCGTCTTCCAGATGCAGCTGAAGATGATCCTCGTTCTGTTTGGTCTCTAGTCTTGAGCGGGCAATATCCCGATACATCAGGTCCCTTCGCTCTGGCATGGTCGGAGGTGAGACAGCATATGAGATTGGTCTGAGCGAGGCGAAGTGGCTGCTCCATGCAGCTCCTGGAACCAATAGATGCGTCAAAATGTATTCGAGGCTTGCATGATTGCCTGACCTCACGAGGCCAATTGCGAAAACTGCCATAGCAATGAATAGTATGGCGACGTGATACCATAGATCTTGGTAAAGAAACATCACACGCAAGCGTCGCAAGAAGGCAGGACGACGGTCAGGATGACGCTCTTGAATTTTAGATTCTGCGAGTGCGGTGGGTATGAAGCCGATACGTGGCCCGGAGAGCTTCTTCGGGAACAGATCCTTGGCGAGCGCAAAGAATAGATGAGTGTGTAGCCAATGCGTTCCCTCAACTCTGCGGCGCAATGCCAGGTAGCCACAACTTGTACTTGCGAGCAGTTCTTCGACGTGAGCTGTGATCTTGGTAAGAAGATATGTAAGCAGAATGGCTCGCAGTCCGTCCGAGCTCGCAGTGATGAGCGGTTTGCCAGAGGCGATGAGCATAAGAATGATCCAAGAGCAGAGTGGTCTGTTCATCATGGATGTGATGGGTGAAGCACAATGACAGATCGCGGATACACGTTGCTTCCAGGTCATACCTTTGACAAGAGGTGATGCTATAGCGCAGTCTAGCTTGCGAGAGTTACGAAGTCTTCCAACGAACTGCAGGTCGATTAGCATTCGTGGTGTCCTGAAGTGTTGCGGCATCGCTTACCCATTTCATTCGCTGAGTAACATGAGCTTTGAAAGTGTCTGGTACGAGACCGAACTGTAGCTCTTCGCGACAATAAACGACTTTCCATCCTCGCCCTTGGAGAGTGAAACCAGTAATGATGTCTTCAGCTAGGGCATTTTCCGGAAAGCCTCCGATGTCTCTAACCGCAGTATAGCGGAAGACGACTCCAGGACCCGTCACCCACGCACAATTCATACTGTCGCGCTGAATTTCATCAAACTTGCCGTCGACATTGAGACTTTGATAGAGCGGGTCATTTGTCGGCACATTGTAGAATCTCTGGAGGGGCAAGTGTGTTAGCATGTGCTGAGCAAGGATACCTCCACCGTCTCGTACGTACCTGGGGAACTACAGCTACTCCAACTTGTCCGTCGACGACAAGAAGCGGAAGCGTAGCGCGGAGGAATTCGGGTTCAAAAACCATGTCAACGTCGCAGAAGGTGCAATATTCGGCTGCTCCAAGACTTTGCAGGTAGTTAAGAGCAGAATTCATGTTACCCGCCTTCATGCCACCTCTGACAGGTCTCGCATAGTACAAGAGAGTGACGGGTATCTTACTCGCCAAGGCAGCTATTTGAATCTCCAGGTCCTGATTTGCGGCATCATCGGCAATCAAGATTCTGAAGCTGTCTGCAGGATAGTCGAGATCGCAAGCTGCTCTGACAGTATCCATGACAACATCAATGTCTTCGCCACACGTTGTAATGATAACATCGGCTCGGGGAACCATTGGGCCGGTTAGACGAAGTCGAGGACGCAATCGAGGGTTTGTGCAAAGAAGCCTCCAGCCGTCATCGGCCACCCTTGCGACTGTGTTCATATGAGCATCGGTTCCAATGCAACGGTGTGTTGTCCATTCTTACTGAGAAGTGAGACCTGCGTTGCAAAGTAGCATGAGGCAACGATTCCTGGCTTCTCAATCCCATCCCATAGAGATCGCCAGAGCAGTAGTAGAAAGCGGATGGAGAAGACCCATGACAAGACCGACAGGGGTGTGCCAATCAGATGCGGTAGACTTGTCTTGCACCAGTGCCATGTAAGACTGGAGTGTTTGACTTCAGAGAGCTCAACGATCTCGTAGACGTGAGATGCCTCTCGAGAAGTAAGCTGCGATTTATCCTCGGATATCATGCTGGGATCTGCTTTTCCAGCTCTACCATTGGGATCTGGTCAGAGACAGAACTGTATGCGATGTTCAGACTTATAGTTAGACAAACTCACAACAGACAATTGGTTTGGGTCAAAGCAGTATAGGCGAATATGAGGTTACACACAGGCGCAAGTGGAAAACAAGAATTACAAGCTCAACGTGTGGAAGCCACTCACGCGAATATATGGAAAGCTGATTCGAACCAAAGAAGGCGGGAGGAACAGGGTACTCCATGATTTCCAAATATAATAGAGCCAATGTTTGCCGGAATTGACATACGTGCACTGGCAATAGGAGAATTGAGTAATTTGGTCGAGACCCTTTGATGTGGATCTTTGAACTTGGGGAAAAAGGAGCGGATGCTCGGGAAGGTTCAGCCGAAGGTCGCCAAGATTTGCCTTCTTTGGCATCTGGCCAAGGGTTGCGAGAACGTCTGGAGTCCACGCCGCCACGCGTTTGCTCTCCAGCAGTCAGCATATGTCGCGGATACCATTGAATGCGGCCATCCGTCCTCACAGCTTCTGGCAAAGCATTCGATTTGGAACAAATGTCGAGGTCAGTGGTAGGGCAGAATTGGACCACGGGAAATAAATAGGCTTCGACCTGCGGCGTCGAATTCACAAGTTGGTCTATTTTTACTCATGAAATTGGACGACGAATTTCTTTTCAGCCACAAGCTCACATGGACGCTTTTGTCGCTCGTTTCTGAGTTGGCCGAAGTTTCTGAGCTTGTACTAAACCTCAAGCAAGGGCCTTCCAGGACATGTTTCAGCACATGGTCGCTTTAGGCACGTTCACGCCCCTTGTACATCGTCCCTATACTGGAGACGCGAAAGCCGACCGGGATAAATATGAGGGCGACCAGTCGTAGTTGGTGCGCTTGACGCGTCCCTAAGCTCCTCTTTTCACGTCTCTGCCTACGTCTAGATGCTCGCTTCCAGGTATCGACAGATGCGTCGTGGAAGTATGATTGAAAAAAGCACTAAGCGATCAGAGACGGGCACCTGTTCGATAGCCTGCTTGACATGCTTGCTGGGTGGCGGCGTGTGCTCCCTGGAGTTGTGCGCTTTGTATCCTCCTGTTTTACGTTCGCCATCTTGATTCTACAGTAGTTTGTGAACAGAGCGGGATGTTTTGGTGTGGCATCTGGTCGTGACACGGCGGTGGTGGTAAAGGGTCGCGGGAGTCGTAGGGCCTGCGTCCTTGAGGGATGGTGAGCAATCGTTGGGATAGATAAGCAACTCTCAGTCTTGTCGTGAACACCCTCTGAGTTGTCGTTTTGCTATACAGTTCGGCACTGGGCGGACGTAAACATGCGGGAATTCGACAAATAATGACGAGGACCCAACGATGGCCAAGCGAAGCTTCCGTGACGTATCAGGGGTTTGATGAGGCCTGCGCTCTAATGCGCTAACATATAAGCTACGACGTGGCGGTAAGTCCCGGAAATTCTTCACCATGGGACTTTGAGCATTACTTGAAAGGTACTGTGAGGGCTTAGATGCTCGGCGCGGCACTGGAAACACCGTGCAAGTAGCTGAGTGGAGGGATGAACAAAAGTCATGGTTTCAGGAACAGACGGGTGCAGCCGTCATGTCGCGTGTCAAGATGCCCAGACTGGCATGAGCGGAGAAAGATCGGCACTGTTTGCTGTCACCGCTGGCGCCTTCTTCGTTCTTCAGGGGCCTCTCTGATGAGCTTTTCCTTCTTGTTGCATTGCACAGCCTCAAACGAGGTGATGCAGACGCTTGCGTTAGCTCGACTGATGTGTCGTCCTTTTGCGCACCATTCGTATTTTAGAGAGCCTTGATCTGGTGGCGCCGTGGTTATTGCTGCATGCCGGCCATCATGAAACACGACCGTCTTCTTTGTTCTCGACCAGATCGACTACGCTTTTCGCTCTTTCATCAATTGCGTCTGCTCACTCGCTCCATCTCGCCTACATTCCTTTCTTGCCTGTTCCTTTGTTCACCTGCTTGACATCCTTTGCTTCAACCTACACAAAGTCGACCTGCCAAACCCTCACACTGCAGCCAACGAAACAATCAAGCGCCATGTCTTCGTCTGATTTTGCAGGAAGCACGACGGCCACCATGTCTACCGGTTCACCATCAGTTAACGTCTCTCGTGAGGCAACATGGAAGGCCCAGGGCTTCCATGCCTCGTCCCGCAAGCCGCAACCACACCACCTCGAGATGGAAGACTACTTCGCCGGCCCTCGCGACATGGCCCGTCACTCGAAGCTGCCCTTCTTCATGCGCCTTCATGGCAGTGTCTTGCCCAAGATGCTGCTTCCTCTGCTATTTATCGGCGGTTGGGCTACCGCTGTCACGCTGATCTCAAAGTGCACAAAGGTTCACCTCGGCATCAATTCTCTTTTGCTCACCGTACTGGGTTTCGTCGTCGGTCTGGCGCTGTCCTTCCGCTCGTCAACAGCCTATGAGCGCTACAACGACGGGCGCAAGTACTGGTCGCAGCTGATGCTGACTTCCCGCAATCTGGCTCGCCTGATCTGGGTGCACGTCGAAGAAAGACACAGCGTGTCGGAAGAGCTGGGGAAACAAGACCTGCTGGCCAAGCTGAGCGCCCTCAACCTCCTCAATGCCTTTGCCGTCGCCCTCAAGCACCGCCTGCGCTTCGAACCCGCCATCGAGTACCCCGATCTGGAGCCGTTGGTCGCCCACCTTGACCTCATGGCTGGTACCGCCGACCAAGCCGCCCTACGCAGGAGAAAGCCTACACCGTGGAAGTCTGCTGGCGAGTATCTCGGTGTGTCTTTTGCAGAGTCCAATCCCCGTAAGCTCATCAAGCGCGCCAACGACAACCTGGGCAATCCGCCGCTCGAAATATTGACCTATCTGTCGTCATACATGGAGCATGTCTTCCAGGAGAAGATCATGACGGGCCCGATCCATCAGACTTGGGCCATGAACAACATTGGCTCGCTGGCCGACGTCCTCACCGGCTCGGAACGGGTGCTCAACACTCCTCTGCCCATTGCCTACACAATCTCAATCTCGCAGATCACCTGGGCTTACGTTCTTGTCCTGCCTTTCCAGCTGCTCAACTACCTCGACTGGGTCACTATTCCTGGCACCATGCTTGCCGCCTACATCATTCTCGGTCTTTCCAAAATGTGCGTCTCCAATCAATCCAAGCTTCCCCGTCTTGTAACAGAACTAACATATCTCTAGTGGCACCGAAATTGAGAACCCCTTTGGCAACGATGTCAACGATCTTCCGCTTGACGACTACTGCCGCGAGCTGGCCGCTGATATCGACGTTATGACCAGCACTCCTCCCCCTCGTGTCCAAGACTGGGCTCACACCCCTAATAACCGTGTGCTTCATCCTCTCAGCGCCACCGGCTTCGAGGGCTGGGAAAACAGGAGTCTCGAGGACATTCGCGAGGCTCTCAGAGCAAAGGCCACTACTACAGTCAGATCCATTCATGCTGAGAGGCCAGACACTCCATTCGCTGAGCCAAAGGTTTCTACAGTCTGAGCAAAAGCAATGTAAGGTACCCTCGCAACTCCTAGCAATGATCAAAAAGTTTTCTTCTTTTCACCTGTCTTCCATTTTGACTCCCCTATGCGTGCTTTCTTCTCTGCTTGTAACGGTGATCGTGGTGCACCGTGTTTCTGATTGACGAGCTATCTATGTCGTGAATCTGTTGATAATACTTCATCAGGGAAGCACACGTGCCTCTGCCATTATCACTACTCCAGATAGTCGTCTGTGCTACTCGTACGCTGCTCTACATCGGAGCAATCGGCTGTAGAAAGGCATGATGATTTCTGGAAACCGTGGAGCCATCAAGAAATCCAGGTATACAGCGTATCTCGATCGGCCTCAATACGAATAGAAGAAAGTATTATGCCTTAGGATAGCTACTACCAACAGGAGCTTCAGCACCTGGAGACGAATTATGGGGTCCTGGTGTGTAGACCCTCGCGAATTACCTGTGGTGGGTATCAACGAGGATCCTGCGGCGAATACTTTCCCAAATGGTCTATGGAAAGTAAACAGTATTCTGCATTTCTACAGCCGCGGATTTGACATCCCAGGACACCCGGAGTTAACGTGCTTTTTCCACTGCCTGGCTTCGAGATTCAGGCCCGCTCTCCATGCAGTTGTGGATATGCGCTACGTCTCCCCATTGGTCTATGGTAAGTAATTGGCTGTAGAAATGCAAGATGGTTTTCTATCTGCTGTCCCGTTCACTGGAGTATCAATGAATCTCGAGCGATTCAGAGACCCGGACAACCACGCTGCTCCGGAGTTGCGCTCGCATTTCTGGGTTGTGTGAAGTCGATAAGCGTGGCTTCAATTCGCCGTGGAGGCACAGAATAATTGAATCGAACCGCAACCTAAAGAATAAGCGTCGACGTTGGGTTGATTTGACTTCTTTTGCGTACAAGAGACAGACCGATTAAGGTCCCGATATGCTCGCCTGGCGTTTCTCCCACATCCTCGCGTCATAGTGACCAAGATGTCTCACGATCACGCGGAGAAAAAAAGGTAGTAATCGAAAGAAGGGGCGATCTGGGGTGCCGGTGGACGAGGTCCGCCGCGGTTGCGGAGTGAGATGGAGGCCTCAGGACCAACTCGGTCATCTCGTATACCTTGAAATCACACGACCCCCGTCGGTCAAAGC
The DNA here is from genome assembly GCF_000721755.1 of Aureobasidium subglaciale EXF-2481. Classification (NCBI taxonomy): domain Eukaryota; kingdom Fungi; phylum Ascomycota; class Dothideomycetes; order Dothideales; family Saccotheciaceae; genus Aureobasidium; species Aureobasidium subglaciale. The sequence continues at coordinate 546,475 of NW_013566978.1, read as the reverse complement.
AAAACTATGCTTCTTCAATGTGCCGGAATTGTTGTTTAGAAGAACAAGCACCGGCTTGTCAAGGTCATGGCCATCGGTGATGTCGTTAGTTGTAATGTTCCGGATCACCTTGCAGATTCTCAATTTGGTCTTTGATCAGAGTACAGAGCGAAGTAATGATCTATCAAAGTTGCGAGAATTTCCCGTGGTACTACCGACATTTACAGTCAACCGTTCTCGGCAGAAGTGAAGTGAGCGAGTCATGGTGATCGATCCCGCACTATAAGTTGAGTACTCGTGAGTCGGTAGATGCCAAGAATCATCACATTGCGGCGCCACATCCATGAACAAATGCGATACCATATGCCCCTGAGTACCCGCTCTCTCAGGTCCGTACTTCTCAGTGACTCTCGACTCCTCTCTTGTCTCTTCGGAGATGTCTGCTCGCCCGACAAGTCTCTCCGGTTCTTCCGCCCCTGATGACAAGTGTAGCCACAATCACCCCTGTCCAAAGATCTCCAACAGTCGCCGTATCGGCTTTTCTGCCTGGGGAACCTGGCGTGCGGGGCACAGCCTCTCAGACGGCTTGCTTTGACAATTGTCAGGTCTAGCATACCGACACGTGGTCGGAGCCGACCATGGTCAAGGCACTCTCGTATGGTGCTGAAGTCGCTGTGGCATAGACAACAGGACCTGTCGAAAGGCTGGAGAAGCGGCAGGAGACCGCTTGCATCTCGACATCGCTTTGTAAGGCGGTTGGCGCATCTTTCTCTAGGCTCTTGTCTGTACACATATCTCACCGACTCTTGATTGGATTTTCAATATGGGCGACTCGTCGGCTCCGCTGAGAAATTCTCCATTCCCGAGTTGCTGCAGTGAGCTGTGATGTAACTTTAGCGAGTGGTCGAAACTGCCAGCATGGCGACAGGATTTATAAACGGCCCAATTTTCTGGTTGAGAGATAGTCCACTCGAAGAAGTTGTCAAGCGATTGGACCGAAGCAATCGAAGAAGAAGAGCGGGAATGAGATGTTCGCGAGGTGGAACTGCCACATGAATAGTCAGTTTCTATTCCGTACGAAGCAGAAAACCTCGACTGACCGATTGCGCTAGGTACCATGGGACGCGCGATTCTACAGCTTGATTGGCATGTTCAATGCGCTCCAATTGACTTGCGTGAGCTTTTCCACACATATTATCGAAGTACCGTGAGTCTACAGTCACGCGCCCTTTGGGCTGTAGGATAATTATGATGTGTAAGTAGGTCTAACAAACGGTTTAACGGGTAAGTGGTTGAACCTCGCCAAATTTGGATGAACTTTGGCAGAAAGGGAAGTGGCCATCCACGCTCCTGCTATTTCAATGGGCAGACAGCGCGAATGCGTCCCCCAGTCTTTCAGCTGAGATCCTGAGCCTGTCTTCATTCTACCATCCCGTCCACGATTGATATCGTTCATAATCAACTGGCGAGCTTTACTTTTACTTAACCGTGACGCAGTATCCTTCTGCGTACACTCTTTTTTTCTCCGGTGCTGCAGTATCCTTCTGCAGTCACTCTCTCTCTCTCTCCTCTCGTGCTGCAGTACCCTTCTGCAGTCACTCTTTCTCATTTAGACATGCCCAAGCGTAGTTCTAAAGCTCCAGGGCTCAGCGCAGACTTCAATGTCGCGTATAGTTCCAGACAGGCAGACGACATGACCGATGTCAACTCGGCATCTCGCGACGTTCTCGAGGAGATCAAGATCAGTCTCAGTCAAAACCAAATGGATGTCTCCTCCATCCACGCTCAGAATTTCGATTGGCTCGCACCTGTCGAAGCAGTCTACCAAAACGCACAGTCTCTGGCCGCCTATCAATCAAAGACCTTGAGAGACAACGGAGTCAGTCGTGTCCTCCGTCGCTTCAGAGAGCACCCCATTACGGTAACGAATGAGGAGTTGAGTACAATTCTCAACCTGGAGATTTCTACCGAACAATCGCCAAGTATGCCACCGGGTGATCACTACTACATGCGATCTTGGGTTTTTACAGCAGATAAGTTGCTTGCAGTTATTGCTTACATGAAGGACGACATGAGCTTCTCAGAGGAAACAAGAAATTGGAAGCTCACAGTTGACCAGCACAGGCAGGACATTACGTTATTCACCATCAGGTATGTCGGTACTGTTGCCGGGCCCCTTCGCCCATTCGACAGATATCAGGACGATTTCTCAAAGCGTCCAACCGGGCTTCTCGCCGAGTTCTCCAGAGCAATCAAGGCCATTTCGCCCGAGATCGAGATAGCAGCGGAGATATTCCTCATCAGAGACGCGTCGGTCACGAACAAGGAACGTCAAATCTCCGAGGACATCGAGCGCGTGCTCATTGATTTTATGGGCTTTGATACGCTACTCAACAGGCAGCGCGGTGGATCGCTCGTTTCTTACGTCCCAAACATTGAGGACGGCGAGGCCTTCGCTAGTCTCGCAACAGATGTCGGAAACGCCTTCCGGCTTCGTTCTGTTCCCCCACCCAGCGGCCTCGAGAGCGAAATTAGTCAGCATTTTCAAAGGCTTCAAAAGTTCGTCAAGGAAAACCCTGAGGTCTGCGGGAAGCGTGCAATCTCTACCCAGCTTCGAGAGGTGCTACAAGAGCAAGCTACTCCACAACAGTACAAGGGCGTCACGCTTGTCACCTTCGTTGGTAAAGACATTCCGATCGAGAAGTTTCTGAAGCCGGCGCATTTCCTCGACGAAGATTCTCAGTCAGGAGACTTCATGCGTCAAATATTCCAGCGTATCGCACTCAGCGAAGCCCTATACCAGGGAAGACCCCCTCCATCGGATGACTCCATGATCTACCGGGATCTTTACTGTTGCTGCGACCTTTGGCCATGGCTCAAACACAACGAGCTGGAATTCGCGGTGAGATATCTCACGAATTATCTGCAGTTGGTGAAGCCACTCATTGCTCCTGTCTTCGGTCTTGTTACCAATGATCTGGTCATGAACAACTTCGACACTACTGCGGATGCCAAGCTGACTGCTATCACTCCTGCTGTCGCTCTACCAACCATCCAGTACTATGACTGTCCGGCAGCTGGAAAACGGCACGATGCAAACAGTGCTTTCATCTTGATTCCGTGCTTGGATCCCGGCAGGGAAAAGTATGGCAGCGAAGTTCAATTGCCTTTTCGGAGACTGGTAGACATCTCAATGAAGTATGTCGTCCACGTGCTCCAGGTCGCAATGAGAACTTGCGACGCCTTCGAAGAACTTCCCAACAGATTGGTTCTCTGCCAAGCGATCCTGACCAACTTGAAGACCTCAAACGAACAGGCATTCGAAGACATACTACAGCAAGCCAAGAAAGACCTCCAACGTTCCTTCCAGCAATTCAGGTCAAAGTCCGAGTCGGACAACGTTCGTTCAACTTTGAATGGTGAGGCCAGAGAGATACTCGCTAGCTTCGGCCTCGCACAAGGAGCCCCAGGATCAGACGAAAGAATGCTTCAACTTGAGCACATGTGGACGCATAATTTATCACCACTGCATCTGACTATACCACACCTCGAGCGCAACAAGAAGATCTGGATTGAACAATTTGTACAACTCAGGCCTCTTCAACCTCTGCTCTTTGCTGTCACGGCCGATCTTAGCAAGGATGAATACGAGATCGCGATCTTCAGAATTTTGAGACCAGAGTGGCTCACATATGGCTCTTGGATCAATTTACAGAAGCACACGTTACACTTTGGCTTGTGGGTCCACAGGAGAGTCGTCAACGATATTGAGCAGATCGAAGGCAAAGAGGCTAGAACGAAAGCCTTCTCGAATTGGTTTCCAGACGACTTTCCTGTGGCGTACGACGTCCAGTCCAGGAACCTCGGATATCGAAACAGCCACGCATTTGTTCGCTAGAAGCGAGCCAATGGAGATTTGGCTACGGTCAAGCTCGCCGTGCCCAAGACATCGGCGCCGACAGACATCTCGTCAACTCGTGCACTGTTTTTCACAGCGAGCGGGATAGACGTGATTGATGGCAAAGGCAATGTCTTTAACAAAGCGAACAACAGAGGAGGAGTTGGTTGTGCGACGGTCTCAAAACAGGAAGTCCTATCGAGCCCTGAGGTGAAGGAACTCTGGCTGGCCGTCCTCGAAGCTCATGGCATCGATCCTGAGCTCGAAATAGAGGATCCAGACCTGGAAATACAAGAGTGGCCAACGAAGGGAGTTGGCATGCTTTTCACGAACAGACGACCTCGCAGACGATTTCAATGAAGGTTTCCTCAACAGAGAAATCTATTCTATCTTCGGTAATTAATGTAAATGGGTAGTTGCCTGTCGAAGGTGTAGAGTTCACTCACTTGGAACGAAGGCGCAAACCGCTGGGCGACTTCTCATACATTCGTCTTGATTGGCAGGTATCTCACCAAAATTCCAAGATATCAGGACCTACTGCACGAAGAGCATTTCGCTCACCAGCAATGTGTACAAAGAAGAGTAAAGAGACGGTCCCTGCGGTCGGTGCGACACTGTTACAGCTATGGTAGCGCACATTTCGGGGTCAGATCATGGAGACTTGTATGCAAAGAGGCTAACGCTGCTCAATCATTGACTAAATATTATGCTCAGGCTTGTCGCTCCAGGATCTCGTCGTGGATGAGAGCTACGCGCGCATCGTGTGGCTCGTGCGGACGAGTCCGCCTTTTGCCAATTGCTTGTCAGATGCTGACTGACAGGGGGTACGAGCTCGCTTCAACATGCCGAGAAGTCGAGTACAACCTTTTCCTTTCGCGATCCCGTTTCTTGCTCCCTTCCTCGAAGCACATTCGGTTCAACTGAGTTTCTTGAGTATACGCCTCAAACATTCTCTGTTTCCCCATGGCTACTTATAAAACCCAAAGCTATTGTGCTCCGTAGTACATCACGTGATGCCGACGCTGTAAACAGCTCTTACGCTGTAAAAATCTATCCAATTGTGGTAATTTCTCGACGAAAGTGCGTTATGGGGTCTGATTTCTGGAAATATATATTTGTATCGAATGCTATGACATGTAATCAGGTTGCGTGGTCTAGTGGTAGGATTCTTGCTTCGGGTAACTCCGCCTGTTTCACAGGCACCAATGTGAGAGGTCACGAGTTCGAACCTCGTCGCGACCCTCTTTTTGCGCCCTCACAATCTTCTCGACGAATGATCACTTTTGGACGAAACACAAGTGGTCGGTTCAGAATCAAGGACCGTGGTTCTATTCGTTTTGCACTGTTTTTAATATCTGAATCTCTGTTTTGCTGCGCAAGTGAGAGTGTCAGACTTGAGCCCAAGACTCTGTGACTGTGATGAGGTTCACCCTATCGAACTGTCCTTTCTTTCCGACCCGCAGGGAGGAAAGAGAGGACATTGTGAGATGGTGAACCGAATCCAGTCACACAAAGACAATTTCGACCGACCCTGTCAACACCATCCCACGCCGCCTTGACCCCAAGTCCATCGACCAACGACCCTGTCCGTCGATCTTTTTCATGTCGCAGCGACCGCCAAGGAGTAATTCTTCATACCGCTTTTACGCTCTTTACGCCCGCTTGCTCGTAGCGATTTGGAATATCTGAGTAGATAAGAGCCACACGCTCTACCGATTGAGCTACCCCGGCAGGTCTTTGGATCAAGTTCACTGTGTGAACTGGCTGCTGACTGATGGAAACAGGATGTGTTGTCTAAGTATATATACTCTGACAAGCGAGGGCAAAGTCATGGCAATATGCAGAGAAGACAGAATCTGGATACATCTCGCATTATGGCATTGTGCTGAGAGAAACAACCTCGTAGCACATCTCAAATCATTGGCTTAAGGCCTCAGGTACATCTCTTGTCAAGTAACAGCTAGCATTGACATAACTGTCTTACATGTATCTTTACGTCGGTTACAAAGTAACAAGAGCAAGAAAGCCGTCTTCCAGATACTTAGCAAAAAGCATGTGATTTTGACCCCAGTAGTATATCACAATTAAGAGCTTCCACTTTGGCCGGGGCTATGCATCTTAGCAATCGTGATAGCTATGCGGCCAGTATGATAACGTCAAGTGAAGTTGCACGTCACAGGCAGTATCTCAGCAGCACAGATGGTCCCTAGATTACCAGCACAGCTCATGGACATATATTTATCGAGACTCCTAGAGATTATTGCGTAATCTAATCACGAAGGTTGTTGCTTTGTGATGCTGGGCAGCAGACAGCGTTCAGGATCAGAGGAAATGTATACTGTACCTGCTGATCAGAGTTGATATATTAATTTCTCAAGCACTCTCAGGAAACAAGATGTCAGGCATACAATATCATCTAAGCTGTTTATAAGTGAAGAGCCAACCATGTAGCCTCCCCACGTGCAGAATACTGTCACACTTTTGACGAGGCGGAAGACACTAGTCTTCTTTGTCTGACCCAGCCGATGCACGCGATCAACAGCCTGATCCTCGATGGCGGGAGCCCACCAGCTATCCGAGAGGATTACTTGATTTGCAGCAACGACATTTAGGCCAACACTGCACACGCCTAAACTTGCCAACATGAAGGTACAGTCAGAATCGTCAGCGAGAGCGTGAAGTGCTCTATCTCGAAGCCCGGCTGACATGGTTCCGTCGAGCCTGCAGTATTTGAAGCCTTCGCGGTCGAGGCGGGCCTGCACAATGTCCAGAAACTTGGTCTATCACGAGCGAAAGTTAGCGGCAGTCTGATGTTTATTGCACTCAAAATGACATACCCATTGCGAGAAGACGACAGTCTTGTTTCCTGTACCCCTGGAAGCTTTGAGAATGTCGATAAGCGCTTCAAGTTTGGTGCTGCTAGCATCAAAATCGATGGATTCATCATTGACCTCATCACCAAAGTCATTGGCTGGCTGAACAAGGATCGAGTTATCCTTGAGCTCCGCGCGACACATAGGACACTTCTTCTGGGTATCAATAACGCGCTCGATACACTCTCTACCGAAAGCATGAGCGCAAGGTGTAATGACAGGACTGTGTAGGCTATCAAGACAGATGGTGCATTCTTCTTGTGATTGAATGCTCAACGATAGCATGTCCTGTAACGCCTTCATGTTTTCAGGGGTTAGTTCGACGACCTTCTGCTTTTGGATTTGGTCCATCAGGTTGGTCACGCGCTCAGAGCACATTTGCCAATGGTTGCAGACTTGACGCAGCCGGAGCAGAGTCTATGGATAAAGTCAGCACAAACCGTTGGAAGTACAATCCGTACACAAAGGGCATTGATCTCACCTCGAGCAAGTATCGGTATGTTTCAGAGGCCTTCTGGCCCTCGACCTTGCGGTAGGAAGAAAGAGTACCCTGGGCTTCCTGGAACAGCGCCATGTATCTCTCATTCTCCTTGTCTGCGAATTGGATACGATGGACAAACTCGGAAAGTTCTGGCAGCTTCAGGTCGATAAACTTCATCTCCTTGCGACGGCGCAAGCAGAATGCTGACATGATCGCCCGAAGAAGAGCTGTCGCGCTTGAATCATTCGCCTTGACTGGACGAACTAGAACGCTGTTGAAGACTTCAAGCTTCTCCAAACCGCCAGTAACTCCGATAAAGCGAAGCAGAGAGTATAAATCCTTGAGAGAGTTGATGATAGGTGTACCAGTGAGTACCCAGCGCGAGCGAGCAAGCACAGCAGTAACAGCGCTTGCACCTTTACTGCTTGGGTTTCGAATGTGGTGTCCTTTGTCCAGAATAACACGTCGCCAGTGGACTGAATACAATCCTTTCGATTTTGGTGGTTGTCCACCTGAAGCCCAGGCACTTGCCAAGGTTTGATAGGTTGTAATAACAACATCGTACTGGGAGAAGTCTTGCGGACCCATCGACTTCTTTCCCACTCCGTGATAAGTGTACACACGCAAGGGCTGATCCTTACGTACATGCCTTGCAATCTAAATCAGGTCAGCTTTCTACACTCTTGTATAATCTGCGAGTGATCTACTTGATCGCTCCAATTCGACATCACAGACAGAGGTACAACAATCAACGTAGCACTTGATTCGCCTTGCTGACTTGGCGAAAAGTCTTCCAGATCCGACACCAGAAGTGAGATGATCTCGAGCGTTTTTCCAAGACCCATGTCGTCAGCAAGAATACCACCGCTTGCAAGGACAGGCTCCTTGACCTTTATGGAGAAGTTGGTTGCGATGTTTGTGAAAGCGTTGGGGTAACGTTCGTGTCTGCGCCAGAGTTGTACAAAACCCTTGGAACCTTTGGCAGGTACTTTGGGGTTCTCCTTATCAAGCAGCCATGCCAGTGCTTGAAGCTGGTACGGAAGCATAGTTGTAGCAAGACGCATGGGTTGCTTGGCCTTGACCATAGCTGCAAGGTCATCCTCAGATGTACCAAACTGCTCTGCAGCTCGGCCAATATCTCTCGGGTTGAAACGTTCGCTTCCACTGATGATGTCTTGCATCGTTTGCTCTTGTGAGCTGTCTCCAAGACCAGGAGGTTGCGAAGCTTTGAACTGGGAGCTGGCAGTCATCTGCCGTTCGACAGTCTGTCGCGCTTTCTTTTGATCCCGCTCAAACCTACTAATATCCTGCGTGGGAAGCCTGTCAACCATCATACGTTCGCGTACTTCCTCGCTCAATGGTGAGCTTAGAGGAGGCCCGAAGAGATTCAGTGCGATAGGACAGTCGTATTGACCGATATCTCCAGATAGTGATCCTTCTACAAGTAGCCACCCGTTGTCGATAAACCTGTATAGAACCTGACACCAACAATCTTAGTGTCTAAGAAGCCATACTTTTGGTATTGATCATGAGCAACAGGAGGTGTTTGCGACGATGCAACGTTTTCGAAGATTTCGTTGTCATCTTCTTGAGGCCAAGCATCACGTTCAGCCTGACTGTGTTGCTGAGGTGGAGTCCAGGGAGGCACATAAGCGATGCGACTTCTTTGTGACGAAGGGCTCTGTTGTGTCAGAGATGGGGTTCGTGCGAATCGTCTATTCCTAGAACTGGGACCTGCAGAGCTTTGTGAATGCGAGGGGGTGCGCGCCGAGGAAGTGCGCGGCGTTTCGGCACCGTCGCCGGTGAGGTCAATGACATCGCCGCTCGAACGCTTACGCTTTGAGCGATCAGAAGCCTGCCCTTGCTTCGCATTAGGGGTCATCCAAGGATTTGATCGAGACATCTTGCACAACTCTTTGTACTCGATTTCTGACGTGTCGCAAGTAGAAGAAGCTCTGTCGCGCAACTGACTCCGGTGGCTGCGCGTTCGCGGAAGCCAAGCCTTGGATCATGATGAAACCACACTAGCCTAATGATATGGCTTCTCCTGGCGCTCGCATCTTGCACATCTCTAGCTGTAGAAATGCACAGTACTTCTTGGAGCACAACCAAGCCAGCCGAGATTCCACCTCGCAACTCTTAAGCAAATGCATTCCCACAGGCCTCTTGATGTTGGGAAAGGGTTGGAGGGAGCAACATCGGCACGAAGTCCAGAATTCTGGCTAGCTCTATCACCCTGCATACCTCCGTCTGGTCTCCGCACATCAATGCGAATGATCCCTTATCCAGACCGCGGTTGAGGCCGGGGCTTTATTATATTGCACTGCTTTCGAAGTCTGAATATCCTCCGTTTCCTGACCATCCTACCGCATCTCCAGACATACGAATATGCTCGTAGGCTACTGAAGTCGAACGTAAGTGCTGAATTCTTACGTATCGCTTCGGAATATATCTCTAGTACCTCCAGCATGCCAGAGCAGTGTTCGTAGTCATATGCACATCCAAAGCCGGGGCAAAGTGACGCTAAAGTTGGTTATCAACACGAGGAAGGAGTTCTATATCACTTGTGGAGCGAGCAATATCCCAACAAGCACATACACATGGAGGAAACATAATGAACATTGAAATAAAGTATTAGAAATTCTGGTTAACTCTCTGAATACAAATGCTGTGCAGCGCTAATGCCGCATTCCAGAGGGTAGGTATCGTTGAAAGAAACAAATCAAAAACGTCATGAATACGCATCAGCCGAGCGCGTATATTCCAGACTCCATGCAGTGTTACTTCAGGGCAACTCAGATGTTTTGCACAGATGCGGCAGCAATCAGCGCCATCAACGCTGAACTGTGTGTTGATGCATCCGCCTTGTCGTAGGGTCCTGACCACTTGAGTCCAAGACGATTTTCCGAGTCGCGGTCGTTCTTCCATATGCTTTGAGCATTAACCTCCAAGAACTGCTTCAAGCCAGGGTCAGAGGTTGCAGTGTATAGAAGCGCCACGTTCCTGTTAAATATCCCTTTGAATTGAGACACATCACCTCCGCAGCCTTTCTCGCAAGTCTCGTGCAAGACACCCTTGCTATCAGTGAGTTCATGGATTGCTGCCCAAGCGATGTCCTTCGCGATATGGATGTAGGAACTGTCGAAGCTCGCTTTTGACAACTCCACCAGTGCACCGAGAATGACACCTTGATTGTAAGACCACACAGTGTAACCGTTGTTACTGCAAGAGCCATCCAATCCGTCATTGATAGTGTTATTCTTGTTGATCATCCCAGACTGCTCGAACCATTGCCATTCCTTGACTGCCCAGTTGAGATACTTGATGTCCCATGTTCGACGAGCAAGGTGAGCAGCGACACTCAAAAACAGCTCATTGGCGATGGCGTTGACATAAGTCTTGTCTTTGTCCCACCAGATGCCACCATTGCACTTGGTTGTCCAGCCTTTGGCCATGTCATCGAAAAGCTGTTCTGCAGCTTTGAGATATGTCTGGTTGCGTGTCAAGTCGTATGCTTTGATCCATGCCAGAGCCCACCAGCCTTCATCGTCGTAGAAGTCGCTTTTCGTCGTCCAGATATTCTTGTTGATCTCGAAGGTATTCTGGAGCACGTCGTCGAAGTTGGATTTTGAATCAATTCCTTGTATATCGGCAAGAGCAGTGATGCATTCTGCGCTGTTCCACCAGCCTGTTCCATTGAACACTCCAGTGTCCTGATTGTACCAATGCATCAATGCATCAGAAGAAGATCTGGCGTGTGAGAGATAGTCGTAAGCCTGGATACCCTGTGAGAAGACGAAGGTGCCGAGAAGTGATAGAACATAGTTCGATAACCGAGCCATGTTCAGTGAATATGATTATGATTAAGGAAGAAAATAACGAAAATATATGTCTGTCCTGGACGAGCCTGCGCCTGACAAGACCTTTATAACCTGTTTCGAAAAAGTAGCGGCATGGCCGTGTGCTGCGGTTGCAGGTCAATTTATAAAAATAAAGAAGCTATCGCAACATTAAGCGGTGCTTCACACAGATCGTTCGCCTTGGCTGTTACAGCATGCCTGGTTTACAAGAGGTTCGCGCATGTGAGACAGTGACAGCGAGCTAACAAGATTCGAAGGACGAGGCAGAGCTTAGGTTGTTCGAGGCGGCTCTTCAGTCGAACGTACATACTTCTCGTCAGCTGAGCGAAAGCGAGGCTTGAGGACTTGTTCCATTAACTATACTGGAAATGCAGTGAAAGATTGACGTTGTGTTCCCCTGTTTACCTACCTTTTGTGCTGTGTGTCGAGCAGTCAATACTAGGATCTGAGACTCGACCTTGTTACAGCTTGCCGAAAGGCCCGGTAGATCGTCCAAAAATTGAGAGCGGAGACTAGCGGGGCAGCCAGATTCGAAGCGATGTAAGTCAATGCACTCGTAGATGTCCGAATGTGTCCTGAGGCCGTCCCATTGCAATTTCGGCATGGAGATCCGTTGTCGCAGATACCGCAGTGTTGGCATCGCGAGGTGTTTGAAACACGCGCAGGAAGGATGAGGCGAAAATAAGACACAGCACGAGATTCTGACGGCAATGTTCAGCGGCTTACTGTCGGTCATCACTGCAGCGCGTCGTGGAGTCGAGTATCATATGTCCAACTTACATCTGGATCGTAGTTGATTTTTGTGATGAAGGGCTTCATCCCGCACACCTCCCCAAAGCATTCTGCGATGCAAAGTAGGCGTTCGAATTTTTGTTAAAAATAGGTCATGGTCAAAGGACTCGCTGGCAAGTTTTAGCTCAGGAAAATCAATTGGCAAGATGAAACGGCCAAGTCCCTGAGGGCTCGGGCAGAACGCAGAGATAAGCGGCAGGACCTCGGAGATAACTCCCTCTCAAATTCACTCCACTTCGACACGGCGAGCAAGTATCGCGTACGGTATACATGATGGCATAGGTCATGGACAGAGCACAGTGCCACAACAGCTTCCCTACCAATTCGCTTCGCCGCAGCGGACAAAGGCAGGAGGATCACATGGACGATGCACCAGCCCCCCTGCACGACTTGCATAAGGCAAGCAAGTTCTTCCATTGCCAGGTCCCGAGCATCGCCTGTACGTGAGCCTCTCGCTGATCGCATGCCGTACCCAAGGCTGATGGTGTTACAGTCCGTCTCTGCTGTTTCTCCATGGTCTCTGGTATCATCTGTGGAGACGCTTGATCTAATGTCCTCTGGCTGGATGTTGGTGTAATCTTCATTATTCATCCGGATGTCGAACCTACCATGATTCAGTAGCATCTGAGCAGGTCTCGTGGTCTAGCGGTATGATACTCGCTTAGGGAGTTGTTCTCTGGAGCAGCTTGAAAACTCTAAGCCAATTGCGAGTGGTCCCGGGTTCGATTCCCGGCGAGACCCTTTCTTTTGCGAGACAGCCCATCAATCTGGTTACCAAAAGTAAGTGGTGAAGGACGAAAGTTGAGATGGAAATTGGGATATATTCTGGCGCGTGCGTGGGCCGAGGCTTCGCGTATGGGTAAAAGCTTTCATCGAAACTTTGGTCTTCGGAACTCATCCACAAACGGCCAGGCTTCGGGTCCCAGGCATGTTATTGTAGCTTGCGGCATCGTTGGTATCCTTGCTTTTGGATCATGACAGCTTGCGGATGTAATATCCCCAGTGTCCAACAGCTGCGTCATCCAGATTGACCATCTGTTTTGTCTACCGTAAGACAGTAACAATTAAGCAACCAGAAGAGGCTTTGCTTTTTGCAAGTCTACAAGTAATGTAGCTCAATTGAAGAAGACTTGGAATCATCAATCAGACGACGCAATCATCATCTCGGTGGTGCTCAGAGGCGACCTTTGATCACGCGAGTGGTTGTTTGAGCGAAGACGCTGGTTGGTATTGGCCGGCGGCGTACGAGTGCCTTTTGGATGAAAGTAGATTGACAAGTTCAACATTAACATAAAGTGTTAGAAAATACAATATATACAAGGGAAAAGGCCATAGAGTAAGTCATCCCAACAGGACGTTGGCTGGGACAAAAGAGAGTAAGAAGAAGAAATAAAACACAGCAATGACAGGTAGGACGACTGGGAGCGTTATCTGACATCGCGGGTTGGAGAAAGAAGAGGAAGAACAGAAATCACCGTCGTCTCATCGGCCAAGAAAGGCTAACATATATTAACAGTCGACAGACATGGCGCGAAACGCAATCTGAAGAGCGATAGCAATAATTGGTAGGACCGGTTGGGGACGAGTTCATCAAGAGCTTCCGGAGATGGCGAAGACAGATCTGGACGGCAACCCTATGCGACAGGCACAGCTTGCAAGAGCACGGCTCAGCAATCGAAAGTGCAAAGATTCAATGTCGGAAGAACGTGAAGGATTCCTCCCCACCACATATAAGATAAAGCCAAGTCCTTAGTTGGAGAATACAAAGTAAGCGGTGCCAGAAGACACAGAGACCTGATGAAATGTTAGCTTGGAAGCAAGGTGTGTGCGGATTAGACAAGACTTACTGTGCAACCGGTGGTGGAGCTGCATGAATCATAGTTCTGACCACTGCAGTACTGTCCGTTCTTGTATCTGCAGTGACCGTTCATGTTATCACCCTCAATGGTAATGGTAAAGTCGAGCTTCTCGTTGGTGGTGGGAGCATTCTGAAAGATTGCGAGCCATGCAGCACCGTTGGAGTAACCAACACCAAGGTTGAGAGGAGCGTAGTTGCCCCAGGGGTTTGCAGAGGAGCCCCATTGGCAGCCGTCCTCGGCGGAGACACCAGCAGGGTTGACGTAGTACTGAGCAGAGGTAGTCTTGCCAGTCCACTCATAGTAGGTGGCATCAGGGCAAGTCAAGTTGGCGACGCTACCGGGGTTGGCAGTGACAGGGACAGTCTCGCTCTCAGTGCCGGGGTAATCAGTGCGGCAGACAGCAGCGCTGGAGGACATCTCGTTGCGGACAAGGACGGTGACCTCGGAAGAGCCAGTAATGCAGAGGGTGTTGTAGTTGGGATTGGTCTTGTAGAGCTTGCCGTTCTTGCAGAGAAGGCCACCAACAGACTGACCGGTCAAGCCCTGGGTAGTGGGCCAGTGGGCCTTTTGATAACCGGCAGGGCAGGCGTAGGAGCAGTAACTGCCCTCGGCACAGCAGTTGCTGCCTCCACACTTGGACTTGGTGACGGTCTCAATGTTGGTCATTCCCAGACGAGAACTACCGAAGCCAGGAGATTGAATGCCAGTCCAGCCGCCGAGACCGAGGTAGCCAAGGGCGAGAGCACCGTAATCCGAAGGGAAGTCAGAGCAGTCAATCTCTCCATCAGGGAAGGAAGAGTCGATGCCAGAGGACGAGGAGGATGAAGCAGAGGGAGTTGCGCTCTGCTGTGCTGAGGATGCGCTGGTGCTAGATGCTGCGACGCTGCTGGAGCTGAAAGATGCTGAAGAGCTGGAAGAAGCCGATGTAAGGAAGGTGGTGCTGACTGCGGCGACAGCAGAGGAGGTGGAAGACACAATCGAGGACGAGGGGTCGGCGAGGGAGGGAGCACCGTTGGCCCAAACCAGAGTGCCGTTCTTGATGCCTTCGAGGACATCAGACTCGGAGATGATGTTGCCATTGAGCGAGTACATGACGACAGTGGGGCCAGCGACGAAGACGTCGACGTTCTCTGTTGCTGTAGCATCACGCTTCATTTCCTGGTGGTGGGCGTGGTGAGCATGGTGGTTGTGACGAGGCACGGCGGCGGCCAAGCCAAAGGCGGCTGAAAGAATGACGAGCGAAGACTTCATGGTTGATCGAGGTAAGAATGTAAGAGTAATCCGGAATTGCTGGTTGAGGGCGACTTTTCGAGGAAGGAATGCGATGATCGAGGCGGTACAAGCGAGTGACTTTCGTGAGGTTCCAAAAGAGTGGATAGAAGCAAGTGCTTCAGCTGGGCGTTAGTAGGGACCGGGGAAGGAAATGTCGAATGCTACAGCATGTAGGTGGGCGGCGCAAAGGTCGGAAGGAGGGAGGAGGGAGAAATGGAAAGGACGCCCCGAACTATTAAAATGATCCTGCCCGTTGCGCTCTGGAGGCTTGTCGTAAAGGAGACTGGTTCGCGTGCCTGCCAAGGCAATCTCGTACCAGTGAGCCTATTTCGATACTACTCCGCGCCGTCCTCGCCCATGGCGTGTGTTGTAAACTGTTGCCGAAAGTCTAGAATGTTGCTGCCGTATGCGTCTTGCCAGTCTCCTTAATGCAGCGCGTGGTTAACCAAGCCATCGCCGTCCACTGCGACTCGACATTCGTAGATACACCACTTCAGCAGACGTTGGATATCTATCCACTCTCATCTGCCATCCAATTGCACCAACAACAGTGTGTCGACCAGGAAATGGCAACAGACGGCCAAAATCATCAAATTTCCCCATGCAAGCTCGTTGGCCCGCCCGTCAAGCCAATGATCAACCGTCAACACACAGACCATCTGTGATTTGCACAAGGCCTCACCGATTCTAGTAATCTGCCCTGAGCTCGTGCAGCTCTCATGCGAACTGGCCCTTGACACTCGCTGCTCTGCCGAGCTTGCCGCCATTCAAGCCAGAAAAGCATTCATACGTGTTGAGAAACATCCGACCGGCCAAGGTCTTCTACGCCGGTGACTTGGCCTCTTCCTCCCCTGAGTTTGTTGAGAAAGTGACAAGGAATGCATGCCACTTGGCAGTGAGGTATGTACGTGGACGACAACAGCACAACAAGTCTGTTGTCGGCGTCGAGGCGGCTCTCTGGTCGATTTGTGAGGGGAACCAACCCTCCATGAAGGCGTTGCAATCTCCTAATTTCGCACCATCATCCCCTCAATCTGATGTTACCGCCCGGATAAGATTAGGGTTCCCTACACAAGCATCAATGATCATCTGTCGTCGTGTTACGGGGGAAAACGTGCTCATTCGGACCATGACTTGTTCGATCGATCATTATAATCGTTGTGAGCATGTTTCGGAAGCTCTAGCATGTCAACAGGAGAGGCGCACGGCATACAAGCAGAGCCTTACTTGTTTACATATCACCACCCGCTTTACAAACTCCAAATGGAGAGTCGATTATGACGCAGAGACGACTCCGACGGCATAAAGTTATGCACTAGAACCATAGTCGTCCACAATGGTGGGCTTCACGGCATGGTAAGCATGTCTTCATTTGCTGTGAGATATGGATCCATGCTTGGCCGCTGCGCTCGTCACCCTGGTCTGCCTCTATCCGCGATACAATGGCATAAACACGCGACTAATTCGAGTGTTAAACATCTGGAACTGATCCTGAGATATGGAGAAGTATATTTGGCATACTCTTGCGGCGATTGTCATGCTCGTCGTCGCCATAGCTACATATCTGGTTGCCGTCAGATTTTCTCATGACTTTCGTAAGTGTTGAGGAAACAGTCTAGAATATCTAGTTCGCAAATTGCATTTTCCAACATCGTAGTCGCATACGAGTGGCTTTAGGTCCGTGTATTGACAAGTATGTCAATGAAAGAGCTCTTGATACTCTGCCAAAGTCTTGTACCGTGAAAACCACTGCACGCGGTGGTATTCGTTATTTTATAATCCATAGTCGCAGTTTTCCTTGCAACGAGTATCACCCTGTCATGCCAAGAACATGCCATAAGCGGCCGCAATTTCCTCCAGTTCCATGTCAGCCAAGAGGGCAAAAGACAAAAGCGCCTTCCAGGCAAGACAGAGCACCAGAGAACAACACAAGACAAAACAGGATCTGCGTCACGCCAAAGATCGAGACGGCTGGGTCAAGCAAAACATGCAAAAGGAGCATTCGCCCAACCAGAGGCTCGAACTCTGAACCTTGAGATCTCTAGGTAATCCATGGATAATTAAAAGTCTCACGCGCTAACCAATTGTGCCAGCCGGGCAAGGGTGCAGTAAAGACTTGAGCACAAACTATATCGAGCGCTTGGGCCTCAGCAAACGCCACAGAAGGATCCATGCCACATGGCCATCATAAAAAGTTAGGAATTGATTCGTGTATGTACGTGTTCGAACGGCTATAGAGCAGGCCTGCTGCCATGTCAAGAAGTGTTTCACGTGTAACGCGTCAAATCCTGGAAGTGCTTCTCGCAGTCTTCCCAATGCTGCTCTCTTTGAACAGTCAAACGGTCGACACAAACCCAAGAGCAAGCTCGGCGCAAGAATGGTCGTAGCAACTCGCTCGGAGAGCACATCTCACCGCCAGGACCAACATAGTAATACTCGACCCACTGTGCACGGGGTACGAGGAACTGTTTGTTGCAGACAGAACAGTGCTGCATGCCCACCTCTTTACTTTCCAGAACTTTGCCAATTGCTGTGTTGACTGGTGGGGAAACATCCTCCGGTAGGAGTGTAGATAGCTGTCCGACGTACTGTGAGCGAGCACACGCGCGTGCACTCAACTCGAAAAGAGAGGGCGCGGCAGATCGTGTCGAAGAAGGCGGCGAAGGGCGACTAAATGAGGCCGAATAATTTGGCCCAGAGTATGCGGTATATGAGCGGAAGGGCGAACGGACTATCGCTCCATCGATCTCAAAGTAAGCAATGGAAGAGGAAGCAACGTAGGTCGATGTCGATTTGATGCCCTGAGAAGCCATGTACAGTCGGGAGGCATACAAGCGATGAAGCAGAGCCTCGTGTGATGGTTCGCTGGCGTCGATATCAGGACAGCGTGAGCGTAAGCGGCGGAGCTCACGCAAACAGTCGTCCACTTTGGAGGGCACGCTCCTGAGCATGTTCGAGGTGGGTAGAGGTAGAGGGTGTACGAAGGGGTTGGGGCTCAGAGATAGCTGTACGAGCTTGTTCTGGATCAGAGAGAGTAGCTCGAAGGGAAGGTAGGGAAGCTGGTTGCCAGCGACATTGAGTTCATGAAGGTTGCGGAGGCGGCCAATGGAAGGCGAGATGTCGATCAAAGCATTGGAGCGTAGACTGAGGACAGCCATATTACCCAGATTCCACAACTCGGGCGGAAGCTGTTGCAGTTCGTTCCTGGACAGGAACAGCTTGATGCTAGGTGTGAGGGGCGCAAAGTGGTCGTCGGTGATCTTTTGCGAATCATTGATGGGGACGGGGAGGCGGATGAGCTGATGTAGTGGTTTGAGCGTTTCGTTGTCGAGCCGGCCAAGATGCATGTCACTGCGAGGCTATCGTTAGCGCGTCGTGCAAGAGGAGAAGCCAGCAATGAAGCTACTCACGAGAGATCAATTGAGTCCTTGCAGTTGTCGACCGAGTTGAAGACGATGCTGGCGGCGCGTTCCTGGACCGAGTCTTTGGGCTTCGTCGGCGTCTGGCGCTGCGTGAGAGGCGCACCCTTCTGCATGTACTCGTTGAAGGTCAGACTCTGCACGCGACGGCTGCTACTTCCAATGCTGTCGGTCGAGCTGTCGGAGCCCAACCAGACGCCGCTGTCGCCCTTGCGCCCTCCAGCTCGAACACGCGACATGGCCGGAGAATGCGCATGCTGGTACCACGGGCCGCGTACGAATCGCTTGCGCTTGGTACCTGTGACTTCCGACTCTTCTGACGCGTCCTCACTGAAGATTGGGTCGCTAGACATGCTGCTGTCGTACTCCCATCCCGCGTGCCTCTTGCGTGACGGAAACTCGGCTGGTGCTAACGGAGGAGAACTCGGTGGCTCGTTGAAAACATCATCCGGGAGAGCCGGCGGCGACGACGGTATGTTCATTGCTGTCGACGGTAACAATCTCCACAGAGTGTTCAGAAAGAATAAGAGATAAGAAGAACGAGTCGCGTCTAAAATCGAGAGACGCGCAGGCCAGCCCCCGCACTACTCGGCACCTGGCTTATCCGTCGTTATGTCATACACATCTCGCCAAGCTGCTGCACCTGCTGCAGTCAGGCGATGCAACGGCAGCCACTTCTTATCACAACCTCACTTCATGTGCGAACATCGTCCCAGCTTCTCCCGCTACTACTGCTCTATATACAGAGGTGCACCCAATCTCTAGTTTCAATCCTGCCAATGGCAACACTCAATCCAACATGTCATGTTCGTGCGTGTAACAGCGTACTGCCTCCTTACCCAACATCGCTTGAAGGTAATGATATCTCGGATAGAGCTCTCCTTCAATGTTGAAGACCCATGGCGCCCCCTGATGCCTATTTTCTGGTGCTTCGGTAAATATCATGTGCATCAATGTCTCGTCATCCGGTTTTACATATTCCGATGCACTGGGTATGTTCCACCAGTCCTTCCACCACTTGTTCCACCTTTCCTCTGTGAAAATAGGCCATCCTTGCTCATCAAACTGTCCAGAATCCTTGTCTTGGAAGTGTCCGATTACCCATTCGTAGAGCTTCGCGTTATGGCACTCGCATACCAGCTGTCTCTGTTGGGCATTTCGCTTCTCCTTTCTTGTGATTCGCTCAAGCAGTGCCTATGGAAATTCGGCTCAGACAAGATCACGGGAACTGACCAAACACGACGTCTATTACCTTGCCATCGGACTTCGGGAACTTCTTCTTGCCGCGCTTGACAGGCAGCTCGACACGTGGCTCTACTGACCGCTTCACGTCTCGGATGTCGACAGATTGGTTGACAGAACGCTTGGCTTCAGGCCTCCCTTTCTTCGTCGTCTTGGATCCGGCCTTGGATCTGGAGCTATCACCGAGTCGTGTTTTCAATTCTGACTGATTCATGATCGCTTGCTTTGCCAGGCAGGATGAATCGCCGAGCCGGAAATCATGGGCGCATCGGCAAACATATAGGTTCATCCGGGTCTAGTGTCAGCGTTCAATGGGACAGCAGTGACCACGTCAACACGGAGCCTCATGGGCATCACACCGCTATCACCAGCGTCATTCGAAGTTCACAGTCACTTGGCACTGGACATCATGTACATCGATCTATCTTACCTCGCATGAGTAGCTGAAACTCTGGGTGACAAACCGCGAGAACAAGCACGAGAGCCCAGCGTCGATACCAGCCCTTCACCGATCTTGTACGAAGATCCACTTCCAAGATTCAGGTACTGGATGACGACGAACACGGGTATCGGACCCTTATCCCAGCCTTCAGCGAACTGCCGGAAGGACCCTTGATCGCGGTCGTTGACCGCGTGTTCGCGCGGACGGCACTTCGTGCTCAAATACGTACACTGAAAGTGTGTCTCATACGACACAAACCAAGCCGTACATCTGAGGCAGCAACATGCTCTCGCTAGACTCGTCCAATGACTTTTCGATCGTGGGCTGCCATCTCATCCACATCGTAAATGCCGCAGTCCGTATGCGACGGTCCTTAAGCACTGCGGGAAGTGCGCTACGAGAAAATCCTGCTGCAGATTAATATATCCCCGGGGAGAAACGGCATCGGTGTGCGCCGACGCTCAAGCACCGCTTCACACAAATCACAGGCGAGAAAGCAGCATAGAGAAGGGTATCTCCACGCAAGGCTCTGCGGAGCATCTTCACTGAGGTATCGATGTCTTTTGACTATCTGCTGTCCAATTTATATTGGGGATTGTTGTCCAGTGCAGTGTGGTATGTGGTTGGCCGATAGGACATACCCATCTGGCTTTATTTTCCAGGCCCAGGCGGCAGGAGCACAGAAAAGCACCGAAAGGAATTATACGGTGATGCAACCCTGAGACAAGTCACGTTGGTATGGATCTGGATACCGCCGCCAATTCGCTACTGGATTCTTCCGCAAGCGTTTGATGTGGATGGACGTCCTTTTGAGAACATCAAAGTCTCCATGCTAAAGAAATGGGAGGCATCTGAGTGGAAGGCCGAAGTGGAAAACGCGATACCCACGACAGAACTGGTCATCCGAACTGCGACTATCACGCGGACCCCGATGGCAGGCTCAGACGCCAGACAAGCTGGGGTTTCCACTCAGGTCTCTCAACCTAGAGCTGTTCTCCGAGGCGTGAATGCACTTCGAGCTGCCATCGGTTCGACTCCGGACTCCACTTCTTCTCCGGCCTTGACTACTGGGTCCTCGGGCACAATGTCACGGAAGCGTGAGGTAGCTGAGACAGCTGACCAGTGGCTCGAGAAAAGACAGAAGCAGTGTCACACATTGATACGTTATCCTCGACAGTCGAAGTCGTCTTCTCAATCGTCTAGAGGATACCCGGACTCTCAATCATCTTACCAACCATCGCAATCCAGAGGCACTACCCGGGCGTTTTCAGAGTGGTCAGGTATAGATTCGCCTATGGATATGTCTTCACCGAGTGGCTACTCGACAGATGTGACGTTGTATTCGCAGAGCCCGGAGGCGTCGTCAATGGTATTTCAGAAGAGTGGGCGCGAGCAACAGATGAGTGGGCAGTATCAGCAGAGTCAGGCAAGAGAGGTGGCAGCAGAAGCTCAGGGAAGACAAGGCGAGGCGCGATCAATAGCATTGATCATGGATCGATTGCCCATCGGTGTGTTGAACATGATGGAGCGGCTTCCAACATGGCAGTGGGACCCGATAGTGATAGCCATACTCTTCGAAGCAGTGGATACTCCATATTGTCCAGACCAGGAGCGCATGCGGCGTCTCTTGCAGAGGTTGGGAGAAGTCGAGGAGGAGGAGGGCTATGGGGGGTACGAGCAGTACGAGCAGTAGGAGCAGTACGAGCAGTACAAGGACTGCAGGGTGGACGGGGTGGACGGGTTGGACGAGGACGAAGAGGGCGACGAGACGGACAGTGAGGACGAAGAATGCGACGACACGGTCAGCAACGACGACGATGAGTCTGCAAACGATGACTCTGGAGACGACGAGGACATGAAAAGCGACTTCGAGTATAGCTATAGACAGACAGCATAGGGTTAGCAGGTATATCAAAAGTTTTTTCTTTTCCAGTTGTTTTGCGTGACAATGTTTTCTGTTGCTTTGCTCTTTTGATCTCCCTCTCTCTCTTCCTCTGTGTTTTGCATTTCGAGTCATCTTGTTGATGCTTGTGCGGAAGAGACAGCATGGCGGCTTGGCAGATTGTGGGGGCGGAGGGGCAGTCGGTTGGTAAGCATCGCCCATCAGACTATGTCATTTCTATCTTTCCCTCTGTTTGCCAACACCATCATCCACACCTAATGGAGGCACGTGTAGATTCCAGGGCCGCCTCGGTCGAGGGCAACGACAGTGCAGACATCAACGCTCCCCTGAAGGCGGCGCCTAAGCTTGTGGCACCCGAGCCAGGTACCAAAGACTCCCGCTGCTTCCACGATGATCGCTGACATTATTGCAGAACACTGCCCCGGCCCAGAAAGTCAGAGCGCTGGCAAGGGCGATGCCTGCGCCGGCTGTCCCAACCAGCAGATTTGCGCCACCGCTCCCAAAGGTCCCGATCCCGACATCCCTCTGATCACCGCCCGCCTCGCCTCCGTAAAGCACAAGATCCTCGTTCTTAGCGGAAAGGGCGGAGTCGGCAAATCCACCTTCACAACCATGCTGGGCCATGCCTTTGCCGCAAATCCCGACGCTCAAGTCGGTATCATGGACACGGATATTTGTGGGCCAAGCATCCCGAAGATGATGGGCGTGGAGCAAGAGACAATACATGTCAGCAATGCTGGCTGGAGCCCGGTATGGGTTTCGGAGAACCTCGGTGTCATGAGTGTCCAATTCATGCTACCCAATCGCGATGACGCCGTCATTTGGCGTGGCCCAAAGAAGAATGGCCTCATCAAGCAGTTCCTCAAGGACGTCGAGTGGGGCGAATTGGACTATCTTGTCGTCGATACTCCCCCTGGCACTAGCGACGAACATCTTAGTGTCAACAGCTTCCTCAAAGAGTCTGGCGTGGACGGTGCCGTCGTTGTCACAACCCCTCAGGAAGTCAGTCTGCTTGACGTGCGCAAGGAGATTGACTTTTGTCGCAAGGCAGGCATCAAGATCCTCGGCATTGTCGAAAACATGTCAGGCTTCGTCTGTCCCAAATGCACTCACGAAAGCCAGATCTTCAAAGCCACTACCGGCGGCGCCAGGCGTTTGGCTCAAGACATGTCTATCCCTTTCCTCGGCGCTGTTCCGCTGGATCCTCGCATCGGTATGGCTTGTGATTTTGGTGAGAGTTTCTTCGACAACTTCCCCGACAGCCCAGCATGCAAGGCTCTACGTCATGTCGTTCGCAGGGTCGGTGAAGAGATGGGTGTTGACACCTCTTATCAAGAAGATTGAACATGTTGAGCAAAGACACAGCATACCACTCCCATCTCCGAGATCACTACGAGCGAGAGCATACCGCCCCTCCACAATCCTTCCAGAACACCAGAGCTTCTGTCCGCCAAGCAGATGCAGTTGCAGACCACGGCCTTGTGGCTACAACGCCAGCCGTGTTTGAAGGCTTGGTGCTGAAGTCAAGCTTATAGCTGTGCTCCTTCAAGTTCGCGAGGGAAGATAACTCGCGGCTCGTCCATACTAGATCGAGACCGAGGTCGAAGTGTGTTCGTGAAGATCAGAGTCGGGTGCGAAGCTGACAACAAAGCATGGACGCCAGAGAGCTTCTATGCAGCGCGACACAAGGCCAGAACGTGGCTCTAGACAGTTTGTACAATTCCTCGCGCCATTGAGAAGTAACGAGGATGCGAATGTAGCCATTGCCTTCCATTTATGAGAACGCGAGCAACCGACGCCGTCCTGTGTGAGCACGAGTGCAAGTCCGAAGAAGGTGAATGTCGCTCCAGTCTCTGAAGGCCAGAAAAAATCTCCCTCGTCATAGTAATTGTTGCTACAATTGTAGATTGAAAGCCTGCATAGCGAGAGGTGTCTTGATGACTGTTGAATTTTATATTAAGCTATGTCATTGGCAGTCCTGACATTTTGTATCTTGGCTTGTTGGCAGCAACTAATTCTCGTGATCGATACTATGGAAGAGCAAATGCTAATTGCAACGAGACACTGTAGCAAGAGCGGCTCTGCAAAGGATCCTTGGCCGCATACTTGGTCCGTGGCGTATCGGCGCAGCCGCCTTTGTCGACAACATTACTTCTCGTTGACGCCTGCCCTGCTCAATCGATTGCCATGGGATCACCAGCGGTGCCCTCGCCTGTGTACTTGCGCGACTTCTTCTTAGGCTGGTCATCAAGGTCAGGACTTCTGGATGGATCTCCTGTCTTGACTTCCTTGTGCACCACTTTGCGCTTGTTCTCCGCTGCTCTTTCTTCCACAAAATCTTTGCACTTCTCTTCCCGGTGGCATTTGTTGCACTTGCTGCATTTTTGTGGTGGGGGAAGATCAGGTCTGTGAAAATGGCATCTGCCGCACTCGCATCGAGTGTGGTTCCATGAGTGTTGCCTGTGACAATAAGCGCAAGAGATGATATCCTTGGACAAGTTTTCGATAGGCTTGGAGCTAGCTGTGGCCTCGGGAACTGGAATTGTCTTTGCGTTGGTGTAATTCTGCCTCATAGGCTTTTCCTCTGGCTCTGCTTCAGTATCGAATGACGGACTCGACTTCTTCTTGGCCTTGAGAGTATCTCTCAAGCGCAGCACGTCTGCTTCTCCAAGACGACTGCTGAAGATTGGCCTCTTTGGCGGCGCTCTGTAGAATACGCACTCGCCTCTATGTTTCTTCTCGCAAGTTTCGCAAGCGCATGGACCTACATGCCATGTATTGCACTCTTCGCACGCTCTGCACTCTGCTACATGCCACTCTTTGCATTTCTCACAAAGGTGACACACGCCAACGTGTCGTTTGAAGCACGATTCGCAGAAATGACATGTTCCCATGTGTCTTGTACAGTCTTTGCAAACAGGTCTGCAGTCTCCAGGGTGAGACATGGAACATGTCTGGCAATATCCGCTTACTCTCGAACTCTGAACAGGCTGTTTAGAAGGTGGGTTTGGCGTGTCTGACTGTTTCGGGTTCTGATCATGATACTGCAGCCCTGGGATACGAAGCATTGGACTGTACGAGGAGGGAGTGGCCGTAGGATGTCCATTTGTAGTAGACGGAAGGCTCCTGGATGAAGATCGTAGTGAGGATGTCGCAGTCTCCACCTTTGACTTCCTTTTGAGCCTCTGCAGCACCTCTGTACAAATGTTTGGGGGTAGACCTGGATTCCAGATCAATATGATGGCCAAGTGAAGCTGATGCGGACGAGCATGAGTTGGTAGTGGCCGTCTGTCTAGCCCGCTGGGGAGTCGAAGCTGGAGTACTACGCAAGAGTACCGAATTAGCACTTGAGATCCTCGAGACCGAGAAAGTTGGAGGTCGAGAGACTGACGGTCGGAGAGGAGGATGTGTTGTTTGTGTCTGAGATGGACCGCCATCTTCACTCATTCGAAATGGGAGGTCATCAGGAGTACGGATGGAGTTGTGGTGAGATCCGGGACTGTGCGCAGGAGCTCTAGCGATGTTTGGACGATGCGAGTGGTCAGATCTTTGCGATGATTGTAGTGCCCAAGGTGAGGGCAAGCCTGGCAATAGGACATGTCGGAGACGGAAGTGAGGGTAGGTTGGCATTTCGCGATATTAGTCCCCAAAAATGTGGAGGCGGAGGCGGGGGAAACGGGAAGTGGCCGGTCCAAGTTGGCGGAGCCCAAGATGGTGGTGGGTGTGTTGACAAAGTCGCGGATGTTTTGCAATACTCATAAGCTCTCTAGATTGCGGAAGAGTGCAGTGAGTCTGTTGTAAGGATGGATCATCCTTCATAACTTGCGGTGCATTAAATGTAGACGTATCCCCGAGACTAGATTCGATATCAGAGTCTGACGAAGGGGATGAGACGGTGTCAGCTGTGGCCTCAGAGCCGAGTCGTCTGAGCTGACGGCGAGCAAGTTGAGGAGAAGATGAGCTACGGCTGGCCCTGCGAGCAGAGCGCGGCTCAACAAATAACCGTGTACAATTCATCTATATTGTTGCGGTCCAAAAGAGTATGTCTTATGTTGATGTGAATCTGAATGGGTCTGCAATGATGATGAGTATGAATCCATCCTCGATTTGTTTTGATATTGTTCTTGAAAGTATCGTTATGCCTACTCTACTTTCCTCAACTTCTTCCTTGGCCTCTCCTGCTGATGCGATTCGCTTCTCGCGGAATCACAGTTGACTGAATGACTTTTGGGCTTCTTCAATCTTCCTTCCTTTGACTTCTTCTTTCTGCCTTCCGCTTCGGAGATGGGAGTGTAACATGCTTCTCGGCCATCCATCTTCCGCTTCTTTGTCTTCACTGTCTTTGAATCCTCGAGAGAGCTAGGCTTTGACTTGGTCGACTTGCCCTCTGACCTTCCTTCAACATCGTCGTGAGCATGAGTTTGCAGCTTCCTCTACTTTTTCCTTCATATTCGTCTGGTGGACCCGGACTTGGCAGATTATCGCTCTCGATGTTGGAAGTTCCATCAGACCTTGGGATAGAGTTGCGTGTCTTGTAGCCGCTCTTCTTCTGCTTGGACATACCCTCGACTCCCTTTCGAGCCACATAATCAGGGTTGCCAGAGTAGTTTCCGCGGTTCACCGAAACGTTCTTATGCTTCTGCCTCCGTATCATCTCGTCTGGATAAGTAGAGGTGTGAGGCACGGTGTCAGACTTCCAGTTGGGATGCCCTGATAATTCGGTGTTCGACTTAACTGCCGATGGACCTTCGCAATTTGAACGAGGCTGTCTCTCATCTGGGTGACGACGCTTGTTCTTGACCGGCTGGACTCGAGAATTGATGTGATTATTGACAGGCAGACCTGTATAAACCTCCGAGGTCATGTTGCTGTTGGAAGCAGTTCCATATCCATGGGAGTTGTCCGCTTCAAATCGTACCAAGACTTCCTGATGAGCGAGAACAGGTGTTAGTTCGGTGCGAGCATGGTAGGATCGAGAGTGGCTGAAGGCGTTCGGCGCTGTTTTGTGGTAGGAAAATTGCTGAGGGTCAAGGTCCGATGGTGGGAATGGAAGTGCTGTCCAGCCAAACGCATCTTTGTGTTTGTTCCACGACCGATTGGCCGAATGCGCAGACGCAGACGAGCTTTTTGATTGGAGGGCTCGAAGACGGTCATTCTCAATTCGTTGCAGGGCGTCAAGCGCGTTGAGTTTGCCCAACAAGTCATAATAGTGGTGAACAGAGATACCTAGTTGGGCCATGATCGTCTGTCTTGAGTTTGAAAGAGTATCGTTGGCATACTCTGGCACGCTCTGAGGATGCACAGCAAGCGGATCTTCAGGAGGCTGGTCGCGACTCAGTCTTCGTTCGTCGACCTGTGTGTCTAGGTTACGACTGGGAGCCTCGATCTCTCGCTTCACATCAACCTCTTCGTCTTTTATGATAAAAGCAGATTGGCTTGACTTGCCAGGCCCAGCAGACTCATTTCTGAGTTGCTTCAATCCGTCAGACACTGGTACTACTCGAATGTGTGTGTGATCACGTACCAGTTGAGGATGTAGTACCCATTCGTAGTCACTGTAAGGCATTTTGCTGCTGGTAAAAGCATATGGCGCAAGCTTGTGACATGCATGTTTACGATACCACCAGATCCAAAGAATCAGATTGTTCGCATGTCTGGAATGCTTGGGCCAGATTCTATTGCGAACTCAATCGTACTTGACAATGCTTCGTGTTCCATCGGAAGTCCTGACACTGGCTTTCAGCTCCGGATTGTCGATTTTCCATCGTGCTGCCGTGATTGCTGGGGGTGGCTCTGTAAACGACTTGGAGGAAAATCAGCTCTGCAGTGTCGTGCTCACGTTAGGATTCGAGGTCATACCTGTTCGTTCAACCCGTCGTAAACGTGGAACCAATCCGGAAGACCACGCGATCTCTTCATCACGAGGTTCAAGGCGCTTTGACAAGGCTCCAGATATCGTTAGCGGTCAATTGACAGGTCGAAAATCAGAAGGCTCATCAGAGAATGCAAACAACGAGAAGCAAGAGAACATCGTTTGCAAAGGGCTCACAATGTAAACAGAAGATCGAGGTGTTCGTCTCCAGAGCAACGTTCAGCCCTGCTTCGGAACGTGTGTTTCCCGATAGTCAGTCATCATCGATGGTTCTGACTCAACCTTCTGGTGCATGCGAGCTAACAGACGACCAGGGTGAGTCTAGTGAAGATCCTGTGGGCCAGAATTTATCCCAAGCCGTCCGTGCGTTTCACCCGCAGGCATCGATGTACAGGCTCGAACACACCAGTTGTGATGTCTGCAGAGGTCGAGTAGTGTAAGATATGTGGGGATTCTGCTTCAAAACGCTATACAGAAGTGCGCGGTAGGTTGAAACTGAAAGGAAGCGGATGATAAGGGACGAAGATGACGATAATGAACGCGAAGCCGACATAGTCCTCGTGCCGATCATACAAGTTCATGGACCGTGTGCCGTTTAATCTACTTAGCTCGACACATGAGCAGTCAGCGATCGAACAGCTAGTAAGGAAAGTGATGTTCGTCCGACCGACGCGTGGCGTCTTCTCACCTCTGCAACGCGAGGTTGCCTACCTTCCACGGCATGCGAGCTCGAACGGTTTCACCTTACGCCTGTATCCTCCACGAAACAGGCGTCGCGCGCCTAGTCAAGACTGTCGAGGGAAGGCGACGATGTGATCTGAAAGGGCCGACACGATTTCCAATTTCACAATGGGCGATTCGTTTACAGGAAGAGTTCAAAAGAAAAGGAAAGAACCGACGCAAAGAAGTACCTCCGCACATCAGGTCCTCGCTGCCTCCTTCAAAGAGATCTCCCTGCCGCGATGAGGTCGAGGGAGCGAGACTCCAGTTCCAAGGTCGCGGAAAATGTCGTCGTGCTCCACAGGCGAAAGACGGCCAAGCTCTCGGACACCATATGAGACCACCAGTATTTCTGAGCACGATCAACGGTGTCGATGCTGGATCTAGCTCTCGTGGTCAACAAAGGACCAAAAATTTGGAACAGAGGCCGAGTCGAGGCGCGACATCTAGACAACGGGCCCAAGCACCAGTCTTGAGGCAGAGTTCACGGCCACAAGAAATGTCGCGAGAGAAGGTCCAACAAGGGAGAAGCACGAGATACCACGGCCCTTCTAACAGACCGCCGAGACAGAACGAAGTCGCCAGCTCAACGAGGCAGGTATCGAACAGCCACTCTTCCAGGAACACCATCCAGCAAAGACAAGTCCACCCACCTCAGCTGGTTGAACGGGATAGGCGAAGCAGCACGCGGAACCGGACTTCGAAAGGGCCGGGAATTCGAAGCAGGCGCGGACAACCACCACTCAGCAATCGCGTGCTGGACAAATTCGACCATGTAATAGAGGTCATGAAGCGCACGGATAGAGGAAACTCACAATCTCCTATATGAGTGAACCAAAGCGGGCGGTGATGGTTTCAGAATTACGGAATGTGCAGAGTTGTGCAGGGATGTGAAGGATTGTGCAGAGTTGTAAAGGATTGTGGCAGGCTTGCGTGTAATGCTATTGTTGTTGTGTATTTACAGGTTCCAGACGACAACACGGCCATCGACGCCACTGGTACTGATTTGACTGACTGAGTCAAGAGAACCAGCATATGCGCGGACAGTGCTGATAGAGTTTTGGTGTACAGTCTTCAGTTGAGTATCGTCGATAACCTTGCCACGAAGGTCCATCTGGCGGAACATGTTCAAAGCGGATTCATCACGTTGATTAGCAGCGCCAGACTTTGAGGTGCTGTCAAGCGAACCAACGAGTGACCATCCAGACGAGGAACCCGAGAAGCGGAAGGGCTCGCAGTCCTGGCAGCAAATCAGTCATTTGAATACCAATAATCGAATGTATCTCTGCTTACGTAGCCAGCACAAACAATCTCGCCTTCGGCAATCCATAGAAGATCTGCAAAGGGAAGAACTTGAGTGCTAATGTTGATGACAGCGTGAGGAGGTTGGCCCTCGCCAGCGGGATAGGCGACTGTCATTGTGGAGTCATGGCTGACAAAGGCCACGGCATCTCCAGAAGGACTGAAGGCAACGCTCTTGACCCAGCCTGAGTGTATAATAGGTTAGCAAGTTGTGCAGAGGGGAGCATAAGTAGGGACAAACGTACCGGCCGTCTGATTCAAGAACTCGCCGCAAATGGTGTTGAAAGGAAGACGCTCGCCCCAGACAGAGGGAGAGGGTCTTTCATCGACGCCTTTGATGAAGGCACTGAGGACACGAGCGTGGCCATCGGTGCTGCCCAAGGCGACCAAGACACTGTTGGGGTGCCATGCGACGCTGGTGACGGTGCTGCGAAGGGGCTTCTTGAGGTGTTTGGAGACCCACCAATCGTTCTCTTCTTCAAAGTAGCAGACAGCGGCAACCCTAGCGCCACTACCGACAGCAAACTTGGCCTCGTTGGGAGACCATCGCACGCAGGTGGCAGCTCTGTTGATGCGGAGGAGGACGAGAGTGGGGCGCCAGGAGCCGTTCGAAGGTTCCCAGACGTAGGCGTTGCGGTCCTGAGAGCAAGTCACGATCTTGCCCGAGTTGGGAGCAATGTCGACACCGGTGATGAGCTTGTCGTGACCGCGAAGCTCATCGTTGAGGGCAAAGCGGGAGCCGCTGGACGAGTAGAGCTCGACGGTGTTGTCTCTGGCGACAGCGAGCGTCTTGCGATCGGCCGAGAAGGAGTGGTCGGCGATTGGGTTGTTGAAGAGATGGTGGACTTGAGGAGCGGCCATGGCGAAAGGTGAGACAGGAGTATCTCTCTACTGTCGTTGTGTATGATGCAAGGTGGGCAGATTGCGTGTCTGCGAGCTGAGGGGAGAGCAGGCCGAGCTGCGGGCAGTGACGACGCCGGGGAAGTTGCCGATCGACGCCGCAGCCAAAGTCGCTTTGCGCCCGCCGCCCTGACGCTGTCGTTAAAACTACCTATACCATCCACCACTCGCCATATTCGCTCCGACCTCCCTGTCACGCTATCATAAATGGCTTCCAAGGCTGCACCGCCGACCGGCGCCCGCCCCAATCACACGCTATACTGCTCCAACTTGCCCGACAAGCTCCAGAAGGATGACCTCAAACGCGCATTGTACATGCTCTTCTCCGTCTATGGCTCCATCCTCGACATTGTCGCCATGAAGACCAACAAGATGCGCGGTCAAGCTCACGTCTTGTTTCGCGATGTCTCGTCCAGCACTCAAGCTATGCGATCCCTCCAAGGCTTCGAATTCTTCGGCAAAGAAATGGTACGACCATTATCTGCCTTCTCCAACCTCAATGTCTCGCTAACACTGTTGAAGAAAATCACTTATTCGTCAACCAAGTCCGACACGCTTGCGAAACTCGATGGTACCTACAAACAACCTCCTCCTGCCGAGACCCCTGCTGCCGCGCAGCCAAACAGTCTGCAGCAGTCCATCTTTTCCGGCGCTCCAGGCGCATCTACTGCGCCTGGCGCGACGGCCCCATTGGCTCCGCCGCCTGCGCTTGACTCGACTGTCAGCGCACCAGGCCAGACTGCTGGTGTGAAGCGCCCCAGAGATGAAAGTGATGACGACAAAGAGGAAGAGGCTCCTATGGACATGGACGATGAAGCCATGGAGGAAAGTGACGACGAGTAGAGACATGCGATCATGCACGGCGCAAATCTGTGCTCGACACATTCAAGCCTACACTTGCTCCGACAACACCCAGCCAGAGAAGCATGTAATCCTGGACCCGAACATCCTCAGCCCCTGCGGCGCTCATTGTGTCTGCGGTGCGGCAAGGATGCACGAAATATGCAGGCATTCCCGTCTCAGGATGGTCCTGCGGTGAGATGGTCAGCAGGATTCGTTGATCCAGGAATCCACAATTACCGTCATGGACAGAGCACCTATAACACCTACACCGCGCACCGCATCTTGGAAGTGCAGCGGTACAACAAGGTTGAAGAATTGGGAGGCAGGAAGCGGAGGGCTAGTGGTCATGTATACCACGGGTACTCTATAGCTTGGAGAGAGCAAGATATCATAATATACAGTGACCAGTGTTTCGTCCTGGGGCTGTTTGATTATGGCTTCCTCATCAACATCGTCTTCGTGTGATTCGCGATTCGGAACATCAACAGGTTCATGATCATCCTCGGCCTCAATAACAAGAAGAGCAGCAGCCAAGCGTCGAGTGATGCGCAAACCTGGCAAATCACCCACAAGCAGGGTGCTGTCAGGCAGAATTCTCCGAACGTGTTCGCAAGCTTCGATGAACTCGTCAGGTGCGAGCGAGGGGAAAGCAGAAAGCTTTTCCATTGCAGTGCTGGATAACTTATGCTGTTCTCATCAAAACAGGTGGATGGCACGGGGGTTTGACGTACGGCGGAGCTGTCGGCGGTGTTCTGGATCTCGATAAAGTTACCCGGGGCTTCCTTGGCGATTCGATCATACCTGGTTGCTGTATCAGCTTCCTCCTCGACACTTCGCAAGAGTACCTATCTACACGCTGTATTGATCCATCTCCCCTTCTGTATTCCAGTTCGTCTGTCCTACTCGTTCTAGCTCTGTCGAACTGCACAGTCTATTCTCGACCATGGCCCCTACTGGCGAGAGCCACACTCCGCTCAAGCGAGCCAGAGTGCGCTTGATCTGTTCCACCACCACAAGTCGCCATTGCTGACCACACACTACTTGACTAGGCTTCGACCGATGAACTCGACAATGACTCGCAGAAGAAGCCTCGCACTGTACAGCCCACCCATCTACCATCGCCAGACACGCGCAAAGCCTCGAACTCGACCGAAGGAAACTCGAATGCCGCTTCCCAGTTATCCGAGAAGCGTGATTCATCTCCTCCCTTTGCTGCAGGTCTGCATTCGCCTCCATCCGACACCCAGCCATACAGTCAATTCCTACCACCGCCACCCATCAGCTATGAAGTCGAGGACGAAGAAGCCGAGGGTGTCTGGGGCTACCTCGTGCCACTAGACGGTGTCTCGGAGCCTTTAGTCTTGAGACGTCGTGCAGCATGTCCTGTTCCTCAGACAAAGATCGGCCGCACCGACGGCAAGACCGCCGTACCGCGAGATGAATATCTAAATCAAGAAGATTCGTACGAGAAGGAAAAGGCGGAGAAGGGTATCCCGGCTGGCGGCTACCTGATTGGACGACATCCCGAGTGTGGTAAGTGCCGACCGCCGCATGTACAAGCTACTGGATCTAACTCTCCGGCCAGACCGTATCATCAAGACCCCTACAGTCAGCAACCGCCATTGCCTGCTTTTCTGCGAAAACAAGGACAGCGACCAGATTGCTGTCGTCGAGGATCTTTCAGGCAACGGCACCTACGTTAACAATGCCATTGTGGGTCGTAACAAGCGACGTGATCTCTACGACGGTGACGAACTCTCCATCCTGGATGTGGCTCGCTTCATCTTCCGATACCCGAGCATCCGCGACACTAATGGTTTCCGCCAGCAATACTCGATCCAAGGACAGCTCGGAAAAGGTCATTTTGCTACAGTCTACCTATGTACAGAGAAATGTAGTGGTGCCCGCTACGCCGTCAAGAAGTTTGAGAAGCGCCGAACGACCACCAACTCTCAAGCCGCCGAAGAGAAGAGCAGAGTCGATGGCCTGCAACAAGAGATTGGTGTGCTAATGGGGGTCTCGCATCCCAATGTTCTATGTCTCAAGGATACATTTGACGAAAGCGACGGCGTGTACCTGGTCCTCGAACTTGCCGCGGAAGGCGAATTGTTCAACTGGATCGTCGCGAAGCACAAGCTGAGTGAAGCAGAGACCAGGAAGATATTCGTGCAACTTTTCCAGGGTATAAAGTACCTGGTACGTTTGAAATTACTGCTTTTGAGTCTTGACAACTTGACTAATTCGCTGCAGCATGAACGCAACATCGTCCATCGCGATATTAAACCCGAAAACATTCTTCTCCTCGATCGTGAACTGAATATCAAGATCGCCGACTTCGGACTTGCTAAGATCATTGGAGAGGAGTCATTCACATCCACTCTTTGCGGCACGCCTTCGTATGTTGCACCTGAAATCTTGGAGCAGGGTAACCGCCGTAGATACACACGTGCTGTTGACGTGTGGTCACTGGGTGTTGTGCTATACATTTGCTTGTGCGGCTTCCCACCGTTCAGCGACGAGCTCTACTCTCCTGAGAATCCATACACGTTAAGCCAGCAGATCAGAATGGGACGTTTCGACTACCCTAGTCCCTACTGGGACAGCGTTGGAGACTCTGCGCTCGATCTGATTGACAAGATGCTCACAGTCGATGTTGAGAAGAGAATTACGATAGATGAGTGTCTCGAGCATCCATGGACGACAGGACGTACAGACGGCCAGGGCAAAATGAGCTTCGGAGCAAGCATGGAAAGCACAGACGGTTTGACAGGAGCGCTGAACAATCTGGATTTCTCGAAGCGAAAGCCAGTGAGAGAGAGGACGCTGTTGAGCTCGATCAACGATGCGACTTTCTTCAAGACGCAGGCTACCGAAAAAGACGACCGGGATATCAAGGTATGGGAGCAAAACAAAGACCATGATAAGCGAACGAACGTCAAAGACGAGGTCGTACCTGCACATGCAAGAAATCCTGATGAATTCGTCAAAATGGGCGGCAAGGGAGATGAAACGCTATACGGTGATGAAGAGGTTGCGAAGAGAAAGGCAAAAGCAGAGGAGGCAAAGGCATAGGACAGACGATAGTACGATAATTATGGTAGTACGACAGACACTTTGATGGCATCAATTGACCCCTTTTGTCTCCCCGTGTTCGAACTGAGAGTGAAAGCAGGCTGTAGAAATGCACAATGATGTTATACGATACGGCTGAACTGCTCGCGGGAGGCTCTGTTTTGTTGTTCGCTCTCCCGCAGATGCCACGGGGATTCGAATGTCATCATGCATTTCTACAGCCTCGAAGCGAACGATTGTCTGGCTGGAGGAGAGTGGACACTTGGAATGTAAGATTCTGAGGCCATGATTTTGAGCGTACAAGATTATGAGGCCATGTTTCTGGGGAAATGGCATGATGACTGACCATGGCAGGGTCATCATACGTTGTTTGAGTGGCTTTTGCTGGGCAGGGGCGGCGTTCGGGAGATGATCAGACCATAATTTCAGGGACAATAATAATAATTATCCGCGCGGGCGCCTCTCAACACGCCGCGTTGGACTTCTCTCTACTACTGGACCTCCGCAACGACAATGGGTGTGTTGGCTACTGTTACTGACGCCGTTTCGGTGCACCTGGGCGACAAGCCTCTTTGGCTCGCCGTCTCGATCGTCGCCGGCGCAACTCTCACTCTCGCCATCGTCCTCAATGTGCTCTCACAGCTGCTGCCCGTCCGCCGCAAGGGCTCCGACCCACCACTCGTCTTCCACTGGGTGCCCTTCATTGGCAGCACCGTGACCTACGGCATTGATCCCTACAAGTTCTTCTTCAAGTGTCGCGAACAGGTTTGTTGTCGCTCGGCAACTCTCGATCTACACCACACTAACTCTTTGTTTGCAGTACGGCGACACCTTCACCTTCATCCTACTCGGCAAGAAGACCACTGTCTGTCTCGGCACAAAGGGCACCGACTTCATCTTGAACGGCAAGCTCAAGGATGTCAACGCCGAAGAAATCTACAGCCCCCTGACCACTCCCGTCTTCGGCACCGATGTTGTCTACGATTGCCCCAACTCGAAGCTCATGGAACAAAAGAAGTTTGTCAAGTTCGGTCTGACCACAGAAGCCCTCCGCTCCTACGTATCGGTCATTGCCGCAGAAACAAAGGACTTTGTCGCAAACTCAAACTGGTTCAAGGGCAGCGCTGGCGACCTCAACGTGCCCAAGGCCATGGCCGAATTGACCATCTACACTGCCAGTCGCTCGCTCCAGGGCAAGGAAGTCCGCGCAAAGTTCGACAGCACCTTCGCCGACCTGTACCACGACCTCGATATGGGCTTCACTCCCATCAACTTCATGCTTCCCTGGGCCCCTCTGCCCCAAAACCGCAAGCGTGACGCTGCTCAGCGCAAGATGACGGAGACATACATGGAGATCATCAAGGCTAGACGTGACAGTGGCAAGACGGAGCCCGAAGATGGTGAGACGGACATGATCTGGAACCTGATGAACTGCGAATACAAGTCTGGCCAGACCATTCCTGACAAGGAGATTGCTCACATGATGATTGCGCTGCTCATGGCTGGCCAACACAGCTCTTCCGCTTCCATCTCATGGATTATGCTCCGTCTGGCTTCTCGCCCAGATATCGTTGAGGAACTGCTTGCCGAACAGAAGGCCGTCCTTGGTGCCGACCTGCCAGAGTTGACCTTTGAAGACCTCTCCCGCTTGCCTCTCCACTCTCAAGTCGTCAAGGAGACTCTGCGCCTGCACAGTCCTATCCACAGCATCATGCGTGCTGTCAAATCGCCCATGCCCATCGAAGGCACTCCCTACGTCATTCCTACTACCCACGTCCTGCTGGCTGCTCCCGGTGTTGCATCCAAGTGCCCTGAGTATTTCCCTGAGCCCATGCTTTGGGAGCCTCACCGATGGGACGCCGAGGATAGCAGCAAGTACTCAAAGCTCAAGCCTATCATTGCTGCCAATGCAGACGATGATGAGAAGACTGACTACGGCTATGGTCTGGTCTCCAAGGGTGCCAGCTCGCCGTACCTTCCCTTCGGTGCTGGCAGACATCGCTGCATTGGTGAGCAGTTTGCCTACGTGCAGCTGCAAACCATCCTAGTGACCATGGTTCAGACCTTCAAGCTCCGCAACCTTGATGGTCGCAAGGGTGTTGTTGACACTGACTACTCGGTAAGTTTGGACCCATGATGCATGTTCTGAAAGGACTTTACTAACTTATCCATGTCTGCAGTCATTATTTTCACGCCCCCTTACACCAGCCTCAATACACTACGAGAGAAGAGTCAACGAGAAGGCATAGACAAGACTTACGGTTTCAGATTTGTACAGCTTTGTAATACTCAGCATGGTAATAGAGGTCAACGTTTCGCGGATAAGCATTGTGTTATCTTGGTGTGCGCACATCTGGTCGCGGCGCCCAACTCATTGTTAATTTCACTCACGATTTTTCATCCAGCTTTTATAGTTCTCACCACATGTGCTCGGTTATGCCACCGGTGTCAATATGGACAGTATCTATGTCATGAGGAGTGTCGTCACTCGTTTACTGGTACGTTCGTTGGCTGTGAAAAAAAGGTTTGCTTGTTGAAGCAGCGCTCGGATGTAGGCGAGTAGCAAAATCTTTTGTAAAATTTGCAACAATTTCATTTTCTCTTTCTTCTCCCACACTCCTTTCTTCGGCGGCTATGATATCTTTTGGAAAGCGCTTTCGGTCCGCGCATGTTTCTGACGAGGAATCGCAGACCTCTCCCCGACAAGAAAATCATTGCCGTCACATTGGCCAGCCTGTTGAATTCCATCAAAGACTGCAAGCCTCGGACCTCGAGAATATAAACAGATAAGTTTTTATAGTTGATATTAATCCCTGTGACGCAGCGGCTAGCGTGTCGTTCTTATAATTGTTCCAGCGGAACAGATTATGCAATGCGAAAGTCGCGAGTTCGAATCTCGCTAGGGATACTTTTTGCCCGTGTGCGGTCATTGCACACGGTGCAATCGTTTTGGCATCTACATCACCGTCTCGAACTTACGAACAAGACAGTCGAAGCAGGAATTTATCAGTATCATCAAGGGTTGTGTGACGGCCTAGGTCGGGCAGAGCGATCGTCTGCTGCACCTCGGCTGACAGGCTTCAGAGTCTGTACGTGAAGTCTACCATGCTTCATCATTACGTAGGCATGAGACTACGCCAGCAGTTGCCAGACTGGTCTATCAAAGGATACACGTGCTCGTGTGTAATCCTAAACATCATGTATGACGGGTATCCGCGTGAGACCGGCAGGCTGCAATGCCATAGCAGGTCTCGGAGGGATGTACGGAGGCAGCAGCGACTCTGGAGATGTTCCCCTTTGTGACACCAAAGCATTTGATACAGCTGCACTCCTGCCTAGATTTGACTCGGGCAACAAACTACACATGCATCAAAAGACACCCTAAGTGCATTGCAGGCTGCAATGACAATCTCTCCTTCTCGCCTCTAGCAGCGAAGCCGGAGTTAAAAGCAAACGTGCTCCACGTGATTTTCCAGCAAAAGATACGGACGGGTCCAAGCAGCCCCTCATTCCCGAGTCTCGATCCATTCACCCAGAGCCCAGTCATTTCCCACCCACAGACCGCGACCAATCTGTGCATTCTGACTCTTTGCTTTCCATCCTTCAATAATCCCAATTCTAGCACAACGGCCTCTTCTAGACAAACGATTCTCGCCCTCGTCGCCAAACACTCGCCCACCACGTCACCACCCCGCTGTCTGTCCGGCGCAAAGCCGCATCTGTCGCAACGAACGCTTTTCAGACCCAACTCGATTCTGCCCACCTTGTTCAGTCGACCCAACCAGCCACCCCTGAAGACTTTCTCTACTCCGGCTCTCCAACTTCGATCACTCCGAATCTTCCGTGAGCGCCGCCAATACCACACGCTCTCCAATCTCGTCGCCATGTCATCGGCACCCACCGGAACCCTGGCCATGAACAACTACACATTCCCCACCGAGCGTCTGCAGTCACAACTCAAGGATCCGTCAAGGACACCGCTGGTCCTTGTAGCGTGTGGTTCCTTCAGTCCCATCACCTTCCTCCACCTGAGAATGTTCGAAATGGCGGCTGATTACGCCCGCTTCAACACGAATTTTGAAGTTGTCGGTGCCTACATCAGTGCTGTTGGTGACGCGTACAAGAAGAGTGGTCTCGTCAAGGCCGAACACAGAATAAACATGTGCAGCTTGGCTGTCGAGCAAAGCAGTTGGATCAGCGGTATGACTAATCGTGTGTGAAATGTTTTGACTATCGGATTCTAATTGTGTCACTGCAGTCGACCCGTGGGAGGCTCTCCACGAAGACTACCTTGAGACGGCAAAAGTACTCGACCACTTCGAGCACGAAATAAATACAGTCCGCGGACCCTTCAACACTCCCCAAGGTCCTAAGATGGCCAAGATTGCCTTGCTCGCTGGTGCAGACCTGATCCAAACCATGTCTGCTCCAGGCGTGTGGGCACCCAAGGATATCGACTACATCCTGAGCAACTTTGGCGCCTTCATCATCGAGGTATGCTCCCACCTGCTCCAACCCTCCCTCGATCAGATGCTAACAGAACAAACAGAGAGGCGGTACGGATATCGACGAAGCCTTGTCAACGTTGCAACAGTGGAAAGACAACATCCACGTGGTACAGCAGTTGGTGCAAAACGACATTTCTAGCACAAAGATCCGCTTGTTCCGCAAGCGTGACATGAGCATCCGCTACCTGGTACCCGAACCCGTCGTCAAGTACATTGAGGAGCAGGGACTGTACGACGAAGACGGAGCCAGCAGCACGCACGAGGCGCAAAACTCGAAGAAACCCGGCGAGAGCGCAGGCGCTCCCTCGCAGAACATGTAATACCGTCATGATCAACACTCCACCCTTTCAGCGCTTGCGTTCCCTGACCTTGAACTTGACACCTTCCTTGTTGACGCCTCCGACGGTGTTGTTCATGCGTGCCCGTTGCTCCTGGAGCTGCGTCAGAGCACTGGACAGGTCACGCTCGCGGTCTTTGAGCGCTTCGAGATGATTCTGCAGCACTTCCTGCGCACGCCTCTTCTTCCGTCGCTGTCTGATCTCCTCGTTCGACAAGCCTTTGGTGTCGCTCTTGTCATCCTCGCTCTTTCCATCCTCACTACCGCTACCATCTCCATCGGGACCGTCGAGATCGTCGAGTCCAGAGAGGTCACCCAGGTCTGATAGGTCGTCGAGATCCAGGTCCATGTCGTCGTCGTCGTCAAAGTCGAGTGGCTCTTCCTCTTCCACGACCAGCTCGCCGTCTTCATCAAATACCATCCTCTTGCTCTTGCTCGACGCATCAACACCAGTGGTCATCAAGACAACCCTCTTCTCAATCTTTTCCCTAGCACGTCGCGTCTGTTGCAAGACGGTCTGTAAGTAACCTGCATCCTGCGTCTTGAGCAACTTGACGACATCCATGCTCATTGGCGTTTGGGAGCCATTTTCCTTTCCTCTTGTCGATTGTTGAACACCCTTTTTTGTAGTTCTAGAAATCATGCCGAATGCGAATTCGTCGGGGTTACGCTGGGCACCCTTTTCACGTAGGACTTTGAGGCGGCGCTTCTTTTCATTGTGATCTTTTGCACGTAGGGAGTAGTCCTGTTTTGTTTGCGTGTTAGACTTGTGTACTACTTCTTCTTCTTTGTCTCATGTAGATATTGTTATGTACACAAGTCCTGAAGACGTCTAATTTGTGTAGATGGAAAAAGGGTGTGAACGAACCTTGTGTTTTTCGAGAAGACCCCATTTTTGACGTTCGAGCGGTTGAGCGCGCTCTTTGTGATTGCGCCTCTGGACGGCATTGCGCATGGACGACATGGCGGCGGTTTGCTTTTTGCGTAGTCAAGAGCTCTGTGTTGTCGATCTGAGTACTGAGGTATGGGGCTTTTGTTGTGACAGTTGAGATGTGATTCAGATGATCAATCGGGCGAGAGAGAGAGAGAAGGAAAAAAGATTGTATGATCGCGGACGAGAAAGTTTGGCGGAATTACAATAATGAAAGGAAAGCGCGCGCGGGCTGCGGAAGAGAAGAGCGGAGAAGAAAGTCGGGGCTTGGCGGTTCTCTTTTGGAAGCATGTTTTTTGGTGACCCTGTCCCTGATGGATTATTTGTTCCTTTTCGAGTATACGTCTTTAATAGTCTACTACTCAAATACGATAACAGAGAATCTCGAGGGATATTGTATTGACACGAGAGAAGTCAGTTCCTGCTATATCTACATGATATTTACATTGATTCGCCATGATTGTGTATTTCCGCTCTTTGACCGCTTGCTGGTCTTTTACAGCAAGTTGACGCTGTAGCTCGCAGGAACACGAAAGCCTTAGTAAGAGCTAGCCCGTGCCTCTCAGAGTGCTCATGTATTGTGCCTAGCTATTCCTGTCGTCACTAGTAGTAGCGGAGCCATAGCAAAGGCACTGACAGTCTTACTTGAAGCTGTCGCCGGACTCAGTCGGGCTGCGCCTACTCTCTTGCTTCAAAGGCCCTTCGTAGTCCTAGCTGTTGGTCGAGAGAAGAGGTTTTCGGGTGCCTGGTCAGCCATCCTAGCCTGTCTCGGGACAGCCTGGTGTGGTGCTGTCTGCTGGGGAGAAGTGTGCAGCTCTCCTGTTTGTGCCGGTGGCTTGCAGACCAGGTGTACAGCGTATATTTACCGATAGTCTGTGATGCGAAGAAGGTGTGTGTTGTGATTGTTGTTGTTGTTATTGTCAACGAAGAAGTCGGATTGTGTTCACAAGTCTGGATCAATGTGCTGCTTGAACTTTCTGTTTGCACGGTCTGCCGGTCTGTTCTCGAACTGAGAACCGTGGAGTTCGAAAATAAAGGGTTTGCGTGGTTCCGCCATTTGGCTGTCACCGTCGTCGTCTTGTTCGGCAAAGGGTACTTCGAATCTGAAGATGGTGTGTTCCTTGGGTATGGCTATCGCACAATCAGCAAGACAGCAAATAGATGGGAAGAAGACAGAAGACATACTCTTGAGCTCGTTGTTTTGAGTAACGACTTCCAATGTGAACTTTGTATCCTTGACGACGATGCCTCTGATTCCAACTCTTCCGACGCAGCGACATCTGACAACATCGACCATGGCGCCGTGATAGTCTGCACTCGCAAGTAGAGGACCAACACCCATAGCATTCACATGGCGAGACTTGTCCATGTTCAGTATGTCCCGCATGTATGAAGACCACAACTTCCAAATGGGCACGTAGATGTCGTACTTTTGCTGCTCCTTCGGAATGTCATAGACAGCAAGCTCCCTCTTTTGCTTTGCGGTCAAGGGCCGAGGCTTCTTTGATTTCCGGTTGGCTTTCGCTTTCTCGAGTCGTAGCTTTTGTCGTTTTGAACGGGCATCTTCGCGAGGATCGGGGGAAGAGGGACGGAGGAGAAGAGGCCGGGTTTGGACCTTTTCGCGGAAGATTTGGTTGCTGATCGATGGGTCGTGAGCGCGGGTGAGGAGACCAAGAGCAGGGTGCTCTTTTTCTGCTGCTGCCATGACTGGTTGGGCAAGGAGTGTTGGCGCAAGACGGCCTGTTGATGGTTTGTAAAAAGATTGGGAAGCGTCATGCGCTTGGCATCATCAAGGTGATTGCGACTTTCTGTTTTCGTCTGCATCATCCCTTCAGGCAGTCATGGCTGCAGCTACGCCCGACCTGACGGCCAAATGTAGGCTCCTTGAATTGAGTGTCATCTCCTCGACGAGCATCTCCAATCGCACGACAGCCCTGATCGCACA
Source organism: Aureobasidium subglaciale EXF-2481 (assembly GCF_000721755.1). NCBI lineage: Eukaryota > Fungi > Ascomycota > Dothideomycetes > Dothideales > Saccotheciaceae > Aureobasidium > Aureobasidium subglaciale. The sequence goes on along the minus strand of NW_013566978.1, from coordinate 504,025 downwards.
CATCAAGTCCACACCAGCCGACGAGAAACCCGCCGTTGTTGCATTGAAGGCCAAAGCACCCGTCGCCAACAAGCTCATCAGTATCGTCGAGATTGCAAAGAGAGAGTTGAAAGAGGCTGGCACCAACATCTACCAATACAATGCTCTCGGCTCGGAATTGATCGAATCAAAGCCTGCCACCAAGGACACGACCGACGATGCTGCTCTGCCCGACGAAGAGCCCGCCTTTCAACATGTTGAGCAGAAGACAACTGTCAGAAACGTCCCTGTCATGACTGCATATCTGAGTCTAGTGCCCATCAAGGAACTACGTGATGCTCATGGGTAAGCTCAAACGACTTCTTTCCTTTTTGGCTGAGCTCACAGACCTACCTATAGTGAACAAGTCGGATGACTCTTTCGCCCTCGTCACCTCGCACTACCAATTCCCCTCCTCCAACGCTGCAACATGCCTTCTACCTTTCGTCGCATATACCACGCGAGCTACCAGGCTAAGCACCATCAGCCCAGCCCGTGGACCCATCTCACTTGTGCGCAAGATAGAGAATGCATCGAGCATAGCGTTTCAAGGCAAAGGCACTGTGCCTCATTCTGCTGTGTATACGAAGTCAGGACGCTTCTGCACTGTTTCACCATCTCAGATGACTGTTCTTTATGCGTCGTAAAGAAGCTGGTATTGTGCCATTGCTGGCTAGATAAATGTTTTATTATTTGAAAGAGAAAGGTGTAGAAGCAGGGCATAATTTGATGCCTATGACCACTCCGCCGTGGATCGTGGCTTCCTAGATCGTCAAGAAATCAAGGCTCGACCCCTTTCTCCTTTGCTGAGGCCGCCTGTCTCTTGCCTCAATCGTAATTCAAGCCTCCGACCGGCCATCCGTCCGCGTCCCTTTCTGCTTCACACTCGCTCTCAGGTTCGGCACCAGCCTTGGTCTCGCTTTCAACTTCAGTCTTCATCTCCGAGTCGATCTTCTCACTGTCTCCAGACAATTCATCGCCATGTGCGTCCTCTGTGTCTTTCTCTGCGTCTTCGATGCCGGGAACTCCGCGATCACATGGATCTCTTCCACACTCAATTCTGCTGAAGAGGCCGAAGAGTTCCTCCTTGAGCTTGTACCTACCTGCAAATGCTGCCTCCACCGATGTAAATTCGAGGTGGCAGACTCCTTGTTCATCTCTGCTGGCGCTGATGATACCATCATGCTTGTGTTCTTCTGGACAGATGGCATTACAGAGATCTTCCTTGGTGATGTATCTGTGAAGCCCGTAGATGTCCAAGCAACGTGTGATGCCATTGTACATGACGTCGTCGTAGAGATGTGTATGCATGGGGTAGGTTGGAGTCTGAAGGATGCTGAACTTGGGCTCTTTGACGTCCCTCACCGACTTCAAGAATCTGCGGGCGTCCTCGGCGAGCAAGAATGTAATCATCATCGCTCTGCTGCCTGTGATGGGGGTTGTATTCATCATGTGAATCTTGATGATGATGCCACCAGACACCATGCCCATTACCTCTCCTCCTGACATGTTCTTGGGGATGTTGGTGACGACTATGGTTCGGAGGACGTCTTCGCTAGGGGACGGGTCGAAGGCCACCAAGGCTTGGTTCTTGCGGAGCTTTGCTGCATGCTCACGCTTCTCCTTCTCAGTCATTGGTGTTTTGGCTTCTTCGGCTTTGTTGGCAATTGGCTCTTCATCCACGTCATAAGTTTCGGAAAACTGCACCAGGAGTTGTGGTACATCTGGCTTCTCAGTTCTGTCCTTTCTTCCAGCCCATTGGGATGAGTAGAGGCCGTCGATCATAGGCTTGCGGTCCTTGTAGCGCTGTGATAGACTGTCGAGAGATAGCGGTTGCTGTCTCACCCCTGCCGGCCGCATTCCAGCCACTGTAACATGGTGTACCTCTTCGTCAGTGCTTGGAAGTTGAGCCTCGCTGCAGACTTCTCCACTGTTTTTGAACGTGAGGAGTGTGCCTTCCGTGCCATTGCTCGTGTCGACTGTTTCGTTGCTTCCTCCCTCACGCCCGAGAAAAGTAAGGCACCTTGATCGGAACGTCTGCTCAGGAGCAGGAGTGACTGGGCCAGGTAGAATCGGAGACTGTAAAGATGAGCTCTGCTCATCATCGCAAGTGAGGACATCTTCTGGCTCCGGTTTTCGCTTTTCCTCCTCGACAATTCTTGGTCGTGCTCCCAGCTCATCCTCTTCCCTGCATTCGGATTCGTCTTCACGCTCGGGTCGCTCGAGTCTTCTGCCACGAGGCTGTCTTCGTTCTGTCTGTCTGGTTGCAGCGTACGTCTGGCGTTGACTGCCGAGTTGTCGTGCCATGTAGGCGATGCACTGTTGTGCCAAGGCATGCTGTTCTCTTTCGATCCTCAGCTCTACCTCAAGTGTGGCAAGCTTTCTGACCATCTCCATCGTGTCGGCCATGCTGTTGTGCTCTTGTGGCACGTGGGCCATGCTGATAGACGGAACTTGATGGTGAAACAACAAGAGGATGCTCAAGTGGAGTAAGGTGCTGAATAGAGGAAGAAGTCCAAGAGAAGGAGGAAGTGGAGGGAGTGGAGGACCCGCAGAAGGAAGTGGTTGAAGAGAGGAAGGAAGAGGATGAAGAAGGGAAGGTGACTTATCTAGCGAGGCAGAGTGAGGAGTTGATAGAGTGCGTGTGAAGGAACGAGATGGTATAGATGGAGACTAGATCATCTCGGAAGATTGAGAGGTGAGTGTCAATATGTCTTTACATGATGATCGAGGGATCCAACAAGGGCTGGAAGTGACAGCAACATAGTGAACCTAGTCAAGAGGATGATGTACCTTTGCTCAAACTTCAAGTAGATCAAGGAGTGATGATGGGCTCGAGATGATCTCCATTTTGGCATCCCAACTACAGAGTAACTCAGATAGTATCCTGGCATCAGATCAACAAAACTATCCAAGTTCATGATGCTGACTCGGTATGGCTCTACATAAGTCTGGAATATACAATCTTGGAACCAACACGGATGTGCATACATAGCGACCTGGCCTTGAAGCGGCGTGTGTCTTCGAGTGTGGTAAAGCTGTTCATCAGGAGCATGCTCTGTAGCCGGCCTAAGCGTGAGATTCGTCGCGCCGGCCGAGTGTGCAAGAAATCGATGGAATTATGATCAACCAATGCAGGCAATCCTTTCCAATATCACACAGCTTACGTGCGCAGAAGCTAGTCTAAAACATCACAAGTTGTCCAGGTATTGTCCAGTTTGTCGAAGTGATGGTTCTACTCGTACGGCGAAGCTCCGCCGAGACTTCGAGCCTCCATCGGACTTTGCGGACTTTGCATTGGAGCCTCCAGCGTCAGGATCCAAAATTTCTTGAAGAGGTCGACGAAGAAAGCACCAAACACAACAGCACAAGAATTAAGAATGGCGACACAATTACCACCCCCGTCAAAACGACAGAAGACTGCGGCCGCTGCAAAGGCTCGCGAGCAGTTCGAGCCTGAGCAGATGCCCGATGGCATCCAGCGCATTCAGTTCATCGATGCCGATTCGGGCGAGTCTCAAGGGCCCGTCGTGACGGTACCGCTGTCAGAGTTGTCGCCCAAGAATCTGTCCCTATTGCTCAACACCCTCCTCGGTCGCGAAGATGCCGGCGAGCGCCTCCCTTATCGCTTCTACAACCCTCTCGGCACAGGCGACTTTGACCAACAAGCCATCATCTCAGCCTTCCTGTCCGGCGACTCGACGACCGAAGTCCAGCTCAACATCCCTTGTCGCGCAGAAGCCGTGTTCCGTATAAAAGCCGTGACGAGATGCTCGGCAGCAATCAGTGGTCACGGCGAGGCTATTCTCGCAGCACAATTCTCGCCCTCGACATCCTCGCGATTGGCTACTGGTAGCGGCGACAAGACTGCCCGTGTTTGGGATTGCGATACTGGTACACCTATGCATACTCTCACTGGACACACAGGATGGGTCTTGACCGTCAGCTATTCACCCAACGGTGCAATGCTGGCCACAGGAAGCATGGATAACACAGTCCGCTTGTGGGACGCTCAGACTGGTAAGCCTCTGGGTGGACCCATGAAGGGTCACACCAAGTGGGTAACATCTCTATCATGGGAGCCATACCACATGCAGCAAGCTGGAAGACCTCGCATCGCATCTGCCTCAAAAGACGCTACTGTTCGTATCTGGGACGCTACCAGCAAGCGCGCCGATCTGGCTTTGACTGGCCACAAGAGCAATGTTTCATGCGTGCGCTGGGGAGGTGCTGGTCTCATCTATACCGCCTCGCACGACAAGACTATCAAGGTCTGGTCTGCCGAAACTGGCTCGCTCGTTCACACCCTCAACTCGCACGCCCATTGGGTCAACCACCTTGCCCTCTCCACCGACTTCGCACTCCGCACCGCTTTCTACGATCATACTGGCAAGAAGGGCGTCCCGGTCACAGAGGAAGAGAAGCGCACGAAAGCGAAAGAACGTTACGAGGCTGCTGCCGGCGTCAACAACCATAAGAATGGCGGACAAGCGGTTGAGAGACTGGTGTCGGCCAGTGATGATTGCACAATCTATCTCTGGACGCCCATGACTTCAACAAAACCTGTGACTCGTCTACTGGGTCATCAAAAACAAGTCAACCATGTCACATTTTCTCCTGATGGTACCCTTCTCGCCTCTGCTGGATTCGACAACCTTATCAAGCTCTGGAATGCCGCTGATGGTACTTTCCTCTTCACACTCAAGGGCCACGTTGGACCTGTATACCAAGTCGCTTTCAGTGCCGACAGCAGATTGCTTGTTAGCGGTAGCAAGGATACAACCCTCAAGGTCTGGGACGTCAAGACTGGCAAGCTCAAGGAGGATTTGCCCGGTCATAAAGACCAGGTCTTTGCTGTAGACTGGAGTCCTGATGGTGACAGAGTTGGCAGTGGAGGTCAGGACAAGCAAGTCCGTGTCTGGAGAAATTAATCGAGATTTTGATACCCCCTTTATACGAATTTCACTTCTTCCGCATACAAGTGCGTTCTACCAAAATTTGATTTCGAAGGTACCGATGAAGCTTCATGTTTTGTGACCGCTCTGCTTACGTGACGTAGAGGAAGTCCGGTCTCTTGTCTCCCATCATTCTGATCTCGGCCTCGTCCTTGCCTTCGACCCAGTGGTCGCGCTTGCCAGCCCGTCTCTTTTTGTTCTCGGCTTCCAGTAAGAAGTGTGTTGCTACACTGCCGCAGAACAAGAACAATGTCAAGTAAGCAAGGACCACACCATGGCCGAGGTAATACTTCGGCTTGTCCTTTGCTCTGTAGATGTTTGAGCTCACCTGGAATTGCATTAGTTCTGTCATTGATCTGAGGTTTTCTCATTTGAACTTACCACGCCCTGAAGGTTACCCCATCCAATGACAACACCGATGGTCACACCTCTCTTGTAAGCGCCCTCAACGTTGTTGCTGCACCATGTGATCGAGTTACTGATCAGACTATAAATAAGTTAGCCGACATCGCCACCTACCAAGCACCGTCTTCTAAACTTACGGATAGATACCCAAAGCACCGAGGAAAGTGCCTGCGTACTTGACTCCCGAATTCTGGCTTCCGATGAGCATGCAGAAACCCGTGATGCCGATAAGTGAAACGAAGATGTTGCAGAGTCCTCTCTGCTGGGTTCGATCGGCCACATAACCGATGACGATTGTGAAGACGGCAGCAGCAGCGTATGGCGGCACAGAGAGCAAGTTTGCCGTGGTACCACTGTATCCGAGGGCGTTTATGATGGTGGGCAAAAACAGCGAGAAGGCGTACAATGCACCATCTGCTCCCATGTAAATGACTGCAAAGCACCACGTCTTCCAGTCCGTCACACTCTGCCAGAAATACGACATCTTGAACTCCTGCAGATATTCTAAGTCAGCACAGGACGATACTACGGCCAAAGAGTCTTGCATTCCCAACTTACCTCATGCTCAGCACTTGCTTGCTGATCTTCCTTGAGTCTTCTGATCACTCTGGCACGGTCGTCGACGGACAAGAATTTGGCCTCATCCGGGAAGTCGTGGACCATCCAATAGGATGCACCACCCACTATCACTGTCACCAGACCCTCCAAGATGAAGATCCATGCCTGCTCACAATTTCAGCGTCGGTCACGATCATCAAAGGCTCACTGTTCTTACCCAACCAGCCTTTCCACCAACGCCACGCATCTGAGCAATGCCTGCTGCCAGAAGACCACCGAATGAACCTGCCAAGGCAGCTGCTGAGAAGAAGACGGCTGCACGTATGCCCAATTCCTTGCGCTTGTACCAACAAGACAGATAGTAGTTGACACCCGGGAAAAGACCAGCCTCAGCAAAGCCTAACCACCATCTTGCGGTTGCAAGGCCAGCAAAGTTGTGGCAAAGCCCCATGGTGACCATACAGATTCCCCAAAGAACCATGATGATAGGTAAGAAGACTGATGGTCTCCATTTCTTGAGCAAGACGTTTGTCAGGGGCTCAAATACCGAGTACGAGACGAAAAAGATGGAGAGCGTAGCATTATATTGACCTGGTGTGAGGTTCAAGTCGGTGGTCAAGCCGTCAACTTTGGCATTGCCAATGTTTGTTCGATCGAGGAAGGATATGAGATATAGAAACGAGAGCTATTGCATTGGTGAGCGACGGCAAGGTACGTGCGGCGTCGATGAGGCTCACCCAAGGAATAAGTTTGAAATCAAGCTTTCGGACAAGCTTCTTGTCCTGTCACAGAGTCGTCAGCCAACGCGCCGAATTGCTTGTATGAAACGGAGAAAGGTTACAATTGCTGCTCGTTCTTCGTCGCTGAGTCCAGCATCTGGATCGTACAATCCGGTATCTATTTGTTCGAGCTTGGAGATTCCAGCCTTCTCTTCCATTCGGCTAGGGCTGTCTGTGCTGGTTGGTGAATGCGACATTGTCGAATGGCTCCTTCAGCAGCTATAAAAGAGACACAGGCAAGGGTGACACAAAGGCAGAAACCAAACGAAAGACAGAACAGCAGATGGTCGCAGATATGTACTGCGACGATCGGCTACTCATGCGGGAACAATCCTTCCAAATACCGTCCTTTCATGTGATCCTTTATATACGTTCTCTTATTTGCTTATCCACCATATTTTCCCTTGCTCTGCCTCCCTGCCCAATCGGACATGCCGCTATCGAGTACTGAACGAGCCAACAGCTGGAGAGAAACGACATGACGTTTTCTTGCTTATCAATGCACTCCGCCATAACTTCTCCACGGCTTGTAGACGGCTTGGGTGCTAGTCGGACAGATGGTTCTGACAAAACGCGGGTTTGCCGAGATGGGGTGGAGAAATGCTGATCAGCGGGGTTGTGGGGGAAGAAATGGGTGTGACCGAAGTCGGGGTTCTTCCCGTTCATGCATGAGTTGTTTGAGATCCTTCGTTCCTGCTTCAACTTTGGACAATGGAAGTCTACTATCGGCCGGTATGCTTCCACTATATTCATGTATTGTGAAAGAAAGGTCTCTGGTTCCCTGACTATCCGAAGCACACAGATCATCCCGGAAAATCTTCAAGATATATCGATTGGAGAAATTTGGACACAACGACACATGATTCGAGCATGAAGCCACCGACATCATATCAGGGACAACATTTCCGAGGAAAATACGGCGCTTATGGCGCTTCTGCAAGCTGAATAATACATTGACAAATGGAAGCCGCATGCGAGTCTTGAACACATGGCGAGTTCAAACAAGTCAAAGTTGAGGCCGACTGAAGGATGTGCGTCTGATAGATGAAGAGCTCGAATTGATGTCAATCGTTGTAGTACGATGACCCTCAATCAATCCTGCGTACAAACTCTGGTTGCAGTCCGGGCTCGCATATCACGTTGTGATGTCAATCGTTGCTAGCACGTAGTTCGGCCAGATCCTGTGCTTGCATATTGTAAGATCTATCTAGATTATTGTAGGTTCGCTGTCTTCAGTAGAGTGCCTCACTATTGACATGTGAGAGACGAAGATGCTGTCAACTTGTGGTTCGAGTACAAAAATTAGCATTACTTGCAAACGCAGATGCTGCAGCTATCAAATGTTCCTATGTACGATTCATGCCCCCTGAGCTATACACGCTAAGATAAAGAAGAGAATCAAGTACTTTTGTTCCCTGCACTGTGCAGTGCCGTCGCCATTATTGTTCGTAAAGCAAATGCTCGATATATGTTTCTCAAACTCGTGCTCATGCGCACGTCGCCTTCCATCAGCTTCACTCCTACGATTCCGAGATGGGTTCAGAGATGGGCTCCGAGGCGGGTTCCGAGATGGGATCTGAGACGGGTGCCGAGATAGTACCCTCGTTGTCCTCGTCGTCTTCGCCGAAGCTGCCTCCGTACATGCCGGCGAACAGAGGATTGGCGATGCTACTACCTATGCCGTATCCAAAGTGGTCCCATGTGGGCAGGGGAGACGGTTCGTAGGTGAAAGGGTTGTTGTGTCCAGCTGGGAATTGGTAGTAGCTCTGACCCGCCATGTTGATGTTCATGTTCATGTTCATGTATGTGGGTTCGGCAATTCTGAAACCCATAGGTGCCGCTGCGACGTACATGGGAGCCTGTTGGTATCCGGATGTGAGGTGTGTCATGACAGCCGGCTGTTCGAATGTTGCCTCCTGCACGCCAGCCTTGGCCTGACCTGCTTCATCAGTGTCAAAGGTGCGTGGCCTCTTGCGCTTGTTGCGTCCAGTTCTGCGAGGCACATTCTCCTCGCTTGGTTCAACTTCTTGTGTCTCGGCGCCGATGATAGCAACAATTTTCTGCTTACGACCTCTCTTCTTGGGCTTTGCGCGGACAACAGACTTCAGCATGGTATCAGGATTCTTATTCTTGAGTGGCTTCTTGTCTTCGATGGGGCTTCCGTCTTCGAAAGGCTTTGTCTTGATGGCTTTCTTGCCCTTGGGTGGGCGTGGCGGCTGCTCTTCGCCGGGAAGCACGTCGTCCTCGGCTTGTGGTTGACCGGAAATGGTCCTGACCTTGCACAGCCTGCCAGAAGGACTGAAGATCATCTCGTTTTGTTGGACTATCTCGGACATGGCAGCAAGACGGTCATTGACAGAGACGTCCTTCTTCTGGTTACGCTTCTTCTTCAACTCCGGGGTTGCAGCGTCGAACAGACCCATGCCTGGCCACACGATTCCCTTGAGCTTGCTGGTATCGTCTTCCTCGGCATCTCCAACGTGAGGAATTTGAGACTTGGCCGGGCGCTTGGATGCAGTGAGTGCTTGATCATGGTGGATCTGCTGGCCGTCCTCGTCGAATGAAGCCTCTTCCTGTTTGGCATGATGATACAGATACGGATGAGTAGCCCAGCTGTACATCGGTGCGTAAGCAGCGTATGGGTGTGGGTACACAGACGAGACATCATCGTAGGAGGACGACAAAGGAGTGATGGTTGGAGAGTCAGACTCTTTCTTGATGACTCGGCCGCTGGCCTGAGGTTCTGAGAAAAGGTAATTCAGTAAAAGCAATTCAATTGACGTCGCTTAGACGGCTAGATACCAGTCTTGATCCTCTTGCGTTCATCCTTCTGCTTCATGCGGTCCGACATGAAAGACTCGATGTCGTTCTCGGCATACCAGATGTCGTAGTCCTCGACAGATTGGCGATCAGCATCATCAGAGCCAGAGCGAACCTTGAGCTTGTAGTAAGTCGATAGATGAGCTTTGCTGCTGATGTGGGTGAGGAGATGAGATAGGTCACTAAATTTGGGCTTGCGTGCACAAATGTTGCAGACCAAAGGGATGGTGGTCTTCTTGTGCACCTGGCTGGATGCAGGAGCCAGCAAATCCATCGATGCCATTCCAATGGGTGGGTAATAGAGTGAAGACACGAAATGAAAGGAAGGAGTGAACTGATGCTGTACACCAGTGTTGATTCTGGGACGAGATGCCGCCTGCATTCAAGTGGAAGGTGGTCCTTTTATCGCACGGAAAGAACCACTTTCACCGCCCGGGCCTCCTGGACACTCGGATGACTGCCGGTGACAACGCCCGCTCACCGATGACAGCAGCGTATCTCCGGCGTAGTTAAGAGCCTCGCATGTGATCGAGTGCCTTGACCGTGATAGTGCTGGAGCATAGGTAACTAATGCTTGGGTAAGAGAGAACTCTTAAGGCACCATATGATGAGCTATCGATTAGCCACACACGGGTTACAGGTGACCCCTTTGAACAACACTTACCCAGGGCGAGGTTACCTGTAAAGATCACATAAACGTACGTTGAACGAAGCGACAAACGATGTCGTCTACTTGCGAGGGCCCTCGCCTGCAGCTTGGTCGTGGGCGCTTCTCCCAACGAGAGCCGGGCCATCACGTTAAGCTCAAGGCCATGATCTGGACGAAAGGACTCGGGCGTGGAGTCTACGCTCGAGATCGCGCCAACCGCACTTCCCCTAGAGGAGTGTCCACGCAGTTGCAGAATTGAGCGAGCTTCATATCGACTCTTCAATCGCGCGTCTAGACGATGCTTGGTCGTCTCAAACGAGCCGCGATTTAGCCTTCGCTGCAATGCCAGAAGTCACGAGGGAAAGGCTTCAATTTAGTTACTTTATCATTCCGGCGTTAAAGCCTCTATCACCGCGATGCACCCCTCCCCGCATGACCATGACGTAGCGCTCTCCAATATTTGGAGCATCCGAGGAACCCATTGATACAATGACACGCTCTTTCGCTCCTCGACAGCACGTTTAAGACATCAAGAGTCACACAGTCAATCAGACACGATGCCAAACATGGATCTCAAGGACATTCCCGAAGATATGCAGGCCATTCAGGTCGTGGAGGTATTATCCAATTCGTCATGGACTTGTTTACTTGTGAAGCAGAGAGACTAAGAAGTCATTCTAGTTTGACAAACCATACAAGATCAATACCGTCCCTGTACCTAAGGACCTTGCTCCTGAGGATATCCTGGTCAAGATTGGTGTCGCCTCAAATTGTCACACGGACAGCATGGTTCAGCATGGCACGTTTGGCACCAAACTTCCCGTAACAGCTTCACACGAAGGTGCGGGTACTGTAGTCGCAGTAGGCTCCTCTGTCTCAAACCTCAAGGTTGGCGATCGTGTCATGTGCGGTCTTCCTTACCATCCTTGTGGTCACTGCCAGGATTGTAATGGCCCAGAGACATGGCGGCAATACTGCACAAACATTGTCGGACACTCTGGTGTGCATAGAGACGGCTTCTTTGCCGAGTATGCCCTCGTGGATTCCAGGAACTCGACTCCAATTCCTGACGAAGTGACTCTCGAGAGTGCAGCACCACTGGCGTGCGCAGGAAGAACGATCTGGCGAGGAGTCATTGAGGCTGGCTTGAAGAGTGGTGAATGGATAGCTCTTGTCGGCAGTGGTGGAGGTCTCGGCCACCTTGGAATTCAGTTTGCAAAGGCACTCGGTCTCAATGTGGTTGGAATTGATGCTAGAGACGAAGGACTGTCTATGTCCAAAGAGAACGGGGCAGACGTGGTCGTTGATGCACGTAAAGGTAAAGACAGTGTGGTTGCAGAAGTACAAAAGGTGAGATCGAGCCCTTCATTGCATTTGCAGCTTGAAGCTTATACTGACGGTATATTTGAATAGGTCACTGGCGGAGCTGGAGTGGACGCATCAATCACGCTTAGTGATGCCGACGATGCTGCCGGACTGGCTTGCGCCCTGACGAAGATGCATGGTACAATGGTGCAGATCGCACAACCGGACAATGTCACCATTCCTTTTGCAGAATTCGTCTTCCGCGACATCAGGATTAAGGGCTCTTTGCTCTGCTCACCTGAGCAAAGCGTAAGCATGCTCAAGTTTGTTGCAGAGCACGGGATCAAGGTGAAGACCAACCCATTCTACGGTCTAGAGAAGATTGAGGATCTGGTCGAGTTGGTCCATGGAGGAAAGATCCAAGGCAAAGCGATCATTGTGGTTGACGAGGAACAGATCAAGAAAGAGAAGGAGTTGGGTGCCAAGTTCTGAGGTCGGTAAGGATCTATTGGACTGTTTGAACTTTTGGATAGTTGGATTGCACAACATGCCATGTACCAAGCCTTAGTACAGCTCACGAACAGAAACGCATGTGAATGTAAATGTCGATATGCATTCGCTAATTAGCTCATGCTCCCTGCGCTGAACAGATGGTGGTGATACAGGTTTTGGTGTGTAAGGTGTAGATCTGGCTTGCTTAGAGCAGGTTCTTGTTCTTCTTTCTTGTAAAGGCTCTCTGATCCTTCAGCCATCGCCTGTAGTCGGCGACACTGCTGATCTTCTCTCCGTAGTAGTCGGGGACGGGGTTGTTGACAGATGAGCTTGCAGGATCGGCACGGAATCTCTTGATGTGTGAGTAGAAATCCTTGTCTTTCTGCAGTCGAGGACGCGGTTAGCATTCGCACATGGTGTAAGTAGGCTGTGTAGAGGTGTGATGATGGCGTACCCTGGCAAACTCTTTCCTCACGCTTCCCTTCCAGATGTTGAAAAAGGCAGTTCCCAAGAAGGGACCTAGCAACCAACCAACAGCACCGACACCCATCAAGCTACCACCGATGATGAACATGGGATCCAGACCAGTCATCTGAGCGCCAATGTTCTCGATTTCAAATTCGGCGAAAACCGGGACGGCAATACCGACAGTCGTAGCACCGCTCAGGGCAGAGGAGCCAAGGTTGATGAAGCGACGAGTACGGCGAAGCTTGAGGAACTCATCCCATGAGAGCTGTGGTGTTTGCGCAGGTGTGGAAGTGGTCGAGGTCGAAGCGGCTGATGACGCATGGCGCGAAAGGACGAGGGCCGAGGATCGTTGTGCGGCGTGGAAGACGGAGGCGTGGAGGGAGCGATTGAGAGGGGCGGAACCTCTGAGAAGACTCAGAGGCGATTGCATTTTCGTCGTAGCCATGGTGGTGTGTGTGGTGGATGAGAGGGAAACGGACTGGCGGACGGGCTGGCAGCAAGCACGAGAGCTTCCAACTTCTTCGGCGATGGATGCGGAGAAGGCAGTTGCGACTCTTGGCACAGACCTGCAGGCCACAGAACAGGCAAGCGCAAGCTGCGTAGAGCGAGACCGCCCGACTCTGGAATTCTTGCCGTCCCATCCATCAATTCACAACAAGCCGTCGCATATCTCCGCTGCTTCTCGCGTCACCTCTGCAGCACTCGCGCATCCCTCCAGGACCACTCACCCTCTTTCTCGCACCAGCCGCGTCCGCGCGCATCGACCTTCAGCATGGCCGCCAACAAGCAGGGCAAGATGCAGGGCCTGATCAACTACCGCCTGCGCGTTACTATGATGGACGGTCGTCAAATGGCTGGCCAGATGCTCGCCTTTGACAAGCACATGAATCTCGTCCTCGCAGACACTGAGGAGTTCCGCAGAGTGAAGCGCAAGCCCGCAAAGTCGGCCGCTCCTGGCCAAGCAGAGCCTCAATTCGTCGAGACGGAGGAGAAGCGCACTCTTGGTCTTACCATTGTCCGTGGCGCCCACATTGTCGCATCTACCGTCGAAGGTCCTCCTCCCGCAGATCCCTCGGCAAGATTGGCCAAGGACGGTCCTTCTGGCCCCGGTGCTGCAACTATGACCGCAGGCCCTGGTATCTCTCGCCCGGCAGGCAGAGGTATGCCTCCCACCGGTCTTACTGGTCCTGCTGCAGGTGTCGGTGGTCCCGCTCCTGGATTTGGCTTCCCTGGTGCACCTGGCGGTTTCCCTGGCGGTCCTCCACCAGGCTTTGGTGGCAGAGGTGGTCCCCGTAAGTATTGATGCTGCTTGACCAGAGACCTCCGTACTGATTCGTTTCGTAGCTGGCGGTTTCCAGGGGCCTCCTCCCGGTTTCCCTGGCGCTCCTGGCGGTGCTCCTCGTAAGTCATTTCTCGACACTCCATTCACAATGTGCAACCTTGCTAACTTCGGTATAGCTGGCTTCGGTGCTCCTCCCGGTTTCCAGCCTCCTCCAGGACAAGGACGAGGTTACCCCCCACCAGGCTTCGGCGGTCGCTGAAACTTGGCATGATGATATCCGAACGATACGCAAATACAACAAAAACAATTCGATTGTTCCTGCCAACTGAAACACGAGACGATACAAACTTCGAGCACCAAAGCGCAGAGCATGGCGGCGCTTGAATACAGGCAGGGGATGGTGACAATGGCATGAGCAGCAAGGCAGCCACCCCCATCAAGTGGCCAGGGCAGTTTCATTACTCCCAGAGAGAGCGCGAGGCGCAAAAGTCACATCTGTGTAAAGAAGTCTTCTTGTTCTATCAAAATTTCCAATTTTCATCAGTTTCATCTGCGCTTATTCGTTTTGGCGAAGCATGCAATATCTTGCTGACCTATAACTAAACAGCTTGATATGTTCCTCTCTTGTTGCTTCTGCTTTTCCCCTTTGCTATCGGCCTGGAGCAGACCGCTGTTGACTTGCGGATTCAAATGTTGTTCTGACAGTATGTTTTTATAATTGAGCTCATGCAAACAATAGACGATGTATTGTCCCATCGGCGTTTGTTCTCTCCAGAAATTGGTCCCAGGAACATCGTGAGATAGCTCCACCGCGCGTCGGTCGATGAAAGTTACATGCTATAATTTAGGTAGCTAGAGTCATAATTGATCCGCTGAGAGATCTGGTCTTCTGTCTATGCGATGTCGATGCGTGGATGATGGTATATAAATCGAGTCAGGGTGTTACCATCAACCACCCAGCGCCTTGGCCATACCACATATAAAATAGTTGTACTAACAAGGAAGTCAAGACATAAGTGGATCTGGTGTGACGAAGGCTTTCCACACCTCATATTGCATGGAAAAACTAGTCACTACTCAGAAACGCCGCTACAAGGCATTCCCTAGAATCCGTGATCGTACAGAATAATTCTCTCTTCTCCAAGACTCGGCTATCATTAATCTTTTGTCCACTGCTTTCAACTCAACCTCTACCTACTCTCCCAATCGCCCCTTTCATATTGCCGGCCCAAAGAAAAAACGCCCGAGTGCAAAGAAAGAAAAAAGAGTAAAAGCACAGAAAACATTGAGGGGGTATATCAACTCGTACATACAAAAATCGAAAAAGGCAAGAGAGGGAGGTAAAAACCGGACGGGCGATGGTGGAAAGGGTGCAGGGAAACGGAACCATCGATCCGGATACAGAATAAAAGGTCCAGCCTGTTGTATTACTCGTCTCGTGACGACAGGGCCGTGATACCTGCACACACGAGCACTCTTAAAAGATGAACAGCAACGTGGTAACGATATGTGGCCAGCCTCAAGGGTCCGAGGTAGGTCCGCGGTGAAGAGGGCTGGCGTTGAAGCGCATAGGTGACAGACCAGTGACATCCGAAGAGCTGCGCTTGTTCTTCTTGACCGGAGTGATGAAGGGCTCGTCGCTGTCGCTAGACTGCGAGAGAAGGGTGTACGATGTTGCAGGCCGTTGAGCTTCTGGATTGAAAGCCCCGTTGGTAGGAGGGGCGCTGCTCTCGGAGGAAGATATGGCGCGCTCGTTGGCAGCCAAGCTATCCTGGATGAATTGAGGATAAGGGTGCTTTAGATAGTCGTATTCTTTGACAAGGTAGTCGTTCTCGGTGACGCAGCCAGCCCAGCACAACCTCCAATTTCCAACGAGTGTGTAGAAGATACGACCGTCAAGCTTCAGCGATTGATTGAAGCAACGATACAGATTGTCTAGAGTCATCTTGTTTTTGTGCTGGTATTCGAGCAACAAACTCAGATGACAAGTGATGGCGAACAGAAGGTAGTAGTTGAATGGTGGCAGGTGCTGGAGCTCATGGCGCAGAATCTCTGGGACCAAACCCTTGTCCGGTACCTCGCTCGGAAGCTGCGATGTGATGCGCTGTTGAGAATCCTTGGGGAAGACATCTTCAGGCAGTTCGCGGATCCACTCTTTGAATAGGGAAGCAATAATGCTAGCATCGTACAGTTCTGATTCGTCCAATAGGTTGATGTCGAGTTCTGTACTTGAATCAGTGCATGTTCATACTGACCTATTAGTATAAGCATTACCTGTGTCAAAGCGTCTTCTCCATTTCCTGACATTAGCGACGCCGCCAGAAACTCTGTAAAGACCCTCTTCTTCACACTTGCCGTTCAAGTAGCTGGACGTGGTTAGCAAGTACGGTGACAGAGAGGCATCAGACTTACTCGATTGCGCGCCATGGTAGAGCAGGCATCCAGAATTCTGTCTTGTCCTTGCAGTCATCGTACGATTGCGCAATCCGCGTGAGACGAGTCTGCTCAACGAGACCTTTGTTGAGAACCTGTACAACATAATCACCGTCGTCAGTGGTCGGTTGAGATTTCCCATGATTGCTGCCTCCGCGAGTAATCTTGCTCAGCAATCCCTTGCTAGCCTTGGTGAAGCCGTCTGTTGCGCGCGATGAGCTCTGGCGGAAATCAAAGAAAGCCGATGTATTATTGTTCTTGTAGACATGGTCCTGACCCTTCTCCTTCTTTGCTTTTGCCTTGGCTCCATCGGCATCGGCTCTGTCCTGCGAGCGATCGCGCATAATACCCATAAACTTGCGGTTGTTGTCAGGCGGCGGCTTTTGCATGGGCGGCATTTCGATGGCTGGTGTGGACTTGCTATGTACACCGTGCTTCGATTGTTTGACGACGGGAGATTTTGTTTTTGATTTGGTGTCGATCAAGTCATTCAACTGGTCTTCGGCGCGTAGAGACTTTGATCTGCCTAGATTGGGCATGCGTTTCTTGCTTGGTTTGGGCTTTGAACTGTTCGAGGCGAGATTCGATGGCGAAGTAGAAGGAGCGACAGTGGAGGGGTGTGGACCTGCGGCAGTGAAGGGCCGATGACTTTGATCTAAAGGAGGGACGACCGGTAGGGGCGCTGCTGATAGGTGTCAGCTGCAGGAAGGGGGCACAATCACAGGCAATAGGCAGCAAGCCAACTTACTCGGAGCGTCGTCGCAGTCTTTGGCACGAATAGATAGGGCAGGAGAGGAACCAGGAGGTTTACGGTAAGGGTAGATCCATGTAGAGACGGAGCGAGAACGAGAGTCTGGCGGCGGATCAAAGTGGGAGACGGTCGCGTCGTCGGTGATGCGGCCAGCAGAAAGCGAAGGACTGTGAGCGGAACGGAAGCTCTGGAGGTCGCCGTCTTCGCGGGCACGAGAGAGATCCGGCGAGGGCGAGGGCAGAGCGGTCAAGCCACTGTCCATGCCTAGACCAAAGACATCGCGAGCGTCCAGAGAGGAAATGTCGATTCCGTGGAGAGAGATGGGGCTGCTCATGTGTTTGGGACGAGCGTCGGGGGCTTTGTACGCCATTGTCGCTTGGGCGCAGACGGACAAGCTGTTTGGAGGCGTGTCGCGGTACGTGCAGGTGCTGCTACTGCTACTGCTGCTGCTGCTGCTGCTGCTCCTGCTTGCTGGCTCCAAGTCGTTTACCCATCAACGAGGGCGGGTGTAGGAACAGGGTGGGCTTCTCGTTCTTGTCGGACGACGCTTTCAACAGGGGGGGCTTCGGCTGCAGTGGCCCCAGTAGCGAGACGCGCCTTTGTTCGGCGATGCACCTCAAAGCACCGGCCTTTGCGCGTCGGCAATAACTGCTGCTGGAGTGAGAGAGGACGGAAGAGACAGACTGTGCGAGGCAGGGCAGAAACAGAGTTGGTAGAGTGTAGCGGTTGAGTGGAGGGCGTGAGTTTGTCTTGCAATGACTCGAGCGTCCAAGGGGGTTTCGCTTCTCGAGGAATGCATCGACACCCCGCGCCAACTGCCAACTGCCAACTGCCAACCGCCGACCGCCAACTGCCTTCCGCGCCTGCCTTGACAGCGCCGCACCCTACCCCGTGTCCGCCGTATCGCATCCACTCAAATCGCATCCACTCAAATCGCCTTCAACCCATATCGCAACAGCTCATCTCGCATCGTTCCCTCATCCCGCCGGCTTCTACCAACATCATGTCCCTTGTCGCGGGCCCCGGACGTGGAGGCTTCTCCGACCTGCCTACCGGACTCCAGCTCTACGCTCAGAAACACGTCGACTACATTCGATCTCTTGACACGGTCCGCCGCCCTCTAGCCCCCGACCACCTCCGCTCGTGACTGACGCCCCAGGCAGCGAAAGGATGAACTCGAATACTGGCTCACGGAGCACTTGCGCATGAGTGGTATATACTGGGGCCTGACTCCGCTGTATCTACTTGGCCAACCAGATGCCCTGCCCAGATCTGGCTTGCTTGACTTTGTCGTGTCCTGCCTGCACGAGAATGGAGGCTTCGGCGCCGCCCCTGGCCATGATCCTCACATCTTGTACACCGTCAGTGCCGTCCAAATTCTCGCCATCATGGATGCCTTCGCAGATCTGGAGCAGAGAGTGCCAGGCGCCAAGGATCGCATAGGACGTTGTCAGTATACTCAAATGATTGCTTTGTTGCTGTTACTGACCATCTCTAGTCATCGCTAGCCTACAACAGCCCGAAAACGGTACCTTCGCTGGTGACGAGTGGGGTGAGACCGACACTCGATTCCTCTACGGTGCGTTCAATGCCCTCTCCCTGCTTGGTCTGATGCATCTGGTCGATGTGGAAAAGGCCATCGATCACGTACAGTCTTGCGCAAACTTTGATGGTGGCTACGGAACCGGTCCAGGCGCCGAATCACACTCTGGCCAGGTCTTTACCTGCGTCGGAACCCTCGCTATCGCCAACCGTCTAGATCTTGTCGACATCGACAAGCTTGGTGGTTGGCTCAGTGAGAGACAACTTCCCAATGGCGGCCTCAATGGCAGACCGGAGAAGCTTGAAGACGTGTGCTACAGCTGGTGGGTCGTGAGTAGCTTGGCCATGATCGACCGGATACACTGGATCGACCAGACCAAGCTCGCAGAGTTCATACTGAAGTGCCAGGATCCAAATTTGGGCGGCATCTCAGATAGAGCTGGCGACATGGTCGACGTCTTCCACACGCACTTTGGCATTGCAGGTCTCAGCTTGCTGCAATATCCAGGCCTGCAGAAGATTGATCCTGTGTACTGTATGCCTAAAGACGTGACTGACCGAGTCCTTGGCCGGACAAGTAAGTAGTGTATCATGATCTCACGAGTAACGTAGGTGGCCTTCAACGCGGGAACCAGAGCCAAACGTCTTTGGTACAGACAGTGCGTCCTCTAGAGTAATGAACAGTTGGTCAAGGCTTCTAGCGGGTCAGGACTGCTCGGAGGCTAAGGAGAAACGGTCGGACCTTATTTGATTCAGATACTGTACATGTGCAAATACACTTCATCTTCCAATTCAGATACTATGCGGGTCGGCTGATGCGTTACTCATGCGTGGTGTGATGTGTGAGTTGATCGGACTGTTTAGCATCTCGCGTAGTCGACAGCATATTGAGATTCTCAGTAGTAAAGAGAGTTTCACCTCAATAATGAACTCAAACCGTAACGCGCCTTCCTACAAGCTACTACTCCGACTCTACGTACCTGCTGTACATGTCTGAATCAGTGCGACGAAGGCAAAGTGACTAACAGCAGCTTTCTGTGCTGAAACGTATCCCGCTGGTCGTCCTCGCCTCGGAGTGAAGAAGGACAATCTTTTGAACGGGCTCGGACCACTCAACGCGTCTCTCCACAAGAAAGTCGCGTGCGCGTCACTCAATCAGATACCGTCACTCTTTCCACTTCGACATCTCTATACAACCTCACGACCAATTTCGATTTATCCTTCCAAACATCTATCGCCATGCGTCCTCCAAAGATGCGCATCACGGCTCGCGTGCTTAAACCTCCGGACTTACATCCCGAGCCACCCACGTCGTTCATTATCCCCGTCGATCAGGATGCCACTTTTGCGAGCGTATGGGAGCTCATTCAGCAACGCTACAGCGAGAACTATCGCGCCGGTCGCAGGAAGTGAGTTGGGTCCCACACATGATTCGTCCGCACCCCGACTGACTTTCCTTATCAGTGACTGCTATTTCAAGAAGCTCCAGGACAGCAGCGGCGCCGACATAGACATGCGAGATATTGTCGTCGACATCTTCGGAGCAATCGCAGACCCTTTCCAGCGCATAGTTCAGATCCAGCAGCTCCGTCTTGATAGAGATGACACAGTCCCATTCGACTCGCACTTACACCCCCCCATCTCAGCCTTTGCAGCGGAAGAGAACGAAGAGACCAAAAGAAAACGTCTTGAACTTAGTCGCTATGGAGCCACTCTCGACAACCTCGATCCGGACCATCCGGTCGAATCTGGCGAAGGCCCTGTTGAGAAGCGCATAGACCATGACGGCTTTGCTATCCCAGCAAGAATCAACCGGCCATCCACTGCCCACTTCCCGCCCAGCAGCCAGACCATTCCAAGCTCGCAACCACTTTCGCAGAATTCATACGAGGACCACCTTGTCCGCTCTCCCGAACTCGGCTCGCCTCACGAAGAATGTACAACCCGTCCACATCTTGAGACTCCCCCCAAAGCAGCGAATACGGCGTCCCAATACACCACTCTCGATGCCGTTCCCAGCGCTCAGAAGCCGCCCAACATGATTGCAGCTCACAATCAGACTACCGTTGCCGTATCTGCAGACAGAGACACTGCGCATGATCTCGCCGATCCTATATCGGAGGATTCACAACCCCGGCTCAGTAGTTCCATCATTCGGACCCCAGCTGGCTCATCAAAGTCCAAAAAGAGAAAAAGTCTGGACAGCAGCGAGCCTCTTGGAACCAGCACACAAAATCTTTCCAATCTCTGGTCAGAGGAAGAGAAGGACATATTGATGCAAGGAATTGCCAAGGGTCTCAGTCATACGGAGATCAAACAACAAAGCTTTCCGACCAGAAGTGTGGACAGTGTCAGGAAGAAGGCAGCTGCATTGAACAAGACCACTCAATCGGCTCTCAAAAAACGAAGAGTCAGCCGAGCCGCTGCCTGGACGGACGACGAGGACGCACACTTCGTCCACGCTATCCGCAACAACCAAACATGGAAAACACTCCGCGATCATCGCTTTCGACATCGATCCGACGACTCGGTCAAGTTTCACTACGCCGAAGTTCGCCAGCGACTGCAGGCTGAAGATGAGGCAGCATCTACACACGCTCGTGTTCAGAGCCAGTCAAAAAACGGACAATACTCGACCGGACCCGATGAAAAGTTCACTCAGACAGAGGACGACTTCCTTATAGCCTGTCGCCTTGAGAATGTCGAAATGAAGCGTGCTGCCAAAGAATTCTTCCCCCTTCGCCCACTTGGACAAGTTACCAGTAGAGCTGGCAGTCTGCTCAACAACGCAAAGAGAGAAGCAGCCAAAGCAAACCCTGTGGAACCCGGAATATCGCCCTCCGTCGAGTTCCTGTTCGAGCACAATCTCGAAGCTCGCGACAGAATTGAAGTGCAGCGGGAGAAAGCTAGGAACTTCAAGAAGAGATCAGACCATAACAGGGCAAGAGAGTTTGAGGAGAAGATGCATCAACAGTCAAAGCTCAGCAATGACAGGCAGAGGACAGAGGAGCGACGAGAACGAGAAGACCAACAGAGAAAGTCGCTTGAAGCTCTGGACAAAGCCAAGAAGCAAGACGAGCAAGTCAAACGACGCCGCCTCAACGACGATATCAAGCGTACTAGCGACTATAACCAGCAGATGGCTGCCTGGGAGCAACAAGCTGCAATCAATAAACAAGCCGGGCGACCAAGCCCATCGCGCCCCAATCGTCCGCTGGGTAGCAGTATTGGAACCGAAGTCTTGACTACAGCTCATACTCCCCGCACTTCCAGTAGCAAGACCACTCCCAAGGATACAAACTCTGGATCAAGCAGTACACCGGCCACAGAACATAGTACGAAGAGGAGAAGATCTTCCAACGTTGAAGTACAAGTGATCATTACCTCGTCCAAGAAGCAGAAGACTGATACTCCACTGGGAGTGACTCCTCAAACCAAGTTTGGCAATGCAAGAGCAGCTAGTGCTTCGAAGGTTCCGGTCATCTCGACACCCAAAAGGACTGCACCTATGGCGCCGCGATCTGCTATGGCCAAGCTTGGTAGCATACGGGCTCGACCTAGCGCACGTGGTCAAAAGGTTGATCTACTGTCGGTAGCTGTCGACGAAGAAGTAACCCCTGCAATTGCTTCTGTTCCTGCCACACAACCTGTGAGGCCGGGTTCTGCAAGACAGGTTGTTCAGCACGATGTGATCCGCAATGCATCCTCACCAGACTTGCCCACAGCTAAGAGCTTACGGCAGTCAAAATTGCCTTTCAAAAAGAATGGTCAGCTGGCGACAAAGTCTTCTTCCACAAAGCCAACACCTATTCCTCCAAGACCACGCAATAGTAAATCCATCGATGACAGTGTGTTCATCTCCTCCGATGAAGAATCGTCATATGATGACAATGAAATTACCGATGAAGAGCTCAATGCAATTGTCGAACGCTCCGAGGCCATGTATAGCAGCAGTCCTAACAAAGATCCCCAGAACAAAGATGACCAAGGCAGTGTGCACAACCCGCAAAACTTGCTTTCCCCTCGTGCAAGTGCTATGAGAAGCAGCCCGCCCGTCGCCCAAGTGTCGACCCAGAAGACCAACATCCTTCACGGCAGCGCAGCTCTCAAGGTTGCAGCAAGAGCTGAGGTGCTTCGTCCATCGTCAGCACCTCGTACCATCACAATCCCTGAAGCGCTCCCCAAATTGAGTGGCCAGCCCACAAGCAATACTATTGTCGTTGCAGATCCGGACACTCCAGTCCTATCTCAAGAGGAGGAGATGCCTGGACTTGAGATAAGCACAGCAGAAGATGGTATTATGCTAGAAGAGGACCAGATCGAGCACGCCACGCACTCCACTCCTGTGTTTCCAAGTTCGAGCCCGGAAGTTGGCGCTGAGGACGAAGCGAGCATGACCTCGCTAAAGCCAGACGCCGATCTTGACTTGTCACCTGCCAAAGAAGTCCCTGGGTCATCAGCGATGGAAGAGTCCGGGGAGGCAATACCTTCCAACCCAATTCCTGGCGAGTCACGCAAAGACATCTCTAAGGACAGGAAAATCCAAGACAAACGAATGGATCCAGACACGGATGACGTCGAGGAGATGGAACCTTGGAGGAGCGACTCCCGAGATCCTCCGCTAGACAAGGCTTCGAGCAGCAAGAAGTCTGATGGAAAGATGCCATTTCCAAAGCGCCGCCAAAGCTCATTCGGCCCGTTCAAGGTGCCGACAGTCCCACGCACAACCCATCTGAATGCTTCTGTTCAGCCAAGGACCAACCCTCGACCAGATATCGGGAAGCCTGCTGCTACGCTAGAGGAGAAGAGTGTTGCTACACAAGCAATGGACGTTCTTCTTAGCCCCTCGAATTCTAAGAAGACGCCTGCGAAGGTGTTCATGTCATCGATTCCTGTACAAAAGAAGGATTACGACAGTGGACCATTTACCTTACCTTCGGCATATCCCTCTGAACAGTCACCACATGCTGATACTGGCAACAAAAAGGCGCGTAGAAGTCGCCGGTCGAAGAACAAGGGAAGTCGTATCCTCGGAGATGCAGATCTCTTCAAGCCACCACCATCAACTGCGCCTCCATACACGCATGCTGGCCCGTACCTAAGGCAGACCCCTGCGAAGAAGGTCAATGGCAGCAGCGTTCTGGAAGATGGGCAAACTTCGAAGCCACCTTCAAGCTCTTCTAAAGAAGACCCCGCAAAACAGTCAGCTCAGCAGTCGGAGACTAGAAGGCGCTCTCTAGGTCTAGAAGAGTCTTTGAAGAATATGATGGAAAAAGGTCAAGCACTCGGAGCTCTATCTCAACCCACGCCCATCTCTGACAAGCCGACCAAAGGCAATAGACTGACATCGACTCAGCCTCTCTTCGCAGCCGATTCGAGTGACAGGATCAGTGATGTAGTCTCCAGCCACTCAGCTAGTATCTCGAATGCAGGCCGCACCATCAACCCGCACGCATTTGATTGGGACAATGCGCAGGATACACGTGAACTCATACGTCAGGCAGATCAGCGGTTGCATGACGCCGCGAACATGGCGCCTGAAGATTTCTGGCAGCCGGAGAATCTGGTCAAAATGAACGAAGAGCAGGTCTTGAGCCATATGATTGAGCAAGGTGTCCAACGTTCAATGGGCAGGATCCAAGCTGCCAAGTTCGCCTCCACACAGCCAGTTCAGGGCTCGATCACCAACACTGGCGCAGCACCCAGACCAGCAACACAACCGATCATGCAAGTTGACGATGATAGCTCGTCGAGCGAAGAGGAAGACGACAGTGACGAGGAGGATCCCGTACAGAGCATGGAAAATCTGGCTAGAAAGGCCGATGCTATTAGCAGACTCAATGAGGCCAGGAGAGTCGCCGCGCTGCCTAACTGGTGATGAAGCATGTAGATAATAGTAGTTGAGAGCGATGCGGAAGCCCTGTGTAGTAGTAAATAGTAGATAATGCATAACACTGATCAGGGGCATCACAGAGAAGCGCTAAACCATAGATCCTTCTCAAATTTGTATGTGTTCCGAATGACATTTGCTTGCATACACAAAAGTCTAGCCTCTTGCCCATTGGCAAAGGTCAGAGCAGAGCAACAACAAGCTGCAACAAGGCACAGTAGTGAGTACTATCTTGTATCGACAGATCTGACGCGGGGAGTCGCTGGGAAAGACTAGTCTCGATATAGTCGCTTTAGATACAGATATGTTCGTACCTTAAGACAGCTTCAAACATGGCAGGACTTCGCACACACGGGGAGGTCCGACAGTTCCAGGTTCAGCAATGGCTTTGTGTCTCGTTGTGGTTGATCCATGTTGGAGCACAAGTGACCAACGACAGCCCCAAATTTGTCGGAGGCCGTCAAACGCTCAGCCGCAGACCGTGCTCAGCAAGCCCCCGAAACCCAAATATTGGTCTCCCCACGCCTCGTTTGCGGAAATGTTGCTTGTCCACCCAAGTTTCGTAAGCTCTGGTGTTCGGAGGACAAGACCAACACGGCAAAGTCCACTGTAAGGAGTGAGGTTGCACATGCAACTCCGGTCCTCTGGCTAGATAGGGCGTCCCGATAATCCATATGCGTTGATCAAAATTCTCGAAAAATCTGCCATGTGTATGCACAGCTGACGAAGGTTCCGCTAGCTGCATGTCTTCATGCGCCGCCCGACCTCAAACACATGTAAGATTCTAGTGCACCATTCGCACACTGGCTTCCTTACTGTTGACTTTCGCAATAAGCACTACATGTCTTACTTCGCGGTCAACATATAGAAGTCACAGCTGCCCTCCCACAGATAATTGTAATCCTCGCGAAAGACACGAAGGAAGCACCAGAGCATGGATCAAAATTCACGAATGGAAATACTCCGAGTCGATCAGCGGAGTGGGGAGCCCTGTGCAACAACGCTCCCAAGAGTCTATTTTCGGGAGCAACAGCGGGGAGATCGGCCTCGGCCATCCTCTCAGCTTACTCTGCGTGTACTTCCAACACTCTGTTTTTCACCTCTGCGGACTCGCCCAAGGTCTAACAACCTAGTTGGTACTTGATTGCTCTGGGTGCCGGGTTGTTGCAGGATGTGGGAGCCTCGTGGATGTATTGGCGGGACAGCATTCCATTTTCCCACCCGTGTGTCCCATTATCTTGCCATACCCCCGAGTGTCACCTTATCTTCAGGCCTTGTCGCGACTCCGTCCTCTTTATGTCTCATTTTCGGAAACATAACACCAGCAGGACTTGACGACAGAAGCTTGGACTCGCCTGGGTGAGTGTCACTTTTCCAGTATACTTCTTTCCCATCAGGTCCCTCCTGTTAGCCTTACTATGGAGCATAGATTAGACTCTCGCTTCTCAAGTCAGATCGATAGTGAGTGTAGACGGAGTATTTCAATCTTTTCCAGGCGAGGGACAGAGCCCCCCAGACCGAAGACCTCGTCAATCTACGAAGCTATGGTTAACCCGACTTCGAGGATGAACAAAACAGTCTCTCCGAGCAGCCCGAAGAAAGCTTCTTGGATTAGCAAGCTGAGATTCCCCTCGAGAGAACAAGAAGGCACAGTCCTGCATGCAGTACCGCCGCGTGTAGCCACATACTCTATGTCGGCTTTGGATATTGCTATGGCCGTTTCTCCAAACGAAGAGGTTCTACACGCTATCGGAAAAAGGAACTCGACCAGCATGAGCCCTTCTGCCACCACTCTCAACAACCGCATCACAGCATCTGGCAATCATCTCTATGGAATCTTCGATAGCAGAATTGGAGTCTGGCGAGATGGAGTTGCACAATGGGACGACAGGAAACCTCAACAAAACCTAGGAGCGCCGCTCGAAAGAACAGCTGACATATCCCGTCCGCGAAAGCTAGATAAAACTCTTCGACCACAGCTTTCCGTGAGAATTCCCGGCAGCAAACTGCGTCAGGTGCTAGGCGAAGAAGCACCTATTACCCCGGAGCCTTCTAAGCCTGCTCGTGCACCAACGACCAGTATTTCACGACGATCGGTGTCGCCACAGAGTTTGAATATAAATCAACGCTCAATTCATCCAGCTTTCCGCACGACAGATTCTCTAGAAGAAAGTCAGGGCAGCGAAGCCAGATCCCTATCAAGCCGCGAAAATAGCAGATCCTCAGTCTCGAGCAACACCGTCTTCCACGACGAGATCTTCGACGTCATCTCGTGCTACAGCAAAAACTCGTCCATGACAAGTTTGGGAGCAGACTCGCCAGATGACGTTGTGCAGAACTCGCACTGGAACTTTCTAGACGTACCCAAGCGGTCTGCGAGCGCCGCCTTCTCTATCACAGATCCTGTGAAAGCAGGAATATTTGACGATGTTATAGAGGATGGACAGGCTGCGCGCACTGCCTGTCTGTCTCAACATCTTCAGGTTCCTGGTCCAACTCACAGAAAGCAACTGGAGGAAAAAGCATCAAATTATCGCTCACCGAGTCCCACCTTGAGCGAGGCCGTTCACGATCTACAAATGCATCTCAGCACGATCACCGAGAGGCTTTCGCCCACAACCGCTGACGAGGGTGTCGTCTATGAGACATCGAATCACGACCTCGTTCTGAATAGTGTATCTCGAGCGCCAACGCTGCCTAGAAAGTCACGTAAACGAGAGTGGCTCCAGACTAAAAGACCCAGTCTTGCTATAGCTATACCCGAGGCGGCAGAAGGTCTAGTGCGTCACCAGTCCGTACCCTCTCGCAATCAATTGTCAAAGGATCAGCAAGACGATGTTCGCAGGGTTTCGAGCGTGCGCTGCTCTGCTTTGAACGACGCCGAATCAACATGGTTGTCTTGGGACGTATCCACTGTCAAGAAGCTCCCTGCCCTAGCATTCGAGCAAGAGACAGTGTATCATCAAATTTTGGCTTCTGCGTTGTCTTTTGAAGATCTAAAGTCCTTGTCGATGCTCACGAAAAATACAAGAAGGTACTATGAGGACAACAAATTACGCCTCCTCAAGTCCGTATTGTTCAATGTGTCACCGCCGGCATGGGAATTGAGAGAGCTTTCGCCTTTTCCTTTTGGCAACTTCATGGCAACAGACTTCTTCGAACACACTGAAATCACGCCTTCGGCTTACATGTCATGCGTGTATCACGATCAGCGCATCATGCAAGAGTTGAAAGCAATGCTAGCGACGAAGTGTCAGTCGTTCCTACGTCCAGAGACTGTGTCCTCTCTTACCACGCAAGGCTGTGCAAGGGTTGATAACGCGATATATCGTATTTGGTCCTTCTGCAAGATGTTTGGTTGCGACAGAGAACGTGAGCATGATCTTAGAGGTCAGATCGACTGGCTGAAAGGCGGGGTTTTGGCGCATCAGAAGGGCTGTGCTGCTACTTTGAGCTTCAGCCCGGAGATCGAGATGGAGGGCATCTTGTTGAATGCGCCAGACCATTTCGCTGCTGGCAATATGTCTGGTCTTTCTGCGGAGCAACTCTATGACATGTTGGAGATCTGGGAATGCCTTTACTCATTGATGCAGCACTACGAAGGAGAGACAACCAAAGCACAAAACTGTGGCATCTTTCGTCACACTGGCGGGCAAATTGCAGATCCTTTGGCACAGGGCCGTGTTATCGAGGAATGGATTGCATACATCCTATCACTCGGACCCTCTGTTGTGCTGGAGCTTGCGAGATTCCAAGATGCCTGTGCTGGTTTTGGCTTTGCGCATCTAAACGAATGGACTGACTGGACACCACCACAATCTGGCATGACCCGTCGCAGATTCTTTCGAGAGCCTGTCTCCCAGCTTTACGAAGAACGACTACTTGCTTCCACAGCTAGCGTGCATATCAAAGATGCAACCAAAGCATTGCTTCGCAAGCGTCAGAATGCGGAGATCAACTTGGCTTACCGTCAGATGTCTCTGAGGAACGCGAACCAAGTACAGTCGTCGTGTCTGCTGAGTCGACGTGATAGTGCAGTCGCTCCGGAGGTGCTCAAGAGGCCGACTCCAAAGAGGCACTCAACACCCACCTCTCCTAGGTCTCCTTCCACCAGCACTCGAAGCGCTGAAAGAGTGCAGTCTCCAACATGGTCACCAAGGAAGGTGAGCCCGATCATCGAGCATAGAGTTGACACGTTCAACAGATTGAGTATGCTGAGCTTCGAGGGAATGACCGAGGATACAAGTGGCATGGCTATAGGCAAGATCATGGAAATTGGGTTTTCGAATGCGCAAGCAAAGGAAGCATTGCGTGTCACAGATATGGGCAGCGGTCTAAGGGTGGACCGCGCAGTAGACTGGCTGTTCAGGAAGAATTGGTTCTAGTTTTGCATTATGAGAGTATCGCGGAGGCCGTTGAATAGACATTACCCCAAATCGAATGAAGAACACCGTCACATGCAAGACAGTGCTCGGTAGACCCCACTTCGCCTTCGTGTTCTGAAACGATCCTCTCAAAATACCACCAATCAATCTGAGAAGCGTCCTTCTTGGTGACGAGCATGGAGATCGCGCTTCCGAGGCCAAGCAGATATGCGAAAAAAAAGCTTTACATCCTCACAACATTCCTATAGAACTCAGTGACCACGACCGCATATTTCTGGTTGCACAGTGGCACTGTCAAGTCGATACAAAACGACAACGTACGGGAATGTGAGCAAATGCTCGATGGCGCGTGTATGAATGACAATCTCTCAATCTGTTGAAATCCTGTATGTACCACATCTTACGGTTAGCGATAGAGCATGATGAAAAATGCATCAATTTACCTGTACAGACAAAGGAACAAGATCGCAAAAGAGTAGTAGTGCTTGATTTGGGGCCTGATTTGGCTCTTGTGCTATGATGTGTCTTCAAGTAGAATTCCTCTTAACGAAATCTACCAGTCATTCCAAGTCAGATGGATCAGTGGCTCGCCATTGATCGTAGATGTCTCTGATCTTGAGACAGTTCTCCAAACTTTCAAGTGATTCGGCGGATATGCCGCGATCACCGTTGTCTACAGGACTTTCCTCCAGGAGATAAGCCTTGTCAACAATTGACACGATGGATTGAACACACTCGGTAGATGAAGCAACTGCATACCCATAAGTCTGTGATTCAGGAGCCGGATTTGTTGGATGAGATCTTCAACAGGAATGCCATCGACCAGACCTTTGACGGGCTTTGGCCAGCCCTTCTCGATTCGCTTCCGGAACCCATTCAGAAGATATTCGTCTCTTTGTAGTGCCTTTCTCTCTTTGCGGGCGCGCTTGCCTTCGGCGTTAGACTCTCCATCTGCGCGTCGCGCGAAATGAGGCCATGGTCGACGCGCAAGGGTTTCAGAGACGCACATCAATAGCGATTTGAGATGGTTGACATACTCACGCTCTACTGGAGTATGTCGGAGAGCGTTCTGCGGCACAATTCTGCTCTCTTCCCCTTGCGAGTCTTCTTCGTGTGTGGGTTGTTGATAAGATACTCTTGTCTTTTGATTGTTGCTTCCAACCTTGAACGCCAAACATTGTCCAGCTGAAGAAGCGCCCATTCGTAGAACTGGGTGCGGGTCTCTTTGTCTTTGTACTTTCTCTCCTTACACATCGTCCCCTAGTCGTAGATGCCAGTGCGAAAAGAATGCTCTTTGAGTAGAGCCGATGATTTCGACGTACCAGATGGCTTATCTTCAAGCTGTTGTGCTGTCTTCAGCAGGCCTTCCTCGTGAGAGAAGGAGTAAGGTAGGATTTATAGTCTGCTAAGCCTGGGGTAGTGAAATGAGCGGCTGCCCATTTGAGATGTTCGATCTTGAATTTCTGGTTTTCTTCAGGGTCGGCTTTGTGAGATTCAAAGAAGCGCGCCTCTCTTGCAATGCGAGACTTTTCTTTGGCGCTTTCTGACAGCTTCTGGCCATTTGAGTTTCTTGGACCTCTTCTTAGCCTGTCTCGAATTCTTCGACTTCTTGGACGTTGTTCTGGGCTTCCCCACTCTCATAGCAGTGTCGAGCTCGGCGAGGGAAACGCCGCTGTAGGGAGGTTCGTCATCATATGACATGTCGCCATCAATGTCCTCGTAGAACCCGCGGGGAGGAGATGGGTCAGGATATGGGGAGTCACAGAAGCCGAAGCCAACATCGCTGTCAATTCCAGAGGGAGCACCATAGCCACTGGCAGCTATACCAGCGAGGAAGTCGGCCCTGTCAGACACGACCGACGATGTTAGCGATTTCAGGGGATAATATGGAGTTTGACGGTAATCGAGAAGAGAAGAAGTCTCCCAGGATGAGAACAAGGGCTGATTCGAGTTTGGCGCCGATGTTGCGTTTGGTTCAAACAATGCACGGATTTCTTGTTGTGAAGTGCGGCGCGAAAGCTACCTAGGCCAAACAACCGAATTTCCGGATCGTCTCAACAGTGCACACCCCCTCCAGAGATCGGAAGGTACTGAAAAGACCGGCCGGTGTTAAAGGTTGCTCCTCAGTAGATACATCGCTGGATACCAAGCAGGCGGGTTGTGCCTCGTACTCACGACAAACCTCCACTAGACATGACATATGAACCGCACGCTGACCTAAATGGCAATCGCACGCAAGGAGTAAGATGTAGCCTCGGTGACTTGGACATGGGGAAGATATCTGTATCACGCTCTCTAGCAAATAAAATACTTCCATTAAGCATGTGATTGATGCACTGATATTTACTGATCATGACTTGCTCCATACGGCGACGAAAGCAATGTTCGTTCCTTTCGAAGCAAAGTGTGCATGTGACCGATACTGTACGAGGAGAAGATCTCTTTCTCCATGAATCTCTCGTGTCGTCCTGTTGTTTCATGATCTGTGGCATCATCATTAGTAGGGTGTTGCAGAAAGGAAAGAAGATGCCCACAATATACAGGGCTGGCAACTCTGTTGTAGCCATACGCTTGATCAGCTGTGGCTGGTGGTTCCCTCTCAGCATCGTCAGACATAGACTTAGAAACCCCGTCCTCCTGGCTGTATGCTTTTCGCGAACATCTCCGACTGCTGTCGTGGTCTCTCTTGCGTTCCCTTGGGTCTTGTCGGGGCCATGAGGTGGTAACAACTCTTTTCGTGGATCGATGGACCTTTTTCCTGTCATGCCATAGAGCTGACCTATGTGGTCTTGCTGGACTGCTTTCCCTTCCTGAAATGATTGCCAGGCTTCTTCTTGTCTCGACCAGATCCAAGGTCAACTCTAGCGTACTCGGGGAGCGTGCTTGGATCTTCCTCGCGTTCCAGATGGCTCAGCTGTTGTTGCATGCACCTGTCGACACCAAGGATATGGATGTAGTGTCTGTAGGCCACGGCGCTGAGGGTCTCTACTGCCCACTCGAGATGCTTGAGCTTCTTTTCCTCCGAGTCACCGTACTCAGCGCGCGCCTCTCTGGAGATGCGAGCGAGATTATCTCTTGCTTCTTGTGCGAGGGGAACAAAGGCTTTTCTCATGTCTCTGTCGAGGTGGCGATTGGTGATAGGAAGAACAAGATCTCCGCTTTGCTTGAGTCTCTTCTTCTCGGCGCGCTCGTCGGCTTTCTTGGTTCTCTCTTCTAGTTTCAACGCGTCGTGTGCCTCACGAGCGCTCGACGAGCCAGGATTGCCTTGGAAGGGGTTTTGGCCAGCGAATGGACGGTATGCATATGACATGGTGTTGTTGAATCCATTGTTATATCCATTGCTGTATCCATTGCTGTGTACATTGTTGTGTCCATTGCTGAATCCGTTGTTGTGTCCATTGATGAATCCGTTGTTGTGTCCATTGATGAATCCGTTGTTGAATCCATTAGAAGAATGGCGAGGAGGATATGGCTCAGGATTTCTGTCGTTGATGGGTTGGAAACCACTGCTACCACCATTCCCCCGGTTAACACCATAGCCATCTGTGGAGTAACCAGGGCGAAAGTTGCCTCTGTGTGACATGATTAATAGCGACCAGAGTGCGACAGAAGATAAGTAGGGTAGGTGCTGGTGATTGTGAGATGAAGAGGATGTTCTAGAAGGGCTGCGCGCTCGCGTTGATGTTGCGTCTGGTCCAGGCGATGAAGAGGTTTGTTCTTGTGTTGATGCGCAGAGCAACAGTCTCACCGATATTCGATGTCAGAAGTGGCCGAAAACTGTGAGAGTGCACAAAACTGTTCAGAGATGAATGACGCTTTTGAGATATTTCCGACGCCGAGAGTTAGCAAACGCAAAGACTGCACAAATCATTGGGTATGGATGTAGCGAGCATACTGATGCAGAATGGAAGCTGTGATTGCTGTCACTTGGTACTTCGAGATCGCATCACTTGTTCTGCAGGAGCCTTCCAGATCGGACAAACCCATTTGGTTGTCACCGACCGCATGATAACAGCAATCTATACCGACTACATAACAAATCAAGGGGCTCTCTTTCTCAATGCCCCTCTCTGCAGATTTGCGATGCTGTCCGTAGCGAGATTACATGAGGACAGTTGTTGACGACGCGACCAGAGTCCAATAGTGGTGACTATCCGACTGACAAGTACTGTTTCGCGATATTGTCGAGGAGAATGTGTTACGAAGGGCCAGGCTAATCACCTATCTTAATGGTATAAGCAGTGTATGGGACAAGAGCAAGTCGCAAGCAAAAGGCATATGATGAAATGGCCAGTGCGCAACAGCCCCCCTCTTTGCGCCCCTCGCTGTCCAAAGACCCTGATCGAGGTCGTAAAGCTGAGGGATCGCTGTACCCCTGAATCGCAGCAAAAAGCAGCGCTTTTGTTGCTCACCACTCTTTGTACATCTCTTGCAATCCACTCAGACACAATGGCAGCCGTAGCAGCATCAGTAATTCCGGCGCTTGACCAGCGCCCGGTCAAGAACACCATCTGCCTCTTCGATGTTGACGGCACTCTTACCCCTGCCCGCAGAGTGTGTATCGACGCAGAAGAAGATTGACGCAGATCAGAGGGCTAATGAATGTATAGACGGTCTCGCCCGAGATGCTCGCCCTCCTCTCGCAACTTCGTCACAAGGTCGCGATTGGCTTCGTTGGCGGTAGCGATCTCGTCAAGCAGCAGGAACAGCTCGGCACTGCTTCAGTCCCTGTCACCAGCCTCTTCGACTTCTGCTTCGCCGAGAACGGTCTGACCGCATACCGCATGGGTGTCCCACTCGCATCATCCTCCTTCATCAAGTGGATCGGCGAGGAGTCGTACCAGAAGCTTGTCAAGTTCATCCTCCACTACATCGCCGACCTCGAGATCCCCAAGAAGCGCGGTACCTTCATCGAGTTCCGCAATGGCATGATCAACGTCAGCCCCATCGGCCGTAACGCCAGCATTGAGGAGCGCAACGAGTACGAGAAGCACGACCTTGAGCACGGCATTCGCAAGAAGTTTGTCGAGGAAATCAAGGCTGCCTTCCCCGACCTTGGTTTGACGTGAGCCCTCTCCCGAAACATGCTTGTTAGACGAGACTGAAAGCTGACAATATACGCAGATACTCGATCGGTGGACAGATCTCATTCGACGTTTTCCCCAGAGGCTGGGACAAGACATACTGCTTGCAGCACGTCGAGGCCGAGAAGCAGCACGGTACCGACTACACCACCATCCACTTCTTCGGCGACAAGACATACCAGGGCGGCAACGACTACGAGATCTACGAGGACTCTCGCACTATTGGTCACACTGTCAAGACTCCCGAGGACACTGCTGCCGAGCTCAAGAAGCTGTTTGACCTTTAAAAGCTACCATGCATTATTCGAAGAGCTCGATTATGATGGTGCAAGAGGCACAGTCTTGGTTATACAATATGGAGTAGGCAAAGGTATACCACAAAACATACAGGGAGCATGGAGTATTTCGGAATACGGGAAGAGCGTATTGGGTCATAAAAATACCTCTACAAATTTCATCACGAATTGCAAAGTCGATTGACATTCTATCGCGCCAAATTGCTTGTCTATCTGCGGAGGTGTCCTGATGCATGAGATAATGCGGGGATAAGTAGTCTATATCCGAGCGTTGCATTGCGCCAAGGCCGAGAGTCCATGAATTTCCGGCAGTCCAAGAACTTCTCGATAGCAAAAAACACTATCGCCGTGCATTACACACATACAACCGCGAAGATGCCCTCGACACATAACGTAGACAAGCCGTGGGATACGGAAGATATCGACAAATGGCAGGTGAGTTTGCGCCGCGCTGACTCGTTCGGTGTCTCCTCTCACAGGAAAACCCAAAGCTGATTTGATTTGTCCCATGCAGATAGACGAGTTTAAACCCGAAGACAACCTCGGCGGAACATTCAGTGAGGAGAGTTCCTTCTCCGTTCTCTTCCCCAAATACCGCGAAACATACCTCAAGGCATCATGGCCGCTGATCACCCGATCGCTGGAAAAGATGGGAGTCGCCTGTACGCTGGACTTGGTGGAGGGTAGCATGACTGTGAAGACGACACGAAAGACATACGACCCGGCTGCTGTTCTGAAAGCGCGCGATCTCATCAAACTACTGGCACGTAGTGTACCGGCACCCCAAGCAGTCAAGATCCTGCAAGACGACATGGCTTGCGACGTCATCAAGATCAGAGGAATGGTGCGCAACAAGGAGCGCTTCGTAAAGCGAAGACAACGTATCCTCGGACCCAACGGCAGCACCCTCAAGGCCCTCGAACTCCTCACATCCTGCTACATCCTGGTCCAAGGTAACACGGTCTCCGCAATGGGCGGCTACAAAGGCCTGAAGGAACTCCGTCGTATCATCATGGACTGCATGAACAACATCCACCCAATCTACCACATCAAAGAACTCATGATCAAGCGCGAATTGGCAAAAGATCCGGAACTCGTAAACGAAAACTGGGACCGCTTCCTCCCTCACTTCAAGAAGCGCAACTTGAGCAAGAGACGTGTGCCTCACGTCGTCACAGACAAGACGAAGAAAACCTACACACCTTTCCCTCCCGCCCAGGAAAAGAGCAAGGTCGATTTGCAAATCGAGAGTGGAGAGTACTTCTTGTCCAAGCAAGCAAAGGAGAGACAAGAGAAGCAGAGAAGAGAGGACGCCATGCGCGAGAAGATGGAGGGAAAGAAGCTGGCCAGACAACAAGATTACGTTGCTCCCGACGAGCCTGGCGAGGAAAAGAAGGAGAAGAAGGAGAAGAAGGAAAAGAAGAAGAGAAAGCACAGCGACGAGGATGGCGAGGAGGTGTCGGAGAAGAAGAAGAAAAAGTCAAAGAAGGTCAAGGAGGAGGTGGCCGAGGACAGCGAGTGATTTCGTTCTTCCTGAGGACCATCTCTTCTTATACCATGTTGCTCATGTTCTGTTTTCCATCTGCACGGCATTGGATTGCTACTTCTTTTCTGGCATCGTTCTAGGGGTTTGCTGCGTTCAGCGTTGAGACTTTGTGTCTTCGAAAATCGTATTCTGATTATCTTTTGAGAAACTACAAATTGATCTATCCGTGTATCGATCTCCACCAGCGGCATGTGATTGAACATGTTCAATTCGACTCATACGACATCATGCGTGCATCGCAGTCATGAAATGCTTATAGTTCAGCAGCGCTCGTACATCGTTCCAGCACTATGTGTGCTTTTTGACCTGATTTTGACCAGTGTCTTGCTTTCTCAGTCCTGCTGCATCCATTCAAACAAGTCATCAACCATTTAGATGGTTCTCGAGTTCTCGATCTTGGTAACAAGGATATCAGTGGCGCCAATGGCAGTCAGCTCGTCCATGGCGTTGGAAATCTTCTTGCGCTCAACCATGGCCGAAACAGCGACCCAGCCATCCTCTTCCAGGCTGTTGACGGTAGGTGCTCTCTTGCCGGGTGTGATCTTGGCGGCTTGGTCGAGGTTGCTACGCTCGACGTTGTATGTGCAAAGGACGTATTTTTGGGCAGCTGTTTGTCATTGTTAGCCTTCCGGGATCTAGCTTAAGTCGGATTGCGATACGTACTGATGACACCGCGGATTCTAGTTGCGATCAAGTTGACGAGATCGGGGTTGGAGGGCTTCTTTGAGCGGATGAGGATGGCGGTGGTCTCGAGAACAGTTGAGATGGCCTTGAGGCCTGCTGCGCGCATAGTCTCGCCGGACTCGACAAGATCGACAATGCCGTCTGCGACACCCAGTGCGCAAGCAGCCTCAACACTGCCACCGACATACTTGATGTGGGTGCTCAGCTTCTCTCCTGCCTTCTTACCCTCGAGCTCTCTGAAGTAGACTTCTGCGAGGTTTGTGAAACTGGTAACGATGTTCTTGCCAATCAGGGACTTGGGATCCTCGTTCTCGCCCTTTTCCGGAACCTGGATCTGCAGCTTGCAGCGACCAAAGTCAAGGTCGAGGACCTCCTCAACACCGGTGGACTCGGTTGGGGGTTCGGTAACCTCGTACTCGGCGACCTGATCGCGACCAGTGATACCGAGGTCGACACGGCCCTCAGAGACGAAGGTGGGAATATCAGCGGCGGGCAGGAAGACGAGGGCGATGGGGAAGTTCTTGACGAGAGCAATGTCGAGACGCGAGTGTCTGTGGAACTGAATGTCCGAACCGTGGAGAAGCTCGATACATGCTTGGTGAAGACGGCCCTCTGGGAGAAAGCGTTAGGATGATTTGCGACGAGTATGGAGTGGTCATGAGGGGCCAATTACTCTTGGGCACGGCAAACAAGAGACGGTCGGTGAGGCTGAGAAAGTCGCGTCAGGATGGCGTTGAAAGCAGAAGCAGAGTCGAATTGACATACTGGTTGACGAGATCCATGGCGAACGAGAGACTGTGCTATTGAGATAGGTAGAGGTCACAAAGGATTGTATGATTATGAGGGAAGGCGCAATTGAGGGCTTCTCGGTATTATGACTGATGGAAAACGGAAACTGCGTACACACGTGGGGCAGTCGATGCTTTACACTCGATCTTTTGTTTGCTGTCGCTGTAACGCAGACTTTCTCTTATTTCTGTTGAGAGTGGATAATTAGGTTCACAAGTACTATGACTGGCTCTACAATATCTCGGCGGCCGCATATGAAATGTGATTGAATGGTTAATCGCAATGGCATGCAAACAGTCAACCAAATTTTAGCCATGTTTTGCATCTGCGATGACGGATGGCGGGATGCGGCGGTCGGAGGTCTTGGCATTGCCGGTGGACTGAGGCCGCCAACGACAGCGTCACTCCAAGCTCCGGAGGTGAACGAAGCATACAGCTAGCTCGACAAAGACATCTGCGAAACATCACCTTCTTCTCCAACTCAACACATCAACAATCATGGCATCTTCAGTGACAGTCGCTATTCCCAACGGCCAACCTGGCTACTCTTTCTCGCATGCGCCCCAAGTCACAGTCAACTCAGGCCCACGCCAACATGCTGGTTTCTACCCGTACGCCTGCTATTCATCATGCGCCATCTAGATCTCTCCTAACCCATGTCGCAGATACACCGACAACGGTGGTAGTACTCTAGGTATCTCGGGTGCCGACTTCACCATCATGGCTGGTGACACCCGCCACACCTCCGGCTACAACATCAACACCCGTTACGCCCCCAAGCTCTTCCGCATCGGCGGCGAAGGTCCCGAGAAGCAGGGCGCCCGCATCGTTCTCTCAGTTGTCGGTTTCGCCGCTGATGGCCACGCCCTTGCCGAGCAACTCGACACCATCGTCAAGATGTACCACTACCGCCACAACAAGCCCATGACCGTCTCTGCCTGCGCCCAGCGCCTCTCTCACATCCTCTACAACAAGCGTTTCTTCCCTTACTACGTTCACGCCATTCTCGGTGGAATCGATGAGGAAGGAAAGGGTGCCCTCTACTCATACGACCCTGTAGGCAGTTACGAAAGAGAGCAGTGCCGCGCCGCCGGTGCTGCCTCAAGTTTGATCATGCCTTTCCTCGACAACCAGGTCAACTTCAGAAACCAGTACATCCCCGGTTCTGGCGAGGGTCACGCTCTGCAACCTCGTGTTCCTGAGCCTCTGCCTCAAAAGGATGTCGAGGAGATTGTCATGGATGCCTTCACCAGTGCCGTCGAGAGACACATTGAGGTCGGTGACGGCCTGCAGATGATGATCATTACAAAGAACGGTATCGAAGAGAGATATACCCCTCTGAAGCAAGATTAGATGGATCTTTCTGTTTCATGCTGTTTTACATGTGTTCACGACGAAGGATTATCTCCTGCCCTTCAGTGTAGATGGGAAAGAAGATGGTTGTATTTTAATCATATCAGGCACGACTTTTGATGCATGGCGCGCGGCGTTGGCTTACAACAAGCAAGGGTAAATGGAGAAAACAAAACACCATCCCACCAATACGAGATCTTGTGCTCTCATCGTGAATTCGAGTTCAACATCCCAAGATTGACTACAGCTTACTTGACCAGCAATCGTAGACCTCTTCAATATCCCTTTCGAATGCGGACAACGTTACTTTGCGATCCACGCTTCCTTTCGCCGTTCTCGTCATCCTCTTCTCAAAACCAACTATGATCATCAATTCTCTTTGTAGTCTTGCAGATTCATGATGCTTTTCATTCTCTGCTTCCACCGTGGGCCAGATGTCATTCACAAAGTCCTCTTCCTGTTCGGCAGTGCTGATCGGTGCGGATGGCTCAACTAACAAGAATGGCCTGCTACGGTATTGGCCACCCACAAGTACGGCTACTACTGCCGGATGCGCTGAGATGGCTTCTTCAATAGCACCGGCGTACATCTTGACTTCACCGCTAAGAAGCACCAAGTCATCTTTTCGACATCTGTATCTCCAGAGCCCAGGCTTGCTGGGATGCGGTGAGAATAGATCCTTCGTCCTAAACTCTGTAATATTGTCCTTGCCGTTCAAGTCGAAATGTGCTGCCAGATGTAATGGCGTGCTGTCGATGCATCGGAAGAAGTTTGTGTATGCTTCAGATTGAGGTGTACGTTTTATGACAAGCTCATAGAGATCTGCGTCTGTGTGCTGGAATTCAGGAGCCATGAATGGATGGAACATGAAGTAGCCTTGATCTGCAGGATCAGGCGAGGCTCCTGTCAGCCAGAGACCTCCTTCTGTGCTACCGAGTGCTGATGAGACTGTGCCGTTGAACTCGGTGGCTACGATACGATTTGCCCAGGCGGCCAGTGGTGCTCCTCCAAACACAATCTTCTTGAGATCCTTTAGTGCTTTTCGACATGTGGCATCTGCGATGAGTTCTTCCAAGAGGGAGGGTGGAAATGATGCCGCGCTGACTGGCGCATTTCGTAGCACCCCGAGTACAGTCTTCTTGTCTGGTCGGACTCCAGCAGGTCCCAGGATGATGATTGTGCTGAGGTATACAGGCGAAAGCAGACTGGCAGTCATGCCAGAAGTGTGAAACACAGGCAGTGCACAGTAAATACTTTGACCTGCTATCTGTGTTGCAACACTACCTGGAAGAGTGTGTAATCTATCCACAGACGCTAGCATATCGTGAGTCCAAATGACGGGCTTTGGCATTCCTGTGGTTCCGGATGTGTGCACTATCATGACAGGATCCGAGTGTGCTTTTGAGTATGGTTTCAGATACTCGTAGCGTTTAGGTCTGTACGAGTACCCAGGTCCAGTCAGAAAGCTAACCAGAGATTCTGCGCTGATGTACTTGGCACTCTTGAATTTGGCCTGCAATGACTGAGCTAACTCGTTCATCTCAGAGGCACATACCACAGCAGTGCATTCCAACGACTCCAGAAGGAATAAATGGGCATCTGGCGATGCGAGATGAGAAGCCAACAGCACTTGTCTGCCGGTTTTTGCTGCTGCTACTACCACCATAGTGTATCCAAGATCTCTGGGTCCAAAGTATGCAAAGGTCGGAAATGTACCATCGGCTTTACCAAGTACCTCGTCCAGCCACCATGCGAGTGAGTCGATTGCTTGGGCAAACTCGGCGTATGTGACATTCCCGAACCCTCTTGATAAGTCTGCATCATCTTTTGGTATCGACGCGTAGACACGATCAGGTGCAGTCGTGGCAATGTCATCAATCAGGGTTGGTAGAAGCCTTGTGCCAAAGGCAGGGGTCTCTCGCGTCATGTTTGGCAGGATGTTGGCTTGCTTTGACGTAGATTGAGGGACTCGTGGCAGTCTAGTTGCTGGTAGTTGAGATAGGGTACTCATATGGGCGTTGTGGGCTTTTGTATGATAGTGGAGCAAACGGTTACAGAAGGAAGGAAGAAGTACGGTGATCGAGGAAGGCGCGACCAGCCTTCGTATATAGCACCTTACCTCCACGGGCAGCGACACGACTCACCACATACAAGAGACGAGCTGAGAGTAATCATCCGACAGCACCATCGTAAACTCTGCTCGTCCTACGTACGAAAGCACGCCCCGTCTCGGGACAACTAAGCGTTCTCCTACCAGCCAGCGCATCGCAATAATGCTACGGTGCCGTCCGTCAGTTTTTCGTACGAGAGAGCCATGATGAGCCGACCAGCAATTTAAACGGTTGCAGGATGAAGGCTCTAATCGGCGCCTTATACAGGGCAAGGGTGTGTTGTCGCGGGATGTTTCTTGTTGAGGCTTAGGGCCTTGGCCAAATGCGCGCCATCGCGGAAGTTGCTAGCAAACGTATCAGGTCTTCCTTGTAGCGGCTCTCCACTTTCATACATGATCTGTGCTATGTAACAAGCTCCATGTGTTCTATAGCGGTCTCGGTGACATTCTTTTCCTGGGAGAATGCACGCGGAACCCGAAACCGAAGCATCCGCTCCTTCGCGCCATGAATCCTTCTCACGCCCACGATCTCATCAATGCAAGCATCGAGAAAAGTACTGCGAGAGAAGGTTGAACAAGAGGCCGACTACTTGCGTTGCCTCATCGGCCATGGAGTTGCCTCTTTCCCCCCATCAAGACACATTCCGCGAGGACTGCACTACAGAGTTCATGCGAAACCCCGCTGGACAGTTCCATGTAAAGTCCAATGCAGGGTCCGTTGTTCACCGTCAATCCTATGCTCTAATCTATCCGTCTTTAGGTCTCATCGTGTCATCAAGGCCTGACACGAAACGGAGATAGGTCGCTGGCGAATTTTACCTTGCGCATGCTCAGCCTCAGGAAAAACAGTACCGGTATAGACACTTTTGCTAATCGCATCATCATCTGATGTGTAGGTTATATGCAGCACGTTCGACTTTGAAACCTCGATCTTTTAGGACGACATTTTCACTCGATTGAAGCTGTGTAAAGCAGCATGACTTTGTAGTAATTGTCACCGCAACAGCACAAATCGCTTCTACCTGCAAGGCAATTCGAAGACTTCAGAAGTTGTAGTCTTCGTAGAGCACTTCTTGGCCACTCAGCCACTCCAATATGATCCTTCTCTGACTTGCGCCTGTGCAAACATACCATCTTCCGACTGCAGGTATCAGCCCCTCCAGATCACTTTTATCAATACGACGGCGCTCGATCCGCACTCCTATGTCATTTAGCTTACCCAACGCTGAATGAGGCTCTTCAGAGTCTGTGGTAATGCCAGTCACAAACATAGTAACACTAGGAGCCAGGCCCGGCGTGCTTTCGATCATGTCGACAGCAAGTCCGATATCAGCTGCCCGTACTGTCCAGAGAAGTCGAAGAGACTCCGATTTGAGTTGTTGCAGACAAGGCATCAATGGAGTGATGCCTACGCCCGCCGCGACGAACGCGACATCCTTCTGCACACCAGTCTGCTCAACTGCAAATGAACCCCCGAACCCTTTGATCTTCAACTCTAGATCGGAGGATTTCAGCCCATGCTCGAAGAGAAAGTCGGTCACGATACCGACTTTGCGTATTGTTATCTCGAACTCGTCGTCGGCGAGCCTCTTCGTGGGACGAGGCGGCAGACCAGGAGGTGACGACACGGTAAAGGTACGAACAAAATCGTCGTTGATCGATCGAGGGTCATCGTCTCTCATATGACTGTAACCAAGATCCAGGTGTTCCGATGCATCGATAGTGACATACTGGCCTGCTGTATAGGTGGCTGCATTGGACAAGCCGAACCGGAAGCGCGAGATGGTCGGTGTGAGCGGTGTCTGAGAAAGCAGTTTCGCAGTGACCATGTTATGGCTCTGTTCTTCTGCCCTTGTGCTTGCTTTTTCACTTGCCAGATACCTTACAACTGGATTGTAAGGAGAAAACTCGCCAGTGTTGCCACGAAATGGAAGCACCGCTGCTACCAGACGAGCTTCGTGGACTGTCACCCGGACGGCCAGATTCGAGCGAGGCATAATCTCTGCCGCTTCTTTTCCGAACAGGATTTCTGTTGTTCCTGTGACGAAAAGGCTGTCGCCAGTCTCGAAATCTGGAAAGCAGAAGCCAGCCTTTGGCTCGAGGACCATGTTTCCTAGGCTTTGGTATAATCGGTTACCAGAGTATTCGGGGTACACAAATTGCGTGCAAGAGTCTTCTCCAGGTATGCAACGTATAAAGCCTGGAGCGCCGCCTCTATGGTTGGTGTCCATACTGGTTCCACTACTCGTGCTAAGAAACATGAGGTCTACTTTGTGGATGAGATCGACGGCTCTTTGGTTCAGAGATGTAGAGCTCGAGACGAGCTCAGGATTGGTGTCCGCTGGTGATATTTCACGTCTGTTGAGATACTTCGGGCAGTTGCCTTGCTCTGTGTCAGCTTGTGATTTTCGGCGTCAGCTAGACTTTTGAACGCACCCAGACTTTCATCAACATGCGCGACGAGTTGCAGCACGCCCTGCTGTGAGCTGTTTTCCGAGCCTTTCTCGTCGTTAGTACCACCGAGAGTGCCAGCGACCATCCTTCCAGCGAGCTTCACCCTCTTCCTCGTTTCCAGGTCAATAGCTAGCCCACTGAGCAGTCTGCCTTCACCCTCTTCTTTGACGATCTCACCCTTGGCGTCTCGGCCTACCAATATCTCTACCACAGGATCTAGCTTCACTGCTACAGACGTATTGATGCCAATCATGTTATTCCCCAACGGTCGGGAGAAACCTGTGCGACCTCCCCAAACGGTTGTCCAAGGCCGGTTTCCAGCATCTAAGGTGCCAAATGCGAGTAGCGGAGCTCTTTGAAGCATATTGGATGCTTGAGGTGATAACATCGGGATAGTGGGGTTGTCCATCTCTGGCACGCCCAGCCTTGCCTGCACCGACTTCTCCCCTTCGTGGAAGTCTTGAGCTTGATAGAAAGTCATGACGGTGAGTATCGCGCTTAGGCAGGCAGGCGATTCAGGGGTTTAGTAGATGTCCAGGACGAGTGATCCTGTCTTGTTAAAGGGCGTGAACATATTATGAGTTCTGCCTACGTGATTCTAGCGAGCAGGCAACACAGGCCGAGGGAGGAAGGTGCTGACTGACCCCGCATTGCACCATCTCACCAATCCTTCGCCATTGAATCTCCAGTATTGATTGTGCTGTGACAACCATAATCTGACTGATTTGGGACGCCTGTTGTACGGCGTCTTTGTTGGTTGTCGAAAGGATATCGCGATATCATCTGATGGCATTGATCACAGAACTTGCATAACTTTGTGCATTGACGTCATCTACGGTCTTCCATCACACAGGGTGCTCCCCTCAGCGACTAACTGGAGGCCACCAGGGGCATAGCAGGTGCACAACGACAGTATGTACAAATCTAAGCATGTCGGTACATTCAGAAGACTTCCAGGAACGCCTATTGTGTTCAGATTGGAGATCGTACTTTGCGTTCGATCTGTATCGTTGATGGACGCAAATTCTGTCTACTGGGAATGAGTTTGGCTACCAACACTATGGTCCCGAGGTCAGACATCCAGGATTGCTGCACTTACTACACATTCTGTGCTTGGAAGCAGCATCAGAAGACAATCACCACCAGAACTCAGTCAAGGAAGAGCATGCTATGGTTTGGATCTGTCCAGAGACCGCTTCCTTGTTCTCGAACTTCTGGCAAGCTCAATGCTCTTGAAAATGTTCGGTGTTAGCCTCCTCCTATTTCCACAAGCCCGATTGCCCGGGTATCTTGATCTTTGACGTCGAATCTCATGGGAACCTTGCGGACTGTCACGCTTTGTAACAAGCGATGGATCATGCTGGACTCAATAATCAGCTACACATGTGATTCGAGGCTGGTTGTGTCCCGGATAGACAGTTTCCGAATTGAAATGCCCCGGCGTGGCTGGCCGTATATGGCATCTGATCGACACGCTGCAGTATCGATTTCAGCAAGTCGCCTCCAGCTTCCTTCTCCTGGTAGGGTTCGGCCGAACAGAACAGACATCAGGGAGCGAAGGATTTT
Organism: Aureobasidium subglaciale EXF-2481; assembly: GCF_000721755.1. Lineage (NCBI taxonomy): Eukaryota > Fungi > Ascomycota > Dothideomycetes > Dothideales > Saccotheciaceae > Aureobasidium > Aureobasidium subglaciale. The sequence continues at coordinate 459,411 of NW_013566978.1, read as the reverse complement.
GATCAATTCATATCCATAAATCATGGCAGCAGGTGATGCTGATCTCGACGAGGCACTGTAGAGCACACTGCCGAGAGAACCGACATTATTGAGACAGTAAAGACGCCACCGACGGCAAGCAATGGTTTGCCGCGAAGACTGACGCCTTGTCAACTACCAAGCAATGCCTACCGCACTTGCTAACGAATAGGAAAAGCGCGGGAAGCAGTTTGTGGCTTTCGGGCTGCATACAGCGTTGCCGCCGAAACCGAGGGTATCTTTTGCCAAGTTATCAATAATCCTCATCTTGTTCCGCAGGCTACGGCAACTTCGAACAGCAAACTTCACCCCCAGAGGAGGACTAGTATCGTGTGGGTCGTTGCTGTCTCCATGTCGCGCTCTCCGCCGGGAGACGTAGGTGGAGCCCCGGGGGTTCGGCACCTGGCTAAATCGGTGTTTGTGGCCTTTGAGAATTTACCCAGGCTCCTCGGAGCATGGAAGACGTACTGTACTGTCGGCCTCAGCCATTGCGCGGCGTGGTTACCATACCCATGTCGAAACACATGGTGTTGACTGTCAATCGCTTTCAGGCAAAATGCAAAAACGGTTCTGGTCACCCTTGAGACAGCATTCCTGATCGACCTTGACCGATCAGCCCCACTGTTGTCATGTATTAAAGAACTGACACTCCACTCCCCGTGGAGACGATTAACAAACCCATACCTCCTCCACAAGTCTTGCTCATCATGGTAGCAGCAGGAACAGGTGCACCTCTTGTCTCGGCCGCGAGGGCTCGGCTCTCTGGTCCCATGGGCATCAAAGGCATTATTGCATCTGGCAAGACCACTGGCATTGCGTTCTTCGCCTCACTTGGCGGTTTTGTATATGGCTACAACCAAGGCATGTTTGCTCAGGTTTTGACCATGAATTCTTTCATTAGGGCGGTAAGTGTTCTTGGTGTATAAGCATACTCCCAATCTGTACCTAACGTGTCACAGACAAATGGCTACGCTGATGGTACTGGTCTTGCACAAGGTCTGCTGACATCAATCCTCGAACTCGGTGCCTGGGTCGGCACGCTCATCAACGGTTATCTGGCTGACGCTGTTGGCCGACGTTGGTGTGCACTGATTGCCTGCGTTGTATTCACGATTGGTGTCATCGTCCAAGCCTGCACGGAAAACAAAGACTACGTACTCGGAGGTCGCTTTGTTACTGGTCTCGGTGTTGGATCTCTATCAATGGTTGTTCCGTTGTACAACGCTGAGTTGTCTCCTCCGGAGATTAGAGGTAGTCTGGTAGCCGTACAACAGCTTGCTATCACGTTCGGTATCATGATCTCTTTCTGGATCGGCTATGGTGAGTTTCTCATAAAGCTGGTAAGCAGAGGTCTGATGTTGACTTGGATCCAGGAACAAACTTCATCGGAGGCACCGGGGACAGTCAGTCATCTGCAGCTTGGCTTATCCCTATTTGTATCCAAATTCTCCCAGCCCTCGTCTTGGGAGCTGGCATGACGATGTTTATGCCCGAATCGCCTCGCCATCTGATGAATCAAGGTCGTGAAGAGGAGGCACTTGCAACATTGGCTCGTCTACGCAGCAAGAGCACCGAAGACCTGGGTGTGCGTGTTGAATACCTCGAGATCAAAGCCCTTCGTGACTTCGAGGTCGAGACCGCCCGCAGAAAGTATCCCAACTATCAAGACGGCAGCAGGAAGAGCAACTTCCTCATTGGCTTCTATGACTATGCATCATTGGTCACCAATCCATCATTGCGAAGACGAACCATGGCTGCTTGCCTTACCATGACATTTCAGCAGTGGAACGGCATCAACGCCATCAACTACTAGTAAGGCTTGTGTCTAATGCGTTGTCACAGTCCTCGCTGACCATCACACAGTGCACCCTTCATTTTCCAGAATTTCGGATTCAAAGGCAACACCCTATCACTATTGGCTACCGGAGTTGTCGGTGTCCTTGAATTCCTTCTGACCATTCCTGCCGTCCTCTACGTTGACAAGTTTGGCCGCAAGTCAATATTGCTTGCTGGTGCGATTGGTATGGCTACATGCCACTTTATCGTCGCCGGTCTGGTGGGATCTTACCAAAATGACTGGCAGAACCACGTCGCGGCTGGATGGGTGTGCATCGCTCTGGTCTGGCTGTTTGTCGGAAATTTCGCGTACAGCTGGGGTCCTGTGTCTTGGATTGTCGTGTCCGAAGTATTCCCTCTCAGCATGCGTGCAAAGGGTGTCTCGCTCGGCGGTAGCGCTAATTGGCTGAATAACTTCGCGGTCGGGATCTCAACCTCGCCTTTCATCAGTACCTCCCAGTTCGGAGCGTTCATCTTCTTCGGCTGCATGACTGTCCTCGCTGCCTTGTGGGTTTACTTTGTTCTCCCTGAAACTAAAGGCCTTACTCTGGAGGAGATGGATGAGTTGTTCGGTGACGCTGGCTTCGCCGAGGCCGACATGGCGCTGAAGCAGCAGATTGAAAAAGACATCGGTCTCACAGCTCTGTTGTATGGTGAAGATGAGCCTATGATGACAGAGAAGACCGATGCTAAGACCAAGGGCGAGGAGAGGGAGTTCAAGGAGGACACAAAGAGTATCAGCTTGTAAGACTTGCATCGAATAAAGCGACAAGTAACAGGCGTTATCGTTGGATTTCATCAACCACTTCGACAATTTTCAGTGGTTAAGAAAGCAACTGTGTACAGCAATGGGAGGAAAAAGAAAACGAAATCCGCACAATGTCCGCCGAAGGAGACCTAGTGTAGTCCGTCCTCAGCCGCCTAACCACCATGTCGGCTCGACAATTTGAACTGTCTTATATGCTCTGAAGGCAAGGCCGGGACGGCAGAGCCATGGGGGCAAGCTCTGCCGTTGTAAAGAAGGCGCAAAAAGAAACGGGTTTGTAGGATAAGATTGTTGTGAGACGGCGCGACAGAAGCAAGAGAAGCGGACTGCCTGTAGGATAAGTTACCGTAGTCAAAATGACGGCCTGTCGGATGCAACAAAATCGGCTCGCCGGCCAAAGGTGAAGAAACAAAGGCGGACCCAAAGGACATAGCGACGGAGTAGCAGAAGACGCGACTGGGGCATAGTACACCTGCTGTATCCAAGAATAAAGTTTACTTCATGTTGAGTTTTTGCATTCCTATCCTTCTTCTTCTTCTTCTTCTCTCTCAACAATACTATAAAAAAAGAAAAGACGAAAGGAGAATGCTAATATTATGACAGAAGCTGGGATTATATCTTCCGCACCTTCGGAACCCTTCAGAATGCCCCGGCCAGAAACCCAAACTGCAGAGATGATTCCTGGAAAGGCTTAATTCTTCGCTGTGTTTTGGCCAAGGAATTGATACTCGACAAGATTGGAAGACTGGAACAGATGAATCGCGATACTGGCTATAATGATGATGCTGGTATTGATTTTGGCGAGAAGATTGGAGCTAAAGCACTGAAATTGGATGAAAAGTTCTACGCAGAGGAGAGAGTCTTGATTGAGTTGTTGAGGACAAACATTCCTAGTGGGAAGATTATGGATGCATTGGGTTCATGATTGATGGAGCAAAGAAGAGAGGTAAGGAGGTATAGATCATGTCATTGTTCATTACTGCTATTTTGGCAATACACTATCATAAAGCCCACAAAAGGGTTCTACATCATTCATTGGCCTAAGTCTCTGGCTCGAGGACCTCAGTGGTTGCAATGACTGGGAACTCACCAGTACTTCCGTAACCACCGTAGAAGTACTCAGAAGGAGGAATAGTAGGACCACCTGATGGGGGTTGCGGCCACTCGTCAAGACAAGCAGGAGAGCCAGTCAGGGTGAAATTGACCATTGTCAACTCGGGCATAGTGTCGATCATCAGAGCATAGTCGCCAGGGTAGAGATAAGTGTTACCGTGGTCGTCAATACGAGACAGCGAACCAAGAGTCAGGTTCAAGGTAGCGGTCTGAGATGCACCGCCAGCAATGTCGTGGAGACGCTGGTAGCTAACGAGAGACTTTTTGGGGTAAGGAGAAGGTCCGAACTGACCGGCCAGGAAACCGAGGGCAACGTAGTCAGAGCTGACTTTACCAGTATTTTGAACATTCACAGAGATGCTCTCAAAGGCGCAACGATCCTTGTAGGTCTCGTTGCAGTTGGCAGTCAAGGCGGAGATGTCGTAGCTGGAAGCAGCCATAGGAGAAATGTTGGCCGAGAAATTGGTGTAGTGCATGCCGTAGCCAAACTCGAAAACGGCAGTACCGTTGTACCACTTGTAAGTTCTACCAGGAGAGCCAGTGGTCTCGTTGGGACGCAGAGTCATATCGGTCATGGGAATGTCAGAAACGTAGTGAGCAGGGTACTGGGTAACAGGAAGACGACCAGCAGGTGCGGTCTTTCCAGTGATAATGTTCAGAAGGGCAACACCACCATCCTGACCAGGGTATCCACCCCAGAGAAGAGCAGAGATGTTGGGGTTGTTGACGTGAGGAGCGTTGTCGAGCTGACCACCCATCTGGATGACAATTGTAGGTTTGCCGTATGAGGCGAGCTCACCAATGACATCAAGTTGAGCACCAGTCCAATTGATAGTCTCACGGTCCATGCCCTCAGCCTCAACACTGTCATCAACACCACCAGCATAAATGATGACATCGGCGTTGTCGGCAGCAGTCCACACGGGAAGCCAGTGGTCAGTGGTGGGATCACCTTGTCCGCCAGGTCCGCCAGCATAGAAGACTTGAGCACCAGATTGCTGAGCAGCATACAAAGGGCTGTGAAGGTATGGAGGAACACCGAAGTAGTTACCAATCATCTGCTGAGTAGCGTTGGCCCAGTCGCCAATGACCGCAATCTTAGTGCTGTTGGTGACAGTGAGAGGAAGAAGACCGTCGTTCTTAAGAAGGACAATACCTTCCTCAGCAGCAGTGAGGGCGAGTTGCTGAGCATAGGGAGTGCTGACATCAGAGAAGGTCAAGTTTCTGTACATAGCGTCGGGACCATCGAAGTAGCCAGTGCGGACTAGCGAGGTGTAGAGACGAAGAAGAGCCTGGTCGACAGTGGTCTGGTTGATCAAACCCTCGCTGTAAGCCTTGGGAAGATGGTGTTGGTAGTAGGTACCGCAATCAAGATCGGTACCAGCGTTGAGAGCAGCAGCAGCAGCACCTTGGCGAGTGTCGCTGAAGTTGTGGGGAAGGAAGATGTTTTGAATAGAGTCGCAGTCACTGGTGACCCACTGCTCTTCGTTGGTCCATCCCCAGTGCTCACGAAGAACATCATTCAGAAGCCAAGGGTCGGCACAAGTTGGGACACCGTTCAGAGCGCTGTATGTGCACATGAAAGCTCCAACATTGGAATCTCTGGCACATGAGCGGAAAGAAGGAAGGTAGTACTCTACAAGATCGCGCTGAGAGATCTGAACATCATTCTGGTAACGAAGGTTACCATTCCATGACTCGATGTCGTAACCAGCGAAATGCTTGCAAGTAGCAGTAATCTTCCTGATCTCGGGGTCCTCGCCGCCCTGGAGACCCAAAATGAGAGCGTGGACGTAGGAAGACAGATGGTAAGGATCTTCACCAGGAGTCTCCTGACCTCTGCCCCAGCGAGGGTCTCTGTAAGGGTTGATATTAGGAGTCCAGAAGTCGAGACCAGCACGTCCATAGTTGTTGAATGCTCTGGCTTCGGTACTGACGACCTCAGCAACAGCAGTGATGAGCTCGTCGTCGAAAGCGGCACCCATCAAGATGGGCTGCGGGAAGGACGTCGCATAGCGGAAGTCTCCGCTGGCATTGAAGGTGACACCAGGAGATTCGGCGACACCGTGGAGAGCCTCTTGCCACCATTGGTAGATTGGCAGACCAAGTCTGGGCACTCCAGGGCTGTTATTTCCAGTAAGATTGAGCTTCTCAGCAACAGTGAAGGCAGAGACCAAGGCTCTAGCTCTTGCGATTGGGTCTGGAAAGTGTTAGAAGATGGTAGGCGAGCATGTGTAGTAGAGTTGAGCATACCTGCAGACTTGTCACAGACTGTGTTGTTCGAGAGAGGGCCATTGACACAGTCAGGGAAACCACCTTGAGAGGTTCCTGTGAAGGTCTGGGCAGAAGCACCAGCTCCGAGCAATGCCAATGCAGAGAGAGAAAGTAGAGCGGCCATGATGAAGGTATATGGCCCGGTATGAGGAGAGATGCTTTAGGTCAAAGTCAATGAGTGGGAGAAGCAACTATATATGCCATGTCATGACGGACTAGCAAAACACATTCAGGTGGAATGATGGTCACGTCGGTGGCCGAGTATGGGGATCTGCCAACCTTGAGCTTGGATAAAGTCTCTAGCACAGTGGGGATCCCATTGCGGAGCATCATGTTCTAGCACTGGAAAAAGTATGCTGGTCACCGGTCTCCCAGCGGTGGATCATTGCCGATTGCTTGCAATAGACAAGATCAACACATAAGACCGGGCTGTGAAGACATTAGTTCGGCATCAATGCATTTAGCAGGTCCCCGCACTTTCTCCGCAGGTTAAATGGCAAGATGGTGCGTACTCCACACTTTCGACTCTGCGTGTGTTTGCAAACCATGTCCATCTCGTGCATACAGGTGCAGAAGGAATATTGATGGAGAAGACGTCATTCTTGAGGCTGCTGTGTATCGCTTTCGGCATGCCGTTCCGTGCCGAGGGGTATCAGGCGCAAGTACCTGCGTGAGCTAGCTGTGTCGAGAGCGAATTAGACAGGGTAGATTTAGCCACAACAGTAGCGTGGCTGGCATGTTTGCCACGGGGAGGGTAAAGTGTAAAGCCGACGACGGGGTTAAGGTCAAACGACGATGATCGATCGCGTGAAGGCATTTTAACCAGTTTAGCCAGCCATTGAGATGTGGAGTTTTCCGTCAGTCCACAGCATCGGAAGTCGATCGGCATTTTGCTTGGACTTGACAGCAACATGTCGGTCCAGAGATGCGGAAGGTCGAAGCAGGTCTGCTACGTCAAAAGAGCATGGGTGCCTGAGCGACAAGACCTTGAATTACCTGAGAGGCTGAGAACAGGCAAGGCATGATGTCCTCGGACGAAAGCACAATTGGAAGATCTGTCGGGTCGATGCATGTGTGAGATGTATGCCAAAGTCCGTATTATCTCATGCTGTGCGGTCACATCTCGTACGTCGTACGAACAAACGACACCGAGGCGACGACGACATGTCTTGCATCGACAAGCAATTGAGAAGAGTGCCAATTGTATAGAAACGAGGCTCTGCGGATTGTCGAGAAGCACGGACATATTCGACCCCAGATTTCTAGCATCTCTTCGTCATGATTCAAGTCGAGCGACAAGACTTTGGCTGAGCTCTTGACAATTGACAAACACACACAACTTCGCGACCTGATACATCACCCTCCACATCCTGAAGCAGTCGACTGGCCATCTGAAACACATCCATCCACCATGGGCTCATCAGCATCGAAACCGGCCTCTCGCGCCGCCAATGCTGCAACAAAAGCAACACGCCAATACCCATCTCGCCCGTCACCCGCAACATCCACACAGGCAGCAGCTCCCACACGAACCACAAATGCACCATCCCAACCTCCGCCGCCACCAGGTGCAGGCCACCGAGCAGGTCCCACAGTACACCCCCAGCCACGCGCAAGTGGCCAGCGCAACGAAGGTATGCTTCAACCTTTTCTCTCTCTTTCGCCTTCTACACAAAACTTCCCGGTCACAATGATGAAACTCAACGATTCCCCTTAATACACCACCTACATGGTGAATGATTCGAAATCGTCCAAATCAACAGTCTATATCTGATCTGTCTACCCACTCTCCGCTTCTTCCACCTCCCTCTATCGCTCTGCATCAAGCAACCAGAAATTAACAAAGCTTCCTCTCAGAAATCAACCTCGACGCCTCAGACCCAGATTTCGCCCGCTCCCTCCGTCAACTAGGCGCCGTACAACCAAACCCCACCCTCTCACCCTCTTCAACCTTTTCCGCGCATCCAAGCTCCCACTTCCCAAACCCTTACGGTCAACAAGGAAACAATACCACGGCACCTCCACAGCGATTAAATCCCGCATTGAGAGTGCTGCAAGCTCGTGCTGAGTTGGCTGGAGAGGCAGAGCGAGAGTTTTTGGAAGCTGGAAAGAGGGGGAGTGCTGGCAGGAGGTTTTTGGATGTGGGTACCTTGAGGAATGTGATTACTATGAGAGACCAACGGGGCATGAGTGATGCTGAGATCGAGAGGGGTTTGGGCCTGAGAAGTGGTACCGTAGCGAAGCTCGGTCCCAAGGGTGTCGTCGGTGTTGAGGGCATTCTGGAAGATTGAGCCGTCACGTTTGGACAAGCCACACCGTACATGAGACTGGATGTATATTACCATACGACGAGCAACAAGCATAGAACTGTATACCACTGTAACAATAGTCATGGCAATATTGCTTGCCCACGAGCATCCTCGACCCCGCCATCTCTATGGCTTCATCCATGAGATCAAATGAGTGACTCTGGCCCAGTCTCCAAGCAAGACAAGAAATACATGGGAGAAGGAGAGGGCTATAGGGTGGAACCCAGAAAAAACTGAACGCCGTTCCATGCATCTAAGACTCCCACTTACATAAATCTCTGGTGAAATAAACCTTTGGATCCCGGAAGCAAGAGGTTAAGAAGAAAGGAAGAAGAAAAGAGAGCATTGCTCAGACGGCAAGCAATAGCGCTGTGACAAGCGAAGAAAAGTCATCAACGCCAGAAGATATTGTGTCTAACGTGCTGAACAGGACGCAGTCCAGGAGGCAGTCCAAAGTTTGGCATTGGGACCCAGCTATCTGGCGGAAAGGAAGGTGGCATCATGTGTTGGTAGTTTGAATATTGAGGTTGCGCAAACATGGGCATCGTTGGCATAGGATGTCTACCAAAGCCTTGTGAAGCAAAAGCTGCTGGTCCAGGTCGTGCCTTGCCATTGAAATGAGGTGCGTTGGGTAAGAACATGCCGTGGCGGACAGGAAGTGTCAATGGTGGTGGCTGACCGTATAGTACCTGGCCGTATGGGGGCTGATTGAAGAACATAGGATGAGGCTGTGGAGGCGCGAGCTCATTACGGTGAGCTTGATGACCATATGGTGACCGGATTCTAAAACGCCTAGCCGCACCCGTATACTGATCTCTTTGCCGAGGAGGTGGTGCGATTGGAGTGCACATAGACTCTGGAGTCTGTCGTGAATGCTCACTTGCTTGAGAGACAGGATCCGAGCTAAGCGACTGAACACTGTCGTATCTAGAAGATTCGAGACTCTAACTCGAGACTGCCTGGCGAGACAAGAACTTATGAGGAACCGGGACATTGGCTGTTTTGCCCTTTTGAGGTACGTTTGAACGCTTGCATGAACGGCGCTGTTTTTTAATCACGCCACTCTCTACCTGTTGTAGTAGACGGAAGGTTCTGCTCAATACGATGTGAGGTGTTGTGACAAAGTGGGTCAGCTGCGAGTACAGACGCCAAAGCAAGTTCGCACGTTCGCTCGAGATTATGCAGCCAATGTCAGTCGCACCACCACGGAGCAACGATTGTAGTGCAGTCATGACCAGTTGTTCGGTATCAGTCTTCCATGGTCCATCTTCCGAGCCCTTGCCTTGGGAAGGTCGACCGTGCTGAAGTGCTGCTTGGGCTTTGAGTCTGCGAATGTTGGCAATGTGATGATGCAGTATCTCAATAGCTTTGTTGATCAGAAGCAAGATCTCCACGTCTGGCTCTCCGAAATGTACTCCATCACACCATCTATCTCCAGCGTCCTCGTATCGATCGGACCCGGTAGCAGCTGCCAATAGAGCGTCAACGCTGCTGTCTACGTTGTATTGTTGGTCAGCAAGGTCGACACCAATATCATGTACTGATTCGTGTGTTGAAGTACCTCTGAGGTCATCTCTGCTCGACGGCGGGCGGATCTGTTGTTGGACAGGTGGCATGCTAAGACGTCCCAAAGCCTGACATGCATTTTGTAGCTTTCTAATACTGACCTCAGGGCTGTCGGGTTGCTGGGGCAGTGAAGAGAGGGAACTTGACAGGACGACAGGACTCTGCATTTCGTTCCCGAAGTATGCTGGGGGCTCGCTGGCGAGATCAGCTGAAGTGTCGTACATCAAGCCGGCAGCTGCAGGCAGAGCATCCGACTCTGGTAAGAAATCGGAATCCGGCCTATAACTCTTGACCGAGCCGATAACAGAGTATAGAGCTGATAGAGAAGAACGAGGAGTATCGTCGATAAAGTTGCTCAAGAAGTCATCACCATAGCCGGCAGGCTCGACCTCGTAAGAGTCGACATAGTCACTTTTATCGGCAGGCTCCCGCGAGGTCAGCACCACGGGATCTGAAGAGTTGATTGGGGGTAGATTCGAGGCCGCATGGGGTGAGGTTGGTGCTTGTGGGGACATGTTCAGATCTGCTGTAAGTCTTCGCTTTTTGGTCAGAGGCTCAAAGACATTGTTCGAGTATCTGGCAGGTCTCGATATCTTTCTTTTAGGCCGAGCAGGAGGCAGTTCTGGTTCCGGCTCCGGTTGTCTAGGGCGGATGTTCAATTTTAGACGTATCGGGGGTCGAGACGGTCGCGGCATAGCGACGTTGATGGTGTCTTGCGGAGTAGGCATATCTCCGGAAGCAGCGTGCCTTCTCGGCATGAGGAATGTGTGGTGGACTTTGACCTGCGATTTGGCTGCTCACGGAGGTTCGAGGTTGTTTTTCGAAGAATCTGATGCGGGTCCGCAGAGAGCAAGAAGGTAGTCTGCTTGCGGAATCGTCAAGGTTTACAATGTCGGGGTCCGGCTTTGGGGTGTTATAAGTCTCGCAGATGGCCAAGGCTTGTCGCATCGACAGATATTGTATCAGGGCATGATGATTGTTCGATACTTGGTAGATGGCTTATTGGAGATGCAAAAAACCTTGGACGTTGGCTCTTGCTCTGACTCGCAGCAGAATAGCAGTCATTCAGCATAGGGAAGTAGCATCTGCCTTGAGCGTAAAGCGCTTTCCCAAAAGGGTAATCATGCTGCCAGGTCTAGCAAAGGCTGCTTCGACTTAGCAGGCACATAGTGCGAAGACTCAATGCAGCCAATGCCGTGTGATCTCTCATTTTCGTGCTCATAAAATCACGCACGCATACTGAATTGAAAAAGATATTAGAATATCATCATTATCATGTTCGGGTATCGCAGTCGCAAGTGGCAGGAGATGATGGCTAGCGGCGACGAATGAGGCAAGTGGGCCGAAGCTGGAGCAACTTGGCCTCTCGACGCTTCGTCACCAAACCCGCTCTTGTTCAAGGACAACACCACTGCACCGCGACAATGAAGTTCTCAAGTGCATTTGTCCTGCCATTGCTGTCAATCAGCCCGAGTCTTGCTGCTGCTTCGTCATGGAGTTTTGAAGATGCGACTCTTAGCATTTCCAGCAAAGGAGCTGGTGTCGGCGGTGCTCTGAAGGAGAAGTGAGTAGCTCCGGTAGAGAGACACTTGTATCGCAGCGCTGACGTTACTTGAACAGATTGTCGCCCGAGGCACACCTCAGCAAGCTGATCAAGCTTGGCCCTGCAGACACGCTCAAGATCCTCATGACAACCATCGAAGACCAAACCGCAAAGAGACCCCACCAGGCCTTCCTGACTCTGCACGAACCCACCACCGGTCTCGAGGAGTCTTTCGTCTTCAGCGTCAAGGAGAGCGGTAAGGCCAGAGTCGAGCTGGTATGCCACAATTTCTTCTAAGCACAATCGCTACCCTTCAGCTGACGCGCGTCACAGTCGCAAAAGGACCTCCCCTTCCAGTTCCTAGCCGCAACCGCCCCCATCCAGGCCAAGCTCTTGATTGCTTCGTTTGGCTCTTCTGAGGCCTACTACACCCACGCTTTTGACTTGGATGTCGCCCGCGACCCCAATGTGCCCCTAAGCACCCCCGAACCTCCTCTCCGCTACGGCAAGCTGGCCGAGATTCACCACATCTTCCGCAGCGACCCCAAGTCTTCTCCTACCATTCTCTCCCTCGTCTTCACTCTCGCCGTGGTGGCTTGTCTTCCGGCTCTCCTTGGAGGCTGGCTGCTCCTAGGCGCAAACTTCAGCCACCTCTCCAAGGCCATGAACGCTGCTCCCGTCTCTCACGCTCTGTTCTTCGGCAGCATCGTAGCCATGGAATTCCTCTTCTTCCTATACTACTCTTCTTGGACTCTCTTCCAAATTCTACCTCCCGCTGGTCTCATCGGCACTGTGACCTTCCTCAGTGGCAGCAAAGCCCTCTGTGAAGTACAGCAACGTAGACTCGCTGGCCTGAGATAGAATGAAACCTGCAAGGTTACAACTTTCGAAGGGTCAGGTACCTTCCGAACTTGTCACACATACATTTAGAGATCACACCAAATGTCAAAAGTACTCATTTGCCAACCAACTACACTCATAGTTCTCTGCCCAAGTTACGTACAACGTTAATCATTACAATAGCGAGCCACATGATCATTGAATCAGGTGAATACATCCTTCTCTTTCTGCAGTGCCAGGAACGTCTCTTCGTCGTGTCCAGGAATCACTCTGCCTCGAGTCGTTCTCTCCAAGCGCTTCAGCCGCTGCGTACTCTGGAACCATGCGGGATGGTCACGAGCAAGCCAACCTTGAGGGATACCATCCCGCCACTGTTTGATATTAGCCTTGGTCAGACATCAATCGGAGAAGTATACACTCACGTTCTCGATGACGTGGCAATGGTCAGAGATGAAGAAGAAAGTACCACTGTCTGGCAAGTTGATCTGCATGCCGATCAACCCATCGGTATGTCCAGGCAAGTGGTGCAGTGTGATTCCCTGACAAAAGTCGATAGTCCTGTCGTCGAAAGTCTTCCAGTTCCTGTGCCGCCCAATTAGCGTAGTCTGTCTACTGCCATGGCGTTTCCCACTCACAAATCCAGGTTGAGGTAGTGCTTGAGGTAGACGCCAGCGTCTGCACCGGTTGCCACGCTCCAGAAAGCGCTTTTCAGCTCCTTGTCATGCACCCACACCTCGACATCCTGACGACCGAAGAACTCGTCAAGACCACCAGCATGATCAAGATGAAGATGTCCAATGATGACCTTCTTGATATCCTCAATCTTGTTTCCGGTCGCCGCAATTGCATTTCTCAATTCATGCTTCTCATCATACTTGACTCTTGTAAAGACATCAGACACTTGCGGGCCCCAGACTTCCGGATAATCCTTTCCACATCCAGTCTCCCAGAGGATCAATCCTTCGTGAGGGTGTGAGATCAAGCAACAGTATACTGGGAGATTACGACGCTTGTTCTCGAACGACTGGCCAGCTGTGGAGCCGAGAGAGGTGTTTGCGCCGCGGATGACAAAGGCTTCATCGCAGGCTAGCCATCCACATTCTAAGAGCCAGAGTTTTGTTCCTCGAGGGCAGACGTTTGAAATGTGGCCGGGTACTGCTCCGGAGTCGAGCTGAGCTTGGATCGCTGCCATGATGTTTTCACAATACCTACGGAATGGAGATTCGAATATGCAAGAAGCATGTGAGTAGGGTATTGCGGCTTATACATCATTTTTGATGCGCTATAGTACCCCGCTGTTATGAGTGATGTGAGTCTGACCCCGCATCGGTAATGGAATGTGAGGCAAGATGGGGATGATGGAAAGTCAACTTCTCCATGTACCCGGCCTTGTGGAACCGAAGATCACTCAAATATCATTCGGTATCATTGTATACGCATCTAGAAAATCTCGAAAAGATCACGGAGTCATGATTATGCATATCGCAATGCTGGAACGGACACCTCATCATCGCCGAAAACTCGCCGAACTCCCCACCCTGCCATGACATCAGCTCCGCCAAAAAGAAGCATTAACAGACCTCACTGGAACACCATTCTCTTTTGCACATGCCTTCGCAGCTCTTTTCCTTTCCATCAGTTGTATCCGATAATGCCTTGTCTCAGCACTTGAGTCTGCCTGACGAGTCCAACTCTTCTTCCAATCACACCCTCACCACCGACGCCTAGGTCAAGCTTCCTCGGCAAGCTGAATGATTGCGATGTGCTCGTCGACAGCGGGAATACATGTAATATCGATGTCGTGGGTGCCGGAGCTCTAAGATCTCCGTCGCGGCTGTGATATTGTCAGCAATTACTCACCATGTATATGCATCAAGACTATAAGCTTACAATATGACAATCTGACAACTACTCAGATCTGCATCCGCCGTGACTGGCACAGACGACGATTGAAATGTTGCTGTCGTCGTAGAAGCCTCGTCTTGGTGAAATAGCAATGATAGGTCTGGTAGAGTCGATTCTCCGAGAGACTTCAGGATAGCGATTGTGCCGCCGAGGACTGGTCGTGATGTTTCGCTGCCACACATTGTTGTATTTTTAAACAATTGCTGCTCCCAAAGCTTCGGATTGCGTGCGAAAGTGGTTCAAAGACGAGTAGAATTGTTCAAGTACTGAATTGGACTCGAGCGAGAGAAAGGCAAAGAACACACCATCAAGGTGGAGAGCACCCGCATGTCTTATATCAATCTTTTTCACACACACACACACACACACACACACACACACACACACACACACACACACACACACTTGAAATAGTCTCATGATAATCACATTATCTACAAAACGTTGACCATTCCACTAGGGTGGAAAAAAACATGCTCAAAACATGCTCAATCTTGCGGGGAGGCGTGAAACGTGGCTCACGGACTTGAGTTTGTATGAGGGCGTTTCGTCTGCAAAGGACAACTTCCGATATTTCGGCTATTCTTCTACTGAGGAATAAGAACGGAGTCCGAAAAAGTATGTTTGGCATGATTTTTGTGATAGAGTAGTTGTGTCCGGACTCGATCTTGGTTTCCTTTGTGATGGATCGATTCGCAGGCGATAGATATGAAATTCTTCACAAGCTGGGGTGGGGAGGCTACTCGATCACTTGGATCGCACGAGACCGTTTGTGAGTCGAGTGTAGGTCTAACTTGATGCTTCTAGCTAAAGATGCTCACAGATCATGTCGAAATGTAGCTTTGAAGATTACGATCTCGGAAGCCTCGACTTCAAGGAATCGTGAGCGCCAAGTTCTTGAGGCTCTTTGGCAAACAGAACCTCCATCGGAAGTGCAACATCAGCACGTCGTACGGCTCTTTGATGCATTCAAGCATGTTGGGCCCAACGGTACGCATGACTGTCTGATTCTGGAATTACTCGGTCCCAGCATTCCTACCCTCATCGAAGCACGGTATTCAGACCGCAGGCTCCCAGGAAAGATTGCAACAAAGCTTTGCAAGGAGACAAGTCTTGCGCTTGATATTCTGCACAAGCAGGGAATTGGACATGGAGGTGGGTGGACATAATCTTGCATGCCAGAGTGGCATATGCGAAACACTGGTTTCTGATCTTGTCACGCTACAGATCTTCATACAGGCAATATCGCGTTTGCAGACCACGAATTAAGCTTACTCTCCGAATAAGAGCTATCGAAAAAGCTGGGACCGCCTAAAATAGGCCAAGTCACCAGATCCGACGGGAGTCTCTTAGGCCGCGAGGTACCAGACTACCTAGTCTGGTCTGCAAGATTACCAACCACTGATCTGGAAATTGCAAAAGCATCAATCAAGCTTATTGACTTTGGGGAATCGTTTTTCCTGAATAATAGAACGAAGACACTGCATACACCGCTGGCAATGCGAGCCCCTGAACTGCTATTCGACGATGATTATGATCTCTCAGTAGACAGCTGGGCTCTAGGTTGTACCGTAAGTCGACACCATAAGAACTTACGTCGGCACTCTTCTGACGTAGATCGTAGATGTTCGAGTTGATCGTCGGCCAACCTCCAATTTCTAGACTCTTGGCAAAGAAGGGAGATATTCTACAACAAATTGCTGATTTGATTGGCGAGCCGCCAGAAAGATGGCAGTCTAAATGGAAAGCACTGCCAAAATGGGGTAAGCAGATGATTCCTATCTTCACTAGGTAGAAACAAGTACTGACAGCAGAAAGAACTATCTGCCGAAGATGGTCCAGCATATACACTGGAAGAGTGGTTGGAGTTGTGCTACTTTGATGCCGAAAAGTCTCCCGATTTGAGTCGTCATGAAGTCGCGGAATTCGGAAGATTTGTCAAAAAGCTGATACAGTGGCAACCCTCCGCTCGCCCATCGTTGCCGAATGTCCTCTTGGACGACTGGCTCAAGAGCCAATAATCAGAGTCTATTCTGACATGCATGCAATGTATCCGATCCTACGATCTGACTGATCGGGCTGTAAGAATGCCTCGAGTCACATCAGTCGTCAAACCTCATATCCATGTTGTCGGATGACTGCACTTATTCATGGAAGGCTGTAATTAGAAACATCACTAAAAGTCACCACAGAAGGAAAACACAACTGTCAAGGAAGGCTCTAAGCAAGAGGCAAGTGTAGTGAGAAGATATGCAATTCATCTAAGCAAAAGAGCTACAACAAGACTTGTAATGCAAAATGACAATTTCATGTATTCTCCAAAAAAAAAAAACAGGCGATAGTTCTCATCTTGTGCTGTCCAAACCACATTCCTCCTCGTCAAGTTCTCGTCATCTCCTTAACCAATAATCTTGGTCTTGCCAAAGTTCTTCTTGGCTTCAACAGCAGCTTTACGTTGCGGTCTTTCACTTGAGACCGCTTCAGGTTCTGTGGCAGTCTTTTTGGTGGCAGCCTTGGGCTTGGTGACCTTAGCCGAGGTCTTCTTCGACTTGACAGCAGGCTTAGTAGCCTTTCTCACGGAACCTCCAATGGGAGTGGGTGGCTGTGAACTTTCAGGGGTCGGTGGCGCTGACTTGAAGGCAGGCTTGGGGTTGAAAGTGACCTTTCTGCTTGCCTCGGTCTTCTTTCCCTTCTTGTCAGCAGCCTTCAGCGCCTTCTTCTCCTTTCTCTTTTCCTTCTTGCGAGAAGCACGGTTGGCGGCTTTCTGGGCGGAGGTGCGCTTGGGTGTTGGAGGAGGGGAGGTGGGATCGTTGAGGGCGGAGCCAGGACGGTACAGAGGATCGTTGCTCTTGCGAGGTGCCTTGGGCAGTCTGGGCGATATCTCGTCCGAGTCGAAAGGTGAGGGGGTCCCGGGCTGGTACTCAGGGTCGTCATTGGCGGTGCTCTTGCGCTTGGGTTGGCTAGTAGGGGTAAGGAGCTGAGCTGAACGCTTACGCTTGAGGCTGTTGTCGCTACTTGACTCGCTCGACGACGAGGAGATGCTTATAGGGGCCTGACTTTCTTCAGTCTTTGTGAATCTTCCTGGTGAGTACTTAAGCATGAAAAGTCTGTCTTTCTCGAGCTCTTGGTCGACAAATTCATGGACCACTTCCAGGAACTTTCGCCTGGCAACTTCAGGGGCCTCGTAACCAGGTGCCGCGCGGTAAACCCTTACTAACGTGATAAACGTTCTCCAGGCCCTTTTGTAGATACTTCTGAGCTTTCTCAAAGCATGCCCCGACCCGAGTGCCGCTTTCAGTATATCAGTAATCTCCATATCGTCTTGATCGGCCATATCAAGGCCATCGTGTTTGACGGGAATGAAGTAATCAGCTGGGAAGCGCTTTGTATCATCATATCCACTGCAATAAGCTTTCCAAAGAACACCTGACACAACTTTTCGGATGTAGTATTTTCTCATCCAAAGACTCTCAGGCTGAGGGTGATCAGCCAACTCTTCGAAGGCGATCCGAGCTTTGTCCAAGATTCTCCATAGATCATATAGCTCAATTGGACCACAGAGAGTGTTGACGTGTGTACCCGAGAAGCTGTCGACATCCTTAACGGTCTTCTTCGAGCCGCGACGACCGAGGTTCTTGGTAATGTCACGAAGATGATCGAAAACTATGTCCTGAACCCACTGGCTGTGTGAAAGCCCGTTGGTGTCGGCGTCAGGGTCTTCAAGAAGTCCCTCGATCAGGTTGTGTGTCATAAGCAACGCATCGAACGCTTGCTGGAGGTTCAAGTTGAGCTTGCGAAGAACACCATGTGCTGAGCCATCGGCGAGGATGCGAGCCGCGTCGAGATGTTCTTTGCCACTTGACTTCTTGGAATGATCTCTCACCATGGCCTCGACATCGTTTACAAGAGGATTTTCAAGGACTCGCTTGATTAATTTGTCTGTAAAATCTCTAGCACTGGTTGGTTCTCTGATTGGCAGGTAAGAATCGTGAGTGGCTCGAGCGTGTATATCGTCAGCGTCGAGAGCATCGTCAACGCCTTCAGAATAGTCATCGACACCGATGTCAAAGTCTCCAGGAGCTTCCACTTCGTCCTCGCTTTCTCCGAGATCAATGTCGTCCAAAGCGGTCAGCTCACCAGATGTAGGACGAATGGCAAGCGCGGGGTCGTAGTCCGAGGCGACGGTGGCTTCCATCGATTCTCGCCACGAGGCCGGGAGACCAGCAGGTACAGCGTAAAGATCAGAGTCGTCATCTACTGGCGCGATGACGCGACGCTGGCCAGTTTTGGTTGGAAACCGTGCTTCAAGTTCTGTGATGGCCTGTCCAATATCATTAATGGAAACGTTAGACGGAGCGATTTTGGGCAAGGCTATCGGGGCACCAGCTTGTTCAAGAGAGATGCAAACAGCTGCGACAAACAAAGCTTCTTCATTAGTCTTGAATTGCTCCATGTTGCGGCTGTCCATAACAATCTTTTGGGCTCCAGGGACTGCTTTGCGGGGAATGTCAAGATTCAAGCAGTAAGTGTCGAATCTTTCTAGGACTTTCGCCAAGCTTGAAGGTTGATCATGGTTGGACAGAAAGTCGACATTGCCCTTGCCAGTCGTAGGGCTTTTGGACTTGGGCACCATTGGAGGCGAGAACGCTCTTCGAGCCGTACTTTCTCCAACGACATCAGAGTGAATCGGACCATCCTCAGTAAAGTCCATAGGGTCACTTGGCGAGGATTGAGGCCACTTTGGCGAGCCGAACAATTTTGTAGTTGGTGGTGATCGATGAGCGTGAGGAATGGTACCGGCCAGTGCCTTCCTTCTTGCTCTCTCTGCGTCATCACGTCGCAACAGATAGTGATCAGATTCGAGTCCTTTGTAGGAACGTGGAGGAGGGGAGTCCTCTGGGGTAACAAACTGAGTAGAGCCATCCGTGCCGACAACCAGCTTGGAGCCGACCACCGAGACTGTGAAAGACGGAACAGTACGCAGTCTATTGCGCTCGATTGCGTGCTCATTGTAGTGCTCCACAATACTGTACTCGCCAAAGTCGATATGGGCATCACAGACACGACAGGTCTGCTCACGCTCGAGGAGCTCATTTTCTAGATTGAGGAGAACCTCTTCCAGTCGTGCGAACCAGTTGAGACCAGGGACGTCCTTGATGAACTCGACCTTTGCTGGGTCTAGCTGATCAACAGTCATCTCAGGCTCGATGTGAAGATTTAGTTTTTGACAATGCGCAAAGTATAACCTACGCTCTTCACGGTGCAGGTTATAGTGCTCATATCTTGTCTTTGGGCACTTGCTCCACTTCAACCCACAAGCTAGACAACACTTGGAACGAGCGTCGATTTCTCTCTGGGCTCTGACCGCGCGAGCGTAATACTTGTCGTACAATTTCCTCGTAAGCACCGCTTTCTTGGGATCGACCTTTGCGCCGGGCGTGTTGCAGTACTTCTCGGTGAAGACAGGCTCGGGTCGGATACGTCTCTTTCTCACTCTAGAGGTTTTGTCGATTCTATCGTACAAAGCCTTCCATGCAGGATCATCGTGGGCGATTGGTCCTGGCTGCACCCAGGGCTTTGCTTTGGGAGTCTCAAAAGATTTCGAGGGAACAGACGCAGCGTTTACGGACGCCTTGGGTGGAGGAACGTCGAGAGAGTCGATCTCCATTTCAGTGTCCTCCACAGCCGCTACTGCAGCTGACTTGTTGGTCGCTTCCACGGTTTCGACTGCCTCTGACTCTTCGATGCGTTTGTGGTTGTGAGCAAGACAAGGACTGGTGTAGTTGACCCGATTTATATCCACTTCGCGTAGCATCATCTTGGCTGTTGGGTTGTTAGTGTTAGATCAGAAATGGGTTGTCGATTTTCACTCACCTCTATATCCGTGCCAGCCATTCAGAGGCGTGTTGTAATAGTCCAGAAAGCCGACGGGATCTTGCTCGAGCTGAGGGTAGAAGACTTCCCACACCGGCTCAACCTCCTTGGTCTTCTCCTTAGCCGCCTCGGCTGCCTTGTTTGTGTCAACCACGAGAGTTGCGGTATGTTCCTCGGGTGTTGGAGCACGGGATCTTCTGGTTCTAGAAGCTTGGATGGCGCTTCCAGGGGAGGATGCCTCAACTGGTGCCTCAACAGGTACCTCGGTTGTTGCTTCAGCTGATGCGTCTACAAGCGGCTCGGCTGATGATGCAGCAGCTTTTGCTGCTAGGTGAGCTTCTCCGCTGAGGGATGGCTTGTACTGCTCCTTACGTTTCCAGAAGACATAGCGAGGCATTTCGCCTGGCTGCATGACAACAAAAGAAGGCTTTGACTCGAAGTAGACAGTGTTCATCGCAAGTGGAGGTACCACAGCGGGCAGATAGTAGATGTGCTGCTTGGTAGGCTCGTTGGTGTCAATGACGGGTATGGCACCAGTCAGTTCTTCAGCTTCGGGAATGTTGATGATCTGCCCCCCCTCAAAGACACCCTTGAGTTGGCCCCAATTGATGAGACCGACCTGATCATCAGAGGCGGCTACCTTCACGTGCTGTGATGATGGAGCTGTACCCCTGCGACCAGTAAGTTGGTATCCCACCGCGGTTTTGCAGGGTTGAACGATTGCGTAAGTCGTTTGTTCATCTTCCCATTCCAAGATGGCATCGAGGACAGCTCCATGAGGTTCCTTTTGCACAATGGCGAGCGTTCCATATGAGTTGAGCCTGCCGGCCTCGTCCTGGTTCATGCGATCGTAATAGGAGCCTTCTGGATACTCGTTCGCAAAAGACCACCGGAAGCGCCTGTAGCGGGCCATGG
The DNA here is from genome assembly GCF_000721755.1 of Aureobasidium subglaciale EXF-2481. Lineage (NCBI taxonomy): Eukaryota > Fungi > Ascomycota > Dothideomycetes > Dothideales > Saccotheciaceae > Aureobasidium > Aureobasidium subglaciale. The sequence goes on along the minus strand of NW_013566978.1, from coordinate 438,452 downwards.
CTGCGAGTAACGGTATGTGAAAATCACGGTCAAGTGTTTGAGACATGAAATGAGAGTACGAGAATGTAGAGCAAAGAGAGTAGGTTGGGAGTTATGGAGACAAAGATGATATACACAGCGGGTTGGAGATGTGCTGGACACGAAAACGGAAGCTTTACGCATCCGGGCATCTCAAAGACGGTGACTGACGGAGCGTGAGAAATCACATCATGAACAAAGAGAAATGCTTACTATGTATCGCTTCTTTGTCTTACCACTCGGGCAGAAGATCGACCTACCTGCTTGAGACTTGCACAGGTAGGAGTGAGAAGTTTGTGCATACGGCGCCTTAGACTAGGTACTGCAGGGTTGCTGTATAATGATTCCAAGGTGTGGTGTTCATGTATCTTCTTGGCATGCATCATCAACGTGAGAGAAATGAGGAATGTCGCATCGACGGTCTCGGCGTTGTCCATGAAGCGCGGAATGTATATATTCTCCTCACATGCCCGAAAGCGGCATATTTAGCGACAAAAGATGTGGAAAATCGTATCATTGCCTGTTGCAAGATTAGTTACTGTAGCGGGGGTAAATTTGCAGCGCACGAGCAAGGCTTACTCACAGCTCCGTCCTGTCCATTTCCGGCACAGGGGATCTCTTCTTGGGAGGTAAAAGGTACCCATCTAATTCCATCCACTCGGCAGTGAAAGCAGTGACAATCTTGGCCCAGTCCTTTACGGTAGGTATGTCGAGATGTTCGCCATCATCAGCCATGGTATGCCAGACATTGGGAAAAGGCGCGGGGATCATATGGAGGATATCAACACCTCTAGCCTGGAAAGGTAGGTGGTCGTCTTCGATAGCGCCGCCAAGCCACCTGTCAGACTCTTTCTTGTTGGCCTCTCGCAGAAAAGGGTTCTTGGACGAGGTTTCGAGTTGCTTGAGAGAGCGTAATCTTGACTCGACATTCGCCATGTTCGAGTAGGCCCAGTGAGTGGTCTTGAAAAAGGATGGTACGGTTGGATTGGCGGAACCCAGCAGGTCTAGTAAGACGAAGAGGTCAATGGCATCGAGCGGGGTGCGGTAGGTCGAGGTGGCAGGATGCATCGTCTGCTCCCACTCTTCGGCCAGAGATCTGTTGTGCGTGAGCTACAGAGATTGGACAAAGTGATTGTGTGTTTTGTACCTCGCGCCATAGATGGAGTCGTCATGTGTCCAGACCTTGAAGGCCTCCTCTCCGTCCAGCAGGATGATCTGCACACCACTTGCTTCCTCCAATTCACTCTCGCCCTCGTCCTCCATGTGTTTCCACTTTGCAGTCAAGGCGGCGTCCAGGCTTCTGGCAGCGTGCATCAACATGGCACACGGAGCAGCGCTGTCAATGGCTCCGATGAAGCCTGGCGGGTCAATTTTGCTGTCGTAGTGGGCAACTAGAGCCAGTCTTCCGACATGACCCTCATCTGTCCAGGGTGGATCTCTGGTCGCTATGAGATTGACAAAGGGCGTCTCCTGGTCGCCCGAGATGGGCGTCTTTGACGAAGAGTTCTGGAAGGTCAGCTCCCACTCTGGCAGCGACTTCTGGAAAAAGTCGACAAAGTGATTGAGGACGGCCGTTGAGCCAGGAGTTCCAGGGACGCGTGGCTGGAGGATGGGAGCTAGCAGGGCTCCGTGTTGAATGTCAAAGTCGTCGGCAGGGTCGGCAATGCTGCGGAGGCTGTCGTCGGAAAGAGCCTTGTACGCAGCAGCTCCAGCCAACAGGCCCAACAGACCAGCTAGTCGTGAGATAATCATCTTGACGCGCGCATTTAGCCGCGATCAAGTCGCATGGTCAGGGAGTCGCGACTCTGTGGGTCGTGGCAGATGTATGCTGTCATTCGCCGAGGCGCGCTGAGATGCGCTTTCCCCAGATGAAGCGGGAAGCGGCCCGCACCTGCCTGTATTCCGACCTCACGTCGACATTTGAGCCTTCCGTTTCTGCTCTCTTGTCCACGATGAGATGAGCCTCTTCTGCCGTCCGCCGTCAAGCCTTCTCTCCTGCCTCGCTACTGCAGGAAGTCACCCCTCTGTCGTAACCTCCTTCCAGCATCATGTCCCTGGTAATGCTCTGCTCAAGGCTCGGTTCGGCCTAAGGTCTGCCTCCCATGCTCCTGCCAAATTGCGTATGCCTTGTCTACATTGAACACGACTTCGTATGCTCAGACTGCTAGTGTACCCTCGCCGTCTGCAAATCTACCATTCGCCAACCGTCGAGACTGCCCTGCTCGGAACCATGAAGCTTAGTGGACTGGGCCTGTTCGCCATGACATGTCTCGTTGTCGCTCCCAATGTCTACTTTGAGGAATCGAACCCTCTCTGGTTGACCCCTGCAGGTATCTACCCTCCGCCTCTTCCTTATGCCTTCTTTCGCTGACACCCGTCTAGTGATCGCCGTGGGTGCTTCCGCACTCCCCCTTCTCCACCTGTTGACAAGGCCGGCCGTCGTCAACATCTTCATCGACACTCCTGTTTGGGCTCGCCGATCAAAAGAGAGCTTGATGATGTTTGCCAAGCGTCTACCTCCGGATACAGCCATGGAAATAGAGACTCTGGGTCTACTCCCCTTACCTAGGACGAAGGTCTTGCGCCTGTCGGAATTGAGGATCTGTCCCGCGGGCTGGGGTCGCCTGGCCAATCTCGAGCAAGTCACTGCCGTCGACCAGACGAGCAAAGTGCCCAAGCTTCTGAGATGGTCTCTCCAGCGCTTTTACGCTCGTCCGGCTGCTTCTCGCTGGAAGAACAGCAGGGCCCCTGATGTCTGGCCTTTGGTCTTTCAAACAATCAGCAGTAACACGATAGCTTCTCTCACCAAGAAGGGAACCTCGCCAAGTGCGAGCCCCGTGCGTCCAGCTCAAGCATTGCCGCGCGTGATGCGAAAGAAAGTGCCGACTCCTGTAGCCACGCCCGCAAACAAGCAACCCATGCGCAAAAAGTAGTGTCATCATCGTATGCAGTTGGTCCTGTAAGTAGCTCAATTTCATTGCTAGTCAAGAAACAACAACCATGGTCAAGAAAGAAAGAGATGGCGTTGTAAGATGGTGCTTAAGTTGAAGTGCCAAGGCTTTGCTGTGATGAGGGCATATAATGTGAATTGCTTGCTGTGGAAATGCACAAAGAAATGTGCGATAAACTGCTATGGTGATCGGGTGATGCGTGAGTAAGAAACTACGTGCAGCAGGCGGCGTGAAGGAAAACGTCCCAATGCGGAAAGAGTGTGTCGAAGCTTCGGACGGTGAAGTCCTCAATGGAGCTCACTTTGATCGAAGGATATATGTTAGATCACAGCTGGGAGAACAATAACCAGAAAAGAAGGGCTTATGGCGCAATCGGCAGACAGTAAGACCATAAGCAGGGGCACCAAGCCAGTTTGATTCTTCGACTGAGGGAAAATCTGTGCCCCTTCCCAAGAGCGCCGAGCCAATCCGAGTTACTGTGATTGAGTAGGAAGACTGGAGGGACTTCTTTTTTGCACCTCAAACAGGAGGGTATTGCTTTTGCTTGTGGAGAGAGGTGTTATGCTAATTACTCTCGCAAGCTCTGCGTATTGTATTGATTACGGAGGTGTTGTGATTTGGAAAGCTCATGGAGTGTGTTCGACTCCCTGCATGAGCTGTATGTTATCTGTTGACGCTAACTTTTCTCACGCAAATGGATCTCAATGCACTTCAAAAAGGATCTATTAGGACTGCACATTCCATACTTTGCAACAACCTCCGTTGTCTCCACAGGCTGTCATTGTCGCTTAAAAGTTATTGAACGGGGCGACAAAGAGAATTGTGACATCAATTGCACACACAAACTTTCCACTCTTTCCACCGAGTTATTATTCAATCTGCCGCAACACATCAAAACACGCGCACTACCATCTTCCCAAGCACAACAACAACAACATGGACCAGCGCCGACGTCTTCGAGCAGCCTACCTGGTACAAAGCCAATGTCTACGACAGATAAACTCCCGAGATCGGCCCTCACTTGACTGATCTGATCAATGTCTACAGTTATGGTAATTCCTTCTTCCTCCTCCCTTACCACAATGGCCCCTCGGATCAGAGCTGCGAAAATGCACAATAATTTCCGAACTAACATCGTTGCTACCAGGGCATGATCCCGAGGTCGTGAGACAGGTCAGAGACGTCCTCTACAAGCATGTCTTCGACCACGCCACCCGCCGCAAGCACTGGGTTGAGCGTCAAGCACAGGGTCGTGGTACTCCCGGTGACCTCGAGCCCCTGACAAAGCAGCAAAAGAGTCAGGAGAGGTATCAGAAGTACCTTGAGGACAAGAAGTGGGTGGCCGAAAACACCAATGGCAATCCTGAGAGGACCATTGACCCTGCTTTTACCGCTGAAGGAATTGGAGTGGGATCCGCCGAGTACGCTAGTCGCCTCCTTCTCGACCTTGAGGTCACCAAGGAGGGCGACCAGCGCAAGGCAGAAGAAGATGTGGACATGGAGTGATGGAAGCTGGAGCAGAGAAGATCGTGTCGACAAACCAGCATCTCCTTGGACGACGATGGGGATTGACAAAAGACTTTGCGTTTTTACAGCGCCTCGAAGAAGTGGTCTACTATAATTGATTTCGAATAATATCAACACCTAGTTTGTACAAGTCTCATCGACTACAACATCAGCTTGAATTCCGGCTCTCGATCGTCTCCACACCCGATGTATTTGTCGTATTTGCCAGCGGCCTTGTCTTGGTTGACCTTGCGACACCACAAGATGTTGGCAAGTACCCTATAATGTTCAGTGAAAGTCTCTGGTTGTCGCCAAGAGCATATACTTACATGAACCAAGCAAAGATTAGCAGGCCCAGTACGATAGTGTGAGACTTGTGGTATTGTGGTTTCTCAACTTTGCTATACGTGAAAGTTGATGATATTCTGATCAGTATGATGCTTTTTACAGAGGTGAAAATGACACATGCGACTCACCAGAAACAAATCCGCCACAATTGGCGATTGCGAGCTGAAGACCAGTAGCCGTAGCTCTTTTGTAATGACCGGCGGAGTTGTTGGAGATCCAGACCAGAACAGGGGGCACACTGGCATACAATCCTGTTGCCATCATGAAAGTCATACCAAACTTGACATGGGGATTAGTGACGTTTGCAATTACAGCGTATCCAATAATAGCTAGAGGGAGTGTGCACAGCATGATCGGCCCACGAAGACGGAGATGGTCGGACAAGAAGGCGGCAACGATAGTAAGGCCTGAGGCAACAGCGTATGGGATCACCGACCACAGCTGAGCTTCATTGGCAGTGTATCCAAGACCAGTGATGATGGTGGGAAGGAACAGACCAAAAGAATAGAGACCACAGAGAATTGCAAAGTAAGCAGATGCCGAAAACCAGAGCGAGGGGTCCAGTACTCCACGACGGACTTCGGACCAAGAAAAGCGTTCTGGCTCTGCTGCTCTCTGGGAAGGAAGACCTGTTGAATAGTCGCGCCTCAGGCGATACAAAGCAAATTCGCGCTCTTCCTCTGTGAGAAATTTTGCAGTGGAGACATCGTTAGGGAGAAGGAAGTACGCTGAAGCTCCGACTACAGCTGTCAGTAGCCCCTCCACAATCATGATCCATCTCCAGCCTGCGTCGATGCCAGCAGTAGCACCGATAGAGGAAAGACCTCGAGCGAGGAGGCCACCGAAGGCACCGCTCAAACTTGCAGTGGTGTAGAAAAGACCAATCCTGAGCGCCAGTTCTCCACGAGTGTACATGCTCGATAGATACAGCACCATTCCAGGAAGTAAGCCACCCTCAGTGACTCCAAGGAAGGCACGTACGACAAGAAATCCAGCATAATTTTGGACAAAGCCAAGGCACATGCCCACAATGCCCCATGCAAATGTTAGACATGGTAGCCATATGCGAGGCGATACTTTTTTAAGCACCAGGTTACTAGGTAGCTCACTGGCAATGTAGAAGGCGAAGAAAATGGCCAGTCCGCTAGCGTACTGATGGTCGTTGACGCCAATGCTCTTCTCCAGGCCCAGGATCTTGGCGTTGCCGACGTTGGTGCGATCGAGGAAAGAGCACAGGAAAAGAAGAGCGAGCACAGGTAAAATTCTGGTAGGAGTTTAGCTTCAGAGATCTGTTTATCTCGTGAAGAAGAGGCTCTGCAAACCTTGTGTCCAGCTTCCATAACACCTTCTTCGCCATGGCCTTCTGTGCGTCATCATCCAATAGCATACCTCGATCTGCTTTGATCGTGTCGATATCCTCGACCTGATCCGTATCGACCATTTTCTCCATCTTCTCGGTCGCTGCCATGGTGCTGGACTAACCACTCTGCCCTCAAAAACGGTGGATCGTTCAGTCTGGAGAATCGTGGAGAGGCTTGGAAGGTAAGTGTGGAGGTTTAAGGTGCGTGGGGTAACAAGCCTCTTAAGGACTGAACTTTCGTGGCGATCAAGCTTAGCAGGCGGGGTTTGTGCTGATAAGGTTTGTCGAATTTCCCTGAGAAGCTCTGTCCATTTTCGCTCTTCCCGGACCGTCAATTCTCTCACTCCGCGGATCCTAAGACATGATGCCGCTATGTGGAACGTTGTTAGCCAATTGGGCTCTCGGGAATAGAGCAGATCGTACCAAACAGAGAGTTGCACCCACAGCGGGACAGCATACTCCACACAAGGCGGGATCTTTGATTCGTCAAGAACGATCCTTCGGTTGACTCAACATGCGTCGGTGTGAAGTCCGATCCGTCTTTTGATCTTATTTCGTTACAGCGGGTTTGCAATTCTGCGTAGTTGAGAACGAAGCGCGTCTGTATTTCCTCGGCTCGGACCTCAAATATGGTAAGAAGAGTATTTCGCCTCGTTAGTCTGGCTTCGAGAATGGTCGTCCTCTTTTTTAATGCTTTAAAATCAATACCACCGAGTTTAGGGGATTCAGGCCCAACTCACGTCAAGACGTCTTCAGCCATGACCAGTATTCCTGGTGTCACAACAGCAACGAACAGATCGCAGCCTGGCTCGCCTCTCAAGAACATACCCACATCTATGATCCCTGCATTAACGATGCTAAGGCGGTCACGCATAGAAAGCTCGATAACAAAACTAGCGAACACGACAAGCATGTGCTCACATTCCTCGAGATTTATCCTATGACCGCCGAGAATATCGTCAGCGGACTCATGACATTGTGCCGACAAATCAGTATCTCCTTGGACAACGACGGGGATTGGAAAAGACTCTGCCTTTCTACAGGGCTTTGAAATGAAGCAGATGATCAGGAGATATCATAGACAATTCGTTTATCGTTACAAACTCAGACTTTACTCTCTTTCCCTTCCGCGATATAGTGTTGGGTGGAGACGTGATCCACTTCTTCCCCAACCAGTACACCAGTAATAGTGCCCACATTCTCATGATCGAAGAAGCCTTCATTTGCTGCAAGCTCCTCGAACATGAGCGTTCTATCCGATCCTGCTGGCAGGACCTGTATGGGCCAGATCAAGCAAAGGACGTAGTAGACCAGGCCTCCCATTGTGAATGACAAGATAAAGCCTAGCTTGTACATGTTTGAGCTTGCCATGCCTACCGAGCCTGGATTCAATGAGTTTGCTATGCCGTGAACGACGAAAGCTACACCGGCTACCCAAGCGAAAAGCATCCTTAAATTCCATCCCTTGTAGTATGTATATGGGTCTCCAGTTGAACAAACGTATAGGGATGGTACATGTATATTACCCTTCCTCACAAGCCAGTAGTCCACGACCATGCACGCGCAGATCGGCATGAGGAAGACAGTATATGAGCCCAAGAAGGTCAGGAAAGATGTCGCGGATGCAATGATCTTCCACGGTACGAGTAGAGGTGCCAGAACAGCGCAGATGACTTGTCCACGTACGGTTGTCAACCAGCGTGGGCAGATGCCTGTCAAGTCAGCGCCGACGGGCAGCGAATTACTTCCAGCGTTTGTGACCAGTACGGCTAGCATCATGCCGAAGCTAGCAAAGACCATGCCAGCTCGAGCACCAGGACTCCAGTATTGATCGAGGATGGCACCGTCTGTTAAGTGATGATTAGTACACCTTCGACGAGAAGAATGCGTAGATGAGGCTTACATAGATCCCAAACGTTCCAGAACGACTTTCCCAGTACGTTGGTAGCGGCGGCTGTTGTGGCTGTGCTAATGAACATGACCAAGACCTTGGAGATCAAGATGCCAACACCCTGGCTCCAAGTCACGTCGCTGTAAGAATGGCCATAGCGGGCAATATCAGGCTGGTTGATCAAGACAGGAGCTAGCGCTCCCATGACGGAGTTGATAGCAGAGATCATAGGCCAGATGAGATCATGTCCAGACAATTGGGTCTGTTTGGTAGTATACTCGAAGTCACCGAGCTTTCCTCCATTCGCGCTGATTGTCCAGCCGAGTACACCGAGCAGAGAGATGGTCGTATAAACTGCCTTAACAATGAAAAGGTGTCGAAGAACCTTGGGATGGATAAACATGACGGGCATTTGGATCTAAAACGGTCAGCTCTGGACTTGGAAGTGGAGTCTGGTTCCCTTACCATCCAGAAGATGAAAAAGCTGAGCAGGTCACGAGAAGTAATACCAGCACTCTCCGGCAGATGATTAGGTATATTGTGATAACCATTGCCGAATATGCCACGCATGAAGACAGACGTGATGCGTCCGCCATAGTATGTCTGAGTAGCAAAGTAGATGATTGCGACGACTGCTCTTACAAGAATGTAGAGCGAGGAGCCCCTGACACCAGCAGCGACACGAACATATACTGGGAAACCGACGAAATACTTGATCGCACCACGACTGTTGAGTACAACGAGGACGGTCAGGAAGACAGAGCCGATGACAGCTGCTATCATACCGTGCCACCAGAGTAATCCGATAGACACAAGCGAGGCTCCGAGGTTGTAGCTACTAGGGCTGAATGTCATGGTGAGGTAGTAGGCGAAGTAATGTTGCCATCGCCATTTTCTATCCTCTGCAAAATGTTAGTAATGATATCGAAGGCAGACGGTCATAGGTCTTACCTGGGGGACTTGGCAGTAAATCTTTGTTGTAACGGATTGGACCATCGCTATCTGAAGTTTGAAGTAACTGTTTGAGTGTTCTCGTCGGACGACCAGCATTTTTCATTTGCCGTATGGATTGTAGCATGTTTGCGGAGTCGCGTTGTATTGGCACAATTGAACATGCTGAGCAGAATGGGGGCGATCATCTGGGGGCATATATGCAACCTCGTCCTCCAAGAGATATTCCATCTTGGTACGCATGAGACAATCTAGGCCAGTAATTGGGATAAGTTGCTATCAACGAGCCAAAGACAGAATGTGGAGATTTTGTGAGAAGGAGAAGCTGATAAGGTGTCTGTCGGAGGTCCGAGCGGCTCAGATCCGAGAGGAAGTTGCGACCGAGCCCGCCTGCTTCTCCGTCTTGCCCGCTCGCCTCAAAATCGCTGATAGGACGTCCGAGAAGCTTGATAGCCCAGCACTAGAGTACAGTATGCCTGGAGTGTCCCTGCGATCGCCATCCACAATCCAGAATTAATCGGTGCTCCGAAGAAACTGCAAGCATGGCCGGACTCATCGGTTCTCGGTTACAACTCCAACCATGTCATGGCTACAGCATGGTCAGCTATGTTCAATCGAGCATCCATTGACCATCTCTACTTGCCCATCGCTCTGACACTATGAGAGACAAGCAGTCAGCAGCGGAGGCGTCGGTTGTTGACCAGACCAATTTGCTTCCAAAGGGAGAGTTACTCGTCGTCTTTGGAGTCCTAGCAGTATCGTTGTTCATTTGTTTTGTCGACCAGAATGGCATTGGAGTCATACTACCGACCATCTCAAGAGATCTGAACGCGGCAGACACCATTTCCTGGGCTGGAACATCCGCCCTTATTGCCAACACTGTTTTTCAAGTTCTATTCGGAAGACTGTCCGATCTCTTTGGTGAGTCGTCAGAATCACATTACGACATAGATCTAACAAGCAAAAGGCAGAAAGGTTGTATTTCTTTCAGCATTGGTGCTGCTTGCGACCTGCGACTTGCTCTGCGGATTTTCCCAAAATGCTACTATGCTTTACGTCTTCCGTGGTCTTGCTGGCGTCGCCAATGGCGGCATCACTAGTCTTTCCATGATGATTGTCAGTGATATCGTCACTCTCAAGGAACGAGGCAAGTATCAAGGGATCTTAGGCGCCTGTGTAGGTTTGGGCAATATGGTCGGCCCGTTCATCGCTGCAGCTTTTGCGCAACACTCTACTTGGAGGGGCCTATTCTGGCTCGTCAGCCCGCTTGCCGCTCTTTGCTGCGTCATCTGCTCCTTCACTCTGCCTGCATCTAAGGACAGTCTAAAACTGGACTACAGTACTGTGTCTAAGAAGATAGACTACTGGGGTGTCTTGTTTGGTTCGGCGGCAATCGTTCTCATCCTGATACCTGTCTCTGGTGGAGGTAGCTACTTCCAATGGGATTCGCCAATGGTCGTCTCAATGTTGGTTATTGGTGGCAGTTGTGCTTTGGCATTCTTCTTTGTGGAATATAAAGTCGCCTTACTTCCTATGATGCCTCGTAAGCCTACCTCATGCTGTGGTCAATGATTAAGAGCTGACTCCAATTAGTGTCCCTGTTCTGTAATGCACCAGTCTGCGTGTTGCTTTTACAGAACTTCTTCTTCGGCATTGTGTACTACTCGCAGCTTTACTATCTTCCGCTATTCTTCCAGAACGCGCGACGTATGTCGCCAATTATGTCGGCAGCTCTCGTTCTACCAATCACCGCTGCCCAGATGACCTTGTCGATTCTGTCTGGCCAGTACATCTCAAGACGTGAGCGTTACGGCGAAGTCATTTGGCTTGGGTTCTTCCTCTGGACGCTCGGAGTCGGCCTCACATGCATCTTTGACCTCACCACACCAATAGTTGCCATCGTGGTGATCTTGCTCATACAAGGAGCGGGTGTCGGGTTGATCTTCCAACCTACATTGGTTGCATTACAAGCTCACTGTACCAAGGGTCAACGTGCAGTCGTAATCTCCAATCGCAACTTCCTCCGCAGTCTCGGTGGTGCGGTCGGTCTTGCCATTTCTGCCGCTGCATTACAAAGCTCTCTCAAGAAAGCAATGCCTTCAGGGCTTGCTTCTACGTTTTCTTCATACGACCGTCCGGACTTCACCGCTTTTAATGCCTCAGAGGAGCAGACACAGGCTATACTACAGGCCTATGCTACGGCTAGTAGAACGGTCTTCATCATGAACGTGCCGTTTATGGCTCTTTGTCTGCTTGGATGCGTTCTGATCAGAGACCGTGGACTACAGCGCCCTGATGAGCCTCAATGGGGTGGTTCAGGTGACACTACGATGGGCGTCGAGGTGGAGAAGGGCGATGACAAGACAGATGGTATTCAGCATATCGTCCGTGATGCTTCTAAACTCGAACAGGTTGATGGTAGGGAGAAATTGACTAGCAAGGGAAGTACGTAGTGGTGAATTTACATTCAGACTTACACATAAGGCCTTCCCCGTATGTCTAGAAACAGTCCTACGAGTTCATAAGTTGTCGAATATGCTACTTCTCACGTCCGTACTCGATGACTTTCAAGTTTTGAGTTGATTATCTCATGATTGAAATTGCATGCATCACTAAGCTAAAGGCAAATGAAGTTAGTTACATCGTCTTCCAGTCGTTGGTTCTCTCCCAAGCGTATGCAGCTTCATACACTGCCATCTCATCCCACCACTTTCCGACGACCTGGATGCTGACAGGAAGCTTTACTCCAGCCTCTACACCTGGGCCCTCTAAAACTTCCAGCATGCCAATTGGCATTGCCAGTACAGGATGTCCGCTCTGATTGAACGGCGCAGTGTTCGTTGTCAGTCCGATCTGCTTGGTGATCTGCTCAATCGGAGTAGCATCAAGTGAGGCATGGCTCGTCGCCACATATGGAAGCGTGGGTGTAAGTAGAACATCGTAAGTCTCAAGTGCCGTATCGTATGCATCTCTCAGCTGTCGTGACAAGTTCGTTGCCTTTGCTAACAGAAGAGGGAAGTTCTGCACAGCATAAAGACCATTGAGAAAGATGTTCTTAGTCGACACATAAGCATTATCCCAGTTATCTTGACCCATGGGGTAAAGCTTCGAGTTCAAGGTCAGCATCTGATGACCTCTTCTGCCGAATGAACCAGAGGTCTTTGTAAGATATCCTCCCACTTTCGAGACACCAGTCCAAATAGCAGCACCCTTGGAATGAATCGGGATAGAGACTTCTTCAACAGTTGCACCAAGTTCTTCGTACCTGGAGATGGCTGCCTTGAAGGTGTCGATTACACGAGGATCCAGCGCAGGCAGCGACAAAGATTCTTTGATGTAAGCGAACTTCTTGCCTGCGAGAGGTTTGTCCAAAGGAAGATTTTGTATTGAGCTGTACGTTGGGATTTTCGAGGGATGCGGTGCCGCAAACGAGCGATCGTCGATATTGTCGTTTCCAGCGATGGCTTCCAAGAAGATTGCATTGTCGAGGACGGTACGAGTCATCGGACCCAGATGATCGTTGGTGGGCTCATTTGATCCGCTACCAGTGTACGGTACCAGTCCAAAGGTGGGTTTGAGTCCGACAATACCGCAGTTGGCCGCTGGTACACGGATACTACCACCTTGATCTGCCCCAATAGCGCCATCACATTCTCCCACAGCAACGAGAACGCCTGAGCCGCTCGAGCTGCCACCAGAACTATAGCCCTTCGCGAGTGGATTTTCAACTATGCCAGTGCCAGAGGAATGACTTGTGGCACTGTGGCACATGTTCTCACAGACAGCCTTTCCGAGGATCGTACCGCCAGCTTCGAGAATGCGGGTTGCAACTGTGGCATCGCAATCTGGTACATAGTCTTTGATGAAGTTGGTGCCGAGAAGCATCGGCACACCTTTCAACGCGACATTGTCTTTCAAAACAAACGTCTTCCCTTGAAGTCTACCGCCCTCTGCCTGCTTGTCGATGACTTTGCATTTCCAGGCCCAAGCACCGTACGGATTGTCAATTTTCTCTGGATAGTGAACATTCTCTCGAGAGAATCTTTCTTCGTCCACTCCGGGAATATAATCTGGCACACAATTAGTTTGACTGTTTGATTCATGCGTCCAGAATTACTGACCTTCCATTGCCATCAATTGTTCGCTAGCATCATGGAAGACAGCCAACAGGCGGCGATAGTCTTCCTTTTCATCTCCATCGATCTGAACTCCCAACTGAGAGCATAACTTGTCAAGTGTCTCTGTAGTTACAGGGTTACCCTGCTTAGCATCGAGGGAGAAGACAGACATTGGGTTCAGTGTATAAACGTAGCTGAGGCTCTCGATGCTAGTGGGTGACAGACGTGTAAGAATTTATGGCGGCTCCTAATGTCTGACAGTAGGTATCCACTAATCAGGTAGCCTTATACACAAGCGATAAAGGATGCTGGCCGTGGGCGCTCTTGAGGAGGATCATCTCGTGGGACGATGACAGCGCCAGCAGTACGTTTTGTTCAATCGCGCTCACTCTTCTGATACAGATACAGTGATAGCAGTCATCGGAGCTCCGAACTTTTTAGGTGGCAGTTTGAGGCGAGCGGCTGCGGAAGCAGGAACGATAAGCGAGGCGGGGCACGATAAGCGCCCGATAAGGTCATCACACCTGCCTCGGACGACTAACAAAAACACTACTCGATAGGCCAAAACGCAACCCGAATGAGCACGAGGCAGGCATGTTCGACGTGCCGCACCTTGGGAGGTCCGATAGTATGGTGATGTTGAGAGTGATCTATCGGCTCGGAATAGCCCAACGACTGGTATCTCTATAATTTGGAGATCAACTTGGACCTATTCATCAGCATCATATTGCTATTGCCCATACTAAATCGAACACGTCGTACGAGAGCCAGATTTCATCATGGTTCATGTTGAAGAGTCTTTACAGCTGCCCCGAGATTTCGAAGGTAAGAGATTCTCCTTCCGGGTCACGTACATGAAATCTGACGATAGACCAAGGCTTCGGTGAAGAAGGTCATGACCCCCAGTGGCCGAATGGCGCGCGAATCGCAGTGTCCTTTGTACTTAACTACGAAGAAGGTGGTGAGCGGAATGTTCTGGATGGCGATGGAACCAGTGAAGCATATCTTTGGGAGAAGGGACCCTCTGGAGGTGGCCGAGAGCATCGCCATCTCAATGGAGAACAAGACTTCGAATATGGAAGTCGTTGCGGCGCTTGGCGTATTCATCGGCTCATGAAGGAGTTCAACTGGAAAATGACTCTCTGGGCTGTCTCCAAGGCTATGGAAAGGAACCCTTCTTTTGCAAAGGCTTGTGTACGCGATGGCCACGAGATCGGTGCCCATGGTTACAGATGGCTGGACATCTGGGATTATTCTTTCGAAGACGACAAAGCCTACATCAAGAAGACTTGCGAGACACTTGAAGCTGCAACTGGCGTGTTTCCAGCAGGAGCTTACTTTGGCAGAGGGACCCCAAATACTGCGTCGTTACTGCCACTGATGTGGAAAGAAATGGGCCACAAGCTGCTCTACACCTCCGAAGTGTATAACGAGGATTCGCCATACTGGATCGACCTACCTTGGGAGAAAGAGCTTCCCGATGATAAGAAAGAGGGCATGTTGATGGTTCCGTACAACTACGATTGTAAGTCTCCTGCTTCTTGGCTTGTTCTTCATGCTGACTGCTGCTTTCTCAGGCAACGACGGAAAATTTCACATGAGCCCTGGGTTCGTCAGCTCTAGCGGCGCCACTTACGAACAGTACCTCAAGGATGCATTTGACTGCCTATATCGCGAAGGCGGTAAGATGATGACGATTCCGATGCATAGTAGGATTGTTGGTAAGCCTGGTCGATCAGAAAGTCTTAGGCGATTCATGAAGTACATCTCGGAGAAGGAAGGTGTGTGGGTGACCACTCGCACCGAGATAGCCAACCACTACCGAGAGAAGTTTCCGTACCGACCAGGTTCTAAGACTGGTGGCGCTTGATCAAGGAAGGTACGCGTGAGTAGGAAGTGGAAATCCAAATAAGCAGCAATGATGAAAATCTTTGTAGTGCTTTGGCGAGGTCAAATTGAATGTTGAACATCCATCCCAGGTACAAAATGACTTCCGAGTGATTTTCCGCGCCACTCTTACCGGTATGGAATGTATTTCTGCATTGCGGCAGCTCGTTGTTGCGCTGCTTCACTCATGGGTAGAGGAACTGACAGAATTTAGCACACGGGGAACGTCATGATGGTGCAGCCACATAGGCCAAAACTCGTGACGCCAAGTCAAGCTCATTGGCAACCTTCGGCGAGTCCTTATCGTTGCCGTATAACTTTCTCCCAAGGTACAGATAACAAACTAGCCGCGTGATTGGCACATATAATTCGACGAGCCTCCTCCACCGTACCAATGGCTCGAAGACCACATCGTTGCTGCCGTACCATATGGCTCATCATACCACATCCCTAAATCTTACTGCTCAAGAATCCATCTCATTTGATACCGACGATGGTAACAATCCTAGGAAAAGGCAGAGGACCGCTTGTGATAGATGCAAAGGCAGGAAACAGAAGGTGACTTCACGAACTATCCATTTTGCCTTTCGCATCTCACATCTTACCAATAGTGTGACAATGCGTTCCCGCAATGCACGAACTGTGCAAAGGCTGGAAGAGCGTGCAACAAGCCGCCAGACACAGAAGCCTTGGACAACCCCTACACACGAGCTCTCGAGGACCAGGTCGCGCACTTAGAGAAGCAACTGGCGGCCATGAGCAATTTGCAGCGACGTCGAAGTTCGACGATCCCCGGGGCTTCATTGTCATCTCCTATCAACCATGAGCGTTCGCCAGGACTGAACATGCAGTGTAAGGAAGTTGGAGGTGCCCAGAGACTCACGCCCTCGGGAAGTCATGGGGTCAACATTGCAGACGTCGTAGGTATGCTGTCTCTTGGAAGTGGCAATGCTGAGTATGTTGGGTCCTCGTCGGGCTATGCATTGGCAACCGACCTTGGCCGTATGGTACAAGCGACAGTGTGGAACAAAGCTATGTGGTTGCCTACATCACTTGATTCTGGGATGGAGAATCGTCCGACCAGCGCAGACACGAGGAAGATCACCTTGCAAGAACTGCAATCGAGACAAGCAAAGCCAATATCTGATGCTTTAGGTACAAGACTGATCGATGCATATCTTGTCCGTATACATCCCAGGTTCCCCTTCTTGTTCCCGGCCGACCTCCGAGAAACACATCGCCGCCAAAACGGTGGACTCGCCGGCGATGACCAGAGCGGCGTTTTTGCTTCCTCGGCGTATAACGACGAAGGATTCTCTCTGTTCATGCTAAACATGGTATACTCTATAGGCGCTTTGAATCTGCGTCTGACAGATCAGGGATACAGAGACACGCCACCAGAACAGTTCTATCTATCCGCAATGCAACACGTGGCAAGCGTAAGGGAAGCGTCATCAGTCGACAATCTTCAGGCCTTGGTTCTCCTCATTCTATACCACCTACGCTCGGAGTCCCGGAATGGACTTTGGCATTTAACGGGACTGGCCATGCGGACAGTGACCGACATTGGGTTGCATCGAGCGGCCTCTACACGCAATTTGCCTCCACTCAAGGTACAGCTCCGACGTCGTCTTTTTTGGTCTGTCTATGCTCTCGAAAGTATTCTTGCTGGCGCCTTGGGGAGACCGATAAGCTTATCTGATTACGACATAGACCAGCCTTTGCCAGTGAGCATCAGTGACGGCGATTGTATGCAAGGGCAGGATACGCACTCGACGGACTACCCTGTGATACCGGGGCGAGAAGCGTATCCGCAAACCAACATGAGCCAATTCATACTTCTATCACAACTTCGAAGGTTTGAGGCTCGCATACAGCGCACGATTTACCGTGTCGATCGACCAATAAGTGCTCTGCAGCCCAAGATGTACCGACTTATCACCGAGCTCGACGCCTGGCGGCAGAATATACCCTCGGATATGCCCTCGAGCGAACGCGAACGACTTATGCTACATTACCACCGAGATGTTCGCCTGCTCTTGCAGCCATTTCTATCTATGCTAGAGCCAGGCTCGGGTCTCTTTCGCAGATGTGTGGATGCAGCTGGACAAGTTTGTCAGATACACAAACGTCTGCACCAGACACCTGAATATGGACATAGCTTCGTTGCAGTGCATACTGTCTTCGTGTCTGGTATCACTCTTCTCTATGCACTTTGGAAGGGAAGCATTTGGTCGTTCAGCATTAGCAATGACATACGTGCAGCAAGCTGTGTGTTGGCGATCATGGGCGAACGCGCGCCTTGGATCAGGCGATTCCGTGATGAGTTTGACAACTTGACAGAAGCGACTATGACCGCTCTACAGAATGCAGAATCTGACCAAGTTGGTGATGACATGGACCGTCAAGTGCCAGCACCAGATTTTACCACTTTCGATGACCTTGACATAACGGATGTGGCAGCATTGGAAATGGTCAGGGAGTTGTCAGAATGGTTTCAGTCGTAGTAAGGACGACTACAGATGTACACACATATAGCATCCGAATAATTCGAAGAGCATAATTATAAATTAGCCATTCACGTGTATAATTGACTAATATTTCTTTTTATTGTCCGTTTCGAAAATAAATGCCCCGAGGCTGGCGTCTTGTCTTTACCGAGGCTGAACATTTTTGAACAATCCTGCCTGGGGCTGAAACCTCCTTTTATCAGCACACGACATCCATCAATTGTTATGACAAGCATCAATCAAACATGTCGACTCTCAAGGAAATTCTCGCACTCGAGCAAGTGCAGCCGAACCGTAAGTCAAGCAATTTCCGGGGACCCCATGGGTACAAACATTTGACTATGGGTTTTTGACCCGTGGGCTGGGCCGTCGAGCGTTGAGAATAAAAACTGATTGTCAAGATTAGGCTTCAAGGGCAAATTTAATCCACCGCGAATGGGCAATGTTTTGCCCATTGCTTTTGGAGGATATACTATTGGCGTCGCGACTCAGGCTGCTTGTTACGATATTCCTGAGAATCACAGGCTATACTCTGTGGATGGAAACTTTCTGGGTCCGGCATTGACAGATCGACCCGTCTTTGTGAACACGAAAACTTATCGTTCGACAAAGACGTTCACGACTAAGTTGGTCGAAGTACTGCAGAAGCAAGATGATGGCAAGGAGAGAGTCTGTCTGGTGGCTTTGGCAGATTTCCACGTCATCGAGCCAAAGTCGTTTATGGTATACTCTGCACCACCAACCAAGGAATACAGTTCTGTAGAAGACTCTTGGACACCTGCAGAACGCAAGAAGATGATGGTCGATGAAAAGATTCTCACACAGGCCGAGGTGGATAGACACGACAAGCTTTTCCAATTGATGGGGACATTGATCGATATGCGATTCACCAAGCAAAGCATCCACGGTCAGACGCTTCAAGGCTTTGCAAAGGGATTGAAGACTACACAGGAACATCTGCCTTTGACAGAACGCTCGTCAGCCGACTGGCTCAAAGTACGCGAAAAGGTAGCGACACATGCCGAAAACGTCACAAGTCTAGCCTTCCTCCTGGATGCGTCCATCTCCTTCCAACCACTTGTCCTGCAAAGTATGCCTTTGACGGAATCTGGTGCTTGCTCAACTTTGGAGTTTTCCCTCAGATTCTTGACACCGGAAATCAACATCAACGACTTCCACATCAGAGAGTGGAAGACATATGCCGGGGATGCAGCGAGGACTTTCTCGGAAGCGCGACTCTGGGATAGCAAGGGCAAAATGGTTGCATCAATGTCTCAGACATGCATCTTGAGGCCTCCCAAGAAGGCGACTGCAGCCGAGAAATCGAAGCTTTAGATGAGTTTATATTCTATAGGTACGTTCACTGCGAGGGACTGGTAGATTTTGGAAGAGTACTAGATGGATACAAATCCGAAGACTTTTCTCAACTACGACTGGTGTATGTTTCAGATCTGACTGGTCACCTCCTCCCTCGATATCAATACAGTCTGGTGGCTCTATAAGGAACCGCCGGTGCCCAACACCACTTTTTGCCCTCAATGAAGCCATTAGCTATGATCAGAACTTGACAGATCTTCGCGATTCTCGAGCATCGTTAAGAAGTTCTGTGCTGGTCTAATATACTGCGTCTAATCGTGTTACTGATGTCATGAAAACCGGGCGACCCTGTCACAAAATTGAGCATGGGCACAACTTTCAAACAACACTCGAACGGCTGGTTGTAATTGAAAGCTCATGGTCGTTCCTCATCCGATGTTTCAGTAAAACTTCTCTCACATCCATACAAATCATCAGAAGAACACACGAGAAAAGGTAAAGGATCCAGTTCGGGAAGGCACATCCAAAAGCATCATCCTGCCACTTTTGTCTTCCAGATCGCAACTCAAGCAATACTGAAGACCATCGACTTTTCTATTTCCCATCCAACAATAGCAGCGGTGGCTTAGTGGTTAGAGCGCCTCTCAACAACGTCTCTTGCAAACACAAGGATGTGACGTGTATCCGCGACCACTTCAGTGGCTCTTCAAAAACATGAAACAACGAGGAGATCGTAAGTTCGGTTCCTGCCCGCTGCATTTCTCGTTTTGCCCTCATCATACTCATACTGTTCTCTTTTGAGATGTAGACAAAGGTAGTTGAAGGGGTATAAAACAAGCTATCCGTGCTTTTCTGCTTTGGGCACACAAATATCTACCTGGGCTGGTTAACCTGCACCTTTTTGTCTTCACCACAGCTGACGATGCCCCATGCTTCGTCCCATTGTACACTAAAGACCTTGATACCTTCACCGCCGATGGGCTTCTTCTCGCCTTGACCGTCACGCTCAAGAAGAAAGATGCTTTCGCCGGTCATGCCTCCCTCGACACCGCCGTTTGCGGCCTTGGCGTTACGGACATCCCAAACACGGACACTGCCATCGTGACCTCCGGATGCAAAGACAAAGCCATTGTCAGGCGAGGGTGCGAGTGACACGACAGCGTTGTTGTGACCACGTAGTGTCATGGCGACGATTGCAGTAGCGGAAGCGCGAGGATCGATGAGAGAGATGTGACGAGCGGTGGTTCCTGCAGCGACCAGATTCAATTGTGGCAGAGCGGCTACCGAGACCAGCGGGTGCGAGGTAGCGCGTGTATCGACACAGGTGTGGGTAGCCAGATCCCAGGTCTTGAGTGTGTGGTCCCAAGAGGTGGAGTAGGCGACTGTGGCATCGTCGGGCTTGAAAGTGACGTCTGAGACGGGTGCGGTATGGCCGGCCAGGAGGGAGAGTGCGCCGCGCTGAGGTACGGTGACACTGGGTTTCCTTCGCTTGGACGAGGGGTTGGGGAGGAGATGTGCAGGTGCTGAGGGGTTGCTCTTGATGTCGCTGCTGAAGATTCCGACAGTATGATCTTGCGAGGCGGTCAAGATGCGCTGGGAGGGAGTGTGTACGGCCAGTCTGTCCACGGAAGCCGTGTGTCCCAGAAGCTCGACCTTGGGCGTGATTTCTCTGTCGTTGTAGTTCCAGATTCTGACGCTGCGGTCCACACTCGACGAGACCAGGCGCGAGTGATCCAGGAACTTGACGCTCTTGACGGGTCCGCTGTGTCCACCATCTCCACTTGTCGCGAGAACCTCCTTGCTCTGGTTCCACAGTCTCAAAAGTCCATCGTAACTCGCCGACACCATACGTTCATTTCCAGCACCTGCAAAGTTCTTGCCTGCCCACTTTCCAGCTGCTGATGTGCTCGAGAGAAGGTCGATTGCGCTGACCCAATCGTCGTGTTCGAAGGATGCGACGTGCGATGGCGGCACGAGAGCGCGTACGTATTCAACATTCAAGGTCGTTTCGGCAGAGATGCCGTTGGCGGTAAGGAATTCATCGATCGACGTTCGGAGGAATTGGCCGTTGATGAGGAACTCGAAAGGTACGGGTTGTTCGGTCTCGAGAAGACGGTTGACGAGGGTTGAGAGCTGATATCTGCGGAGCTCTGTACATCTTGTCAGCCACGTTCCTCGGTACAGTCGAACGCGATTGTGCTGTCGCAAAGTTGCGCTTCAGGGTGCTGCTTACCAGTCGACACAAGGATCGGGCCAGTGTCCTCGGGCAGCTCGATATCCGGGCTCCTTGTGCTAAGTTGAATTCTGACTTGCGACGTCGACATGTTGTGCTATATTATGAGTGTAATGTGTTTATGCGATTGTCCAAGTCCGAAAAAAGTTCAGGCATGTGAAGAAATTCTGCCATCATCAGCTTCACCGCCCTCCACACTTTGTGCCGCCTAGTGCACTGCACAAATCTCTATATAGGACTTTATGGTTACCCATCCGCTTTGTCCTACTTGCGTGTCGAATGAACTTTTGACAAGGCTTGGATGGCATGCATCTCTTGATGTACGATGGCCGTGGATTCACGGAGTTGAACCGACCTATAGGCTTTTTGTTTGTAAAAGCGCTGAGATACTTGTACATAGTGATCGAAGTCCATCGCAAACTTTCGTCAACTCGCAGTGATATCGTGTCGGCAGTGCAGCAGCTTCTACGCGGCTTTGTACTCGAGTGGCATGTTCCCGCGAGGCTCAACATCCCTGTTGATGCCTGAGGCTCCAAAGTGGCAATCTATGACCACTATATTCAAATCTGTAAGAGCCGCATCTCGTGGAGAACAAACGTCGTAGAGTTTTGGAGTTTATGGTCTAGGTAGAAACATGCAAGCATATCGAATTTTCCGGGCTCATAGTACAGACGACGACAAAGAAAAAAAACGTGAAGATAGAAAAAAGGAGGAGGTCCACCTTTGCGTCCTACTCTAAGACGCAAAGATGCTGTACAGGACCGGAATTTTCTCCCTCAACGGACAACCCTTTGTCTGGAAACTGGCATCTGACCTTTTAGCGTCATCCATCAGCTTTCCAGACAATCGCCTAGATTTTCCCTCTAAATATAATTACCAGATTCCTGTCGAAGGAGTCGTTTATCTGAGGTACTCCTTGCCGTCAATCTTGACCTCGGCACGAGGAGACGAAGGGTTGCGGACAGCCTTGGTGGTGGGAGGGTTGTACACGAGCTTTCTGGTCTTGACGACAGTCCACTTGTATCTGTAGCACAAAGTCAGCATCTGTTAATGATACGCCTTTCTGAGTATTGCGACTTGCCTCTTGACCCAAACGGAGAGAGCGAAGAGGGTACCGGCAACAGCCATAACCTTCCAGCCCATCTTCTTACGGTCGTCCATCTCGGGCTCGGCAGTCCAGTTCAAGAACTCGACAACATCCTTGGCCATCTGCGAGGTGGTGGCAGGGGTCTTGTCGTCGTACTCGACGAGACCGTCGTAGAGGACACGAGCCATGGCAATACCGGTACCGGGGAAGTAGGGGTTGAAGTTGAGACCCTCCTGGACGACGGCACCAGCTGGGGGCTCCTCGGGGTAACCAGTGAGAAGAGAGAAGATGTAGTTGCAGCCACCGTGACGGGCCTTGACCATGAGCGAAAGATCCGGGGGCAGGGCTCCGTTGTTGGCAGCACGGGCAGCCTCGTCGTTCTTGTAAGGGCTGGGAAGGTAGTCGGAAAGCTTTCCGGGACGCTTCTCGATTTCACCCTCGTTGTTGGGCTCGGTGTCGAACTCGTTCTCCTCGGCAAGGGCCTTAGCCTCGTCGACGGTCATGAAGTTACCGACAAGGTTGCGGTAGGCGATACGCTGGAGGGAGTGGCAAGAAGCGCAAACCTCCTGGTAGACTTGAAAACCTCTGCGGAGGGACTGGTGGTCGAAGGTCTTGTAGAGCTTCTCGTGCTCCCAAGGGTACTTGGTGGCGTGAAGACTGTCGGGCGCATGGTCAGCACTGAATGGTCGGGTGTACAGGGATGCGATGTTTGACGTACCCCTCTTCGGCGGGGGTCATGGCGTGTGCCTCACGACCGAATTGGTAGTAGTACCATGCGGCGGAACCGACGGCGAAGACGGTGGCAGCAGAGGCAGTGGCGGTGGTGGCCCATTGGGAAGACTCGGCACCGGAGGAGGAGGAAGCAGCGCGCTGTAGGAATTGAGACGTCAGTCAGGTGTATATCATCGGGCGATTGGGTGGTCGAGGCGGGTTGAATTGGATGTATAGACGTGTTTCTGGGTGGGCTGCGTACCGTAGACTGGCGGGTTGCGGTGCTGCGGGCAGCGGCGGCGATGCGCGCGGATCGCAGGCTGGATCTGGCCAACATGGTCTGCGATTGACTGTGTCGGGAGGAGGGTCAGAGGGTGGTTGGAGGTGCGTGTCGAACAACTGAGGTCGATGTCGCCGCAGGGCAGGAGCGAGAGAAGAAGCCGGAATTCGTGAGCTAAGACCAATCTCGGCCGTCTGATTGGTTCCAGCCTGCTCTTGCCGGCGAGAAGCACTTTGCCATTTTGGCTGGCCAGCTTCTTCTACTTCTGGCCACACAGTCTCTGCTCTTGCTCCCAGAATTTGAGAGTTTGTTCGCTTTGCACGTCACAGCGAAGGCCGAAAGACTCATAGCCAAATTCGCCCACGCCCGCCTTTGCGCACCCCAATAACACCACCCCGAGTCCAACCGCGCAACCACCGCAATCATGGCCTCGAACGGCGATTACCCCCAGGACGACTCACCACCCGCTTCCCCCACCCTGGACCCCCAGCAGGATCAGTCAGAGTCCGAGGATGAGCTCCCCGAGCAGAAGCCCAAGTCTGCCTTGAAGAAGTCTGCCCCTGCACCCGCCGTCCAGAAGCCCTTCATCGCCGAGCAGCCCGACCCGTCAACCATCGACGTCAAGGCCCTGAACCCTCTGTCACCCGAGATCATTTCGCGCCAGGCTACTATCAACATCGGTACCATTGGTCACGTCGCTCACGGAAAGTCAACCGTCGTCAAGGCCATCTCCGGTGTCCAGACTGTCCGTTTCAAGAACGAGTTGGAGAGAAACATTACCATCAAGCTCGGTTACGCAAACGCAAAGATCTACAAGTGCGACAACGACGAGTGCCCTCGCCCCACTTGCTACAGGAGTTACAAGAGTGACAAGGAGGTTGACCCTCCTTGCGAGAGAGATGGATGCGCTGGTACCTACCGTCTGTTGAGACATGTTTCGTGAGTTACAACTTACAGCTGCAACAACAAGTAGCTGTCATCTAACCATCGCCAGTTTCGTCGACTGCCCCGGTCACGACATTCTCATGAGCACCATGTTGTCTGGCGCCGCCGTCATGGACGCCGCCCTCTTACTTATTGCCGGAAACGAAACTTGCCCCCAGCCCCAGACCTCTGAGCATTTAGCCGCCATTGAGATCATGAAGCTGAACCACATCATCATTCTCCAAAACAAGGTCGATCTTATGCGCGAGGAGGCCGCTGGTCAACACCACGAGTCTATCTTGAAGTTCATCCGCGGTACCGTCGCCGACGGCAGCCCTATCATCCCCATCTCTGCTCAGCTGAAGTTCAACATCGACGCTATCAACGAGTACCTCGTCTCCAAGATTCCCGTTCCCCCAAGAGACTTCACCGCCGCCCCTCACATGATCGTCATCAGATCTTTCGATGTCAACAAGCCTGGTGCCGAGATCGAGGACCTGAAGGGTGGAGTTGCTGGCGGAAGTATCTTGACTGGTGTCTTGAAGCTTGGTGACGAGATTGAGATCAGACCTGGTATCGTCAGCAAGGACGAGCAAGGCAAGATTCAGTGCAAGCCCATCTTCTCAAGAGTCGTCACTCTGTTCGCCGAGAACAACGACTTGAAATTTGCCGTTCCCGGTGGTCTCATTGGTGTTGGTACCCGCGTCGATCCCACTCTGTGCCGTGCCGATCGTTTGGTCGGTTTCGTCCTTGGTCTCCGTGGCCAGCTCCCCGCCATTTACACTGAGATTGAGGTCAACTACTTCCTGCTCCGCCGTCTGCTCGGTGTCAAGACCGCCGATGGCAAGCAGGCCAAGGTTGCCAAGCTCGCAAAGAACGAAGTCCTCATGGTCAACATTGGTTCTACTGCCACTGGTGCCAAGGTCGTCGCCGTCAAGGCCGATGCCGCCAGACTCCAGCTTACCAGCCCTGCCTGTACCGAGATCGGTGAGAAGGTCGCCCTTTCTCGCAGAATCGAGAAGCATTGGCGTCTTATTGGATGGTAAGTCAAGTATCGTCTTAACTCGTGCACCCCATACTAACTTCAACCAGGGCCACCATCCTTGCCGGTTCTACCCTTGAGCCCACCATCGAGTGAACAACTACCGGTTGTTATATCACCAACGACTTACAGCGATACCCACACAAGCAAGATCGCCAATTCAGATCTTGTGGGGATGACACGTAGAGGATTCAATGTGGAGAGGACGATCAAAAGTTGGATTTGTATGAACGCATCACGCCTTTCTATATACGCGAGGAGTGTTTGTGCGGTATGCATGCTTGTCTGTGGGCATTAGATTGGGGGTGTTCCATGGCGCCGAGGACGAGAAGGGATGTGTGTTTCTTATTTTCCTTATCTTTTCATCCACGGATCTATCCTGGCTGCCTACATCACCCTCTATTGCAAGACACCAAGAAGAAAACTTCACAGTTTTATGACAGCACATACTCCTTGCCTCGCGTAGAATTGACGTGCTGAACAGACATGTCGGCTCCAGATGGATGATGAACAATCGCCACGACTCATAACTTTCCGGATCAATCTTGACCAAAACGACCAAAGCCAGAATTAGAATCTGTACTCACCAGAATTAGAATCTGAACTCACCAGAATTAGAATCTGAACTCACCAGAATCGAACACAGCATCTTGAAGCAAAAAGTAGAGGTTTACCGACGCTACTTCTCCCGGCTTCGCGCTGTCGTAATCTAACCAAACTCCTCCCAGGCGAGTAAGGAGGGTGGTTATTTACGGCTACCCGGTGGTCAGGGGATCTCCCACTACGCCAAACTCACGTTTGTGTCTTACTAGTGGGATGTTGAGAAGAAGGGATTTTTGGAGGTATGTATAGGGAGAGTGAAGTGAGGCTTTGTGGTTCTTGCTGGGATGGTGCTTGTGATGTTGTCTGTGGGAGGAGTACTATGGAGGTGGTATCGGGTGCTTGGTATAGTCGGTATAGAGGATGTGCAATGTACTACCAACGTCAACACCACGAGACCTTCGTACGCCTCAGTCTTACTAGCAAGAGACTTCGCTCGCTGTCCGCACGCTACGTCTTCCGCCGACTGTTCTTTCATTATGCCAACCGCGTCGCTTGTCTGTTAGACTCAAGAACTGCCTGATCATGTTGAACGATCTTGAAGTGCTCAATCTTGTCACGGGCATCGACATTGTCATGGCTAGCTTTTTGAACAAATCCTCATCAGCAGCAGGATGCACAAGCATTGTCGACTTTCTGAAGAACTTCCCGAACTTGACCCACTTCTCCCTCAGCAAGGGCTATCCAAACTTATCTCGAAACTTCACTGATGATGTGCAGAAGGTGCTGGGTGACCGTTGCGCTGCGGGCCATGCGCATGGCCAAAGATACTGCTATTGGTACGAGAAAGCAAAGTGAACCAGAGCGTGGAGTTTACTGCAGTGCGAAGTCACAGCAGCCATCAGCTTTGACACTCGGTCTAGAGGGAGACAAGATCATCGATAAGAAAAGTAAGGGCAAGACTGGAGAGATACAACGTCCCACGAGCAAGCAAAGGATAAACAGACAGCAGCATCAACCCTATCTGTTCCAGTTCAGTGGATTCTAACTGGCAATGGTAGTTTCCAGTCATCTGGCATGCTTCCGCATCTGTGAAGATGCGGGTTGTTCTTGCAAACTAAAGATAATCCGGTAATCGACGCTGCTTTCTCGGTCTCGTTGAGCCGAACAGTAATAGCCGTATACTTTAATTGCCAACGAAGGGTGGCTTTCGATAGTTCGGCATCAATGCGTGCCATGCTTCGACTCAAATCCCTCTACTCAGGCATACACATAACAGAATGGCCCACCAACCGTACTCATAACATCCCTCATCGTAACATTAATACCCCTCCCAGCCCATCCAATACTGATCCCTGTGTTCAGCGTCGTATTCTCGCTAGGTGGTTGGTTCAAAAACGTATTCGTCCCCGCAATAGCATTTTTACCATAAATCCTATTCTCAGGATCCAACATCTGCCACGCCGTCCACACCAAATCGATCATACCATGATGAAGGTAGAATGCAGGATCTCCCGGTGACACGAACACGTCACGACCAGGATCGCCACCCATAGAGTAGTGGCCACCTCCATGTACGCCGATATTCCCACTGCCGGGGATACCTTGCATTTGCATTTGGAAATTATATACGGTTTTTGGAGCGAGGATGTTATCGATTATGGCGGAAAAGTTTGCGAAACGCTGGTTTAATTCATCTGTGAGATCGCGTTTCAGACAGCGTGGATTATAGCTCAGAGGACCGTTTGGATTGACTTCTGTGATGTTGCCAGGGAGGGTAAGAGCAGCAGGACCGAGATTCACAGTCATGTTGACAAAAGGGCCGGAGGTTATACATCCGCCTCCAGTTCCAGTCGGGAGGTAGATTTCTGGGAGACCGTTGCCGCCTAGTACGACATCGAGGCCGGATTGATTGATGAAAGCCCCGTTGCCACTCATACTGGTCTTGCTGCCGTCCCAGACCGGCGACGCTTCCATTCCTGACGCGGCGGAGAGACCCCAGTTCAAATATGGCTGCGTACCCTTGTAGCCGCATTCGTTACGAAGAGCTTGTTCATACTCCCAGATAAAATAGCGATGCCAGCCGAGGAAGTTGCCAGTGTAGTGGATTTGAAGCGTTTGGTCAATGTGTGTGGCTACCCAATCATCGTATCGTGACTTTGCTCCAGGAGCCCAAGAGGCCGGAGATCTAGCAGTCTTTTTCTGAAGACAGAGAACGGCGTTGGTGTATGCAATGCGCTCTCTGGGAGATAGAGTGCCCCACTCTTTGCGAACTTGGACGTTTCCTGGTCTGCAGGTTGAGCTGAATGGCTTCTTGGCTGACTTTACAATGTAAGCGGCGTGAGAGACTAGGGTTTTGAGTTGTGCTTGAGCGACGCGAATGTCCGGCGAAGCTGATGTTGGTAGCTTTTCTCCAGGACCGGCATTGGTACTCGCCGAGAGGGCAACAAACGCGAGAATCAGAGCAGTCTTCATGATCACAACCAGCTAATGAGGGTAAGATAGAGGGAGTGTGATGCGAACTACGGATGACAGCAGAGACTCCGCATGTCTTTATACTTTCGTTGTTTTTGCGATATGCATGCTTCTCGTTCGCTAATTAGTGCTGACTTTGCGACTTTAGCCGTGCTATACCATACGATCTCGAGATTGTATTGTGGGATCAGGATGCTTAAACGATAGGTCGTCGATGAATCAGAGACGCGCGATGCTGCAGGTTGAAGCACGCGAAGGATTTCCGGGCTCTTCATAATTGATTAATACACCAGCCTCGACCGACCTCATCTTGCAACCGAGGCGAAGATGTGTGTTGATCAGCATGCCAAGTCGCTCTCGCTACTGGGGCCCCGGAATGGATCGACCGGTCAGATATGCGGTCAGATATGTTCCCACTGCATATCTGCCTGAGCGTTCGTCCTCCGGTTGTGGATTTTGATCGCCAGGCCTGGTAGGGGTACGAGATCGCGGCTCCATGCGTCCACCTTAGCGACTTACACAGACACTATCATTCAGCCGAGACCATATTTGGAGTGTGTACGGCATGGCCTCAAGGGCTACCTTGCCAGTGGTTGCAAATAATGTCATGTCGCTGGCGAGACTTGAAATTCTGACAGCATCGAGTAGGCTTCATCAAGCAAAAGTCGCTCAATCTGGGACGTCATGATTTTCCGTTTGGAGCCGTCATGCCGTTCGCTTTGACCACAGCCCCTCATCTTCTCTACTTTTTGACCCCATCACCGAACCATTCCCTGCCATGACCTACTTTGCATGCATCGTCATGCGTAATCGCGAAAAGATATCCAGGTGATTCAAGACCTATTATGACTCATGTCGGATTGATGCAACCGACCACTACCTCGACGCCTCAAGCAGCTCGACCAGGCTCGAAAAACAGAGTTGGTTTATAGTCTACAGGGAAGGCTGCTTAAAGGTCTGTATGGATCAATCTGTATGATCCTTTGCGAAAGGCAGGTACGATTTTTATCTTTCCATCATCGCCACTCTGTCTTTGGCATGAATCTGCTCCCTTCGCTGTCGAAAATGTACGTTCGGTGCGAGTCGGGCATCCTGAGATATAGTCAATACACAACACCTGGTTCTATCGTGTACAAGGCGCGGTTACCATAACGCCCACGTGGTATGAGCAATATCCCCCTGATCTTTTCCCAACTCGTTGTTGGCATACTAGTTTTTTCCTCAAGAAACTCACTCATATCTGCGACATTGCATACGCGAGCAGCTGAGATTTGGATCACTCACAATGAAGTTTGCAGTCTACGACATGTTCCTATTTTCTAGTCATCTTGAACTTCTTTCTGTTATCTTCCTGCTTTTTTTCAACTGCGGACTCTGCTCGACATGCCATCAAACAGTCCTCTCGACCCTAAGGCTGCTGTCTTCGTCGCAAAGCAATCAACCAAATCTTCAAAGCAGCTCAATCCCAAGGCTCCGGCATTCGTGTCATATCAGACTTACAACCGCCTAGCACAGGGGATCTATCAGCAACTCCAAGCATCCTACATCGGCTATCGTGCTGGCCCTTGGAATGGCTACCTACAGTCGAGTATGTCAGATCTACGACACGACCGAGCCTGAGAGTCCGACTGTCGGGATCTTCTCTATACCGCTCGAATTACGGTTGAGAATCTACGAGCAGATTCTTGATGAGGAATACGAAATCCATGAGACGGGAGTACCAGCACTTCTCCGGACACGCTTACAGATTACACGCGAATACTATCAGCTCTGTACTTTACGCATCGTCCTGGTCCGGGAGAGAAGGATCGACGCCACAAGACGTAGATTCCCAGCCTTGACGAATGGGTTGAAACTCGGCAAATCGCTGGTCAGGCGTGAGAGAGACAAAATCGAAAAACATCGCGTCTGGGAGCACTGGGAAAAGATCATGGACTTCGGCATGACGATCCCTAGACGCGACTTGTTCGTCCATATTCGCATCGAAGCTTGGTGTAAGCATGCGGCCATGTACCCGGAGAAAGCTTTGCGTTCACATGGACAATGTCGAGATTGCAAGGTCCGTCGGTTGGAAAGGTCACCATGGACTTGCCGTGGATGGCAATCCTTTTTGGCGGTCGCGGTGTTATATGTATTGATTACTGGTGTGTTGTTCGGGATGATCTACTTGCTCAAGAAGAAGATGCCACAAGGTGAAGATGCTCGTCGCTGGAGGTGTTTGGTACATTAGCTAGGGTGACGTGCTGGAGCCTTCAGTACCACGACCACGATCAGTGAATTGTCGAATCAAATAGATTAGATGTCGTTATGCTATACTGTATGAGTACAACAGCTTGCGTGCCAGGAATCCAACATTGACATGACTCTTGAGATTCCAAGCTGAATTCGCGCATTGTGATTGCATGTCGAGTGGGAAAATAGAGTTTCAAGACAGACGTCCGATGACGAAAGACGCTGATCGGAGCAAAGGCAGCCGAAAGCAACTCGGCCTTGGCACTTTGCATCTTCCCCTCCATGCTCCCGAGTCTCAAGACATTAAACTCCTCCTTGCTACCACTCTCTCTCTCTCTCTCTCTCTCTCTTTTTCAATTCTCAATCGCATGACCATGGCAGAAGTACGACAACGTGCCAAAGCGGCAGACGCTACAGTCGCACCAGAAGAAGCATTCACCCCAACAATTACAAAAGCTGGCAAGAAGAGCTCTGGATTCGGCTTGACAGATGTGCTTCGTGTGCTGGGAGGACTATTCTTGCTCAGCTCTGCATTGAGCTATTTCGTCACGTCGTCATCCATAACATGGGGATGGCGACCTTGGTACTCGAAGCCCGCTTTGGTAGCTTCATGGCTTGTATGTGCAGCTCCTCTAATATTACCCCTCCAACCAGGCACTAACATGACGATACAGAAAGGACCCGTCTACCTCACCGACGCGGAACTGACCGCCTACAGTGGCAGAGACGCTTCAAAACCAGTCTACATTGCTTTAAACGGCACAATCTACGACGTCAGCGCTGGCCGTCACGTCTATGGACCAGGAGGAAGTTACAACTTCTTCGCCGGTCGCGATGCCACTCGTGCCTTCATCACTGGCTGTTTCCAAGAGGACTTGACACCTGATATCAGGGGCGCCGAGCTGACCTATATCCCTGCGGACGATGATGTTGGTACTTCAAAGGCAGAGTTGAAGAAGAGGAGGGAGAGGGATACGAGATTGGCAAAAAAGAGGGTACACGAGACCATTGAGGGATGGAGTCGCATGTTCAGAGGTGAGGCTGGAAAGGACTACTTTGAAGTTGGCAAGGTGAAGCGGGCGCCAGGCTGGTTGGACAGGTTGCCAAAGAGGGAGCTGTGTGAGCAAGCACAGAAGCAGAGACCTAAGCGCAAGGATTGAGGAGACGTGGAAATGGAAGAGAAGTTGTGTAAATTCTGTACAGATATACGGAGTGTGTAATGGAAGAGGTAGTGGTGGGACAAGGATCAACGCTTGACCCAGGCAGGCATCTTGCGAGCCTTGAGCTTTCCGGGCTTCTTTCTCTCGACACGACGAGGATCTCTTGTGACAACACCAGCTGTGGATTAGAGTCAGCATTACCATGGAAAATTGCTTCGACCTCGATTTCAACATACCCCTTCTCAGAGCGGGCTTGAGCAACGGCTCGTGCACCATCAACGCCTTGGACACAGCCAATGCGATGGCATCAGCCTGACCGGTGGTACCACCTCCTCTAGTGACGCACCAGACATTGTACTTGTCCATGCGCTCGGTGACCTTGAGGGCCCAAAGAGCACTCTCGCGGTCGTGAAGACGACCAAATGCCTGAGTCAAGGGCTTGCCGTTGATCAGGACCTCGCCTTCGCCCTCGACCAAAAACGCCACGGCGTTACTGCTCTTTCTCCTGCCAACACCTCTAGCACGACCGTACTCGTCAACGACACCAGGCTTGGGCTGGTTGTGGAATGGCTGAACATCACGCATATAGCGCCTGAGAGCAGTCGAGACGTCTTCGGGCATGAGGTTGGGGTGGATGTAGTTCAATCGTTGCAAGACTTGAAGAATCTTTGTGTAGCGAGCGGCCTTGACGGGCTCGTTGCTGTTGACCTTGTACTGAGCCAGTGTCTTCCACGCGACGCGGGGAGCGTGTCCAGTAGGCAAGACGGGTAGTGTCTGGTACTTGCGCAACAGGTTTTCCAATTTGAGCAGATCGTCGGTGAAATCGGGCTTGCCGGTGAAGTACGAAGGCGAGGCGGGGATGATGCGCAGACGGTCCATCATGGCCGTGTAGGCAGCGATACTGCGGCCACCCTCCAAGTCGTCGTCCTCTGCAGCATTTTTCTTGGTGGTGGCCTTCTCTCGCTCGTTGTCAAAGTCGAATGGAGCAGCAGCGCGGATGTCGCCCAGCGGGTGGTCCGAAGATGTTGTCGATGCCAGACGGCGGAACTGTGCTTGTGAAACAGGAAACCTTCTCGACGCAGGTTGGCGGAATGAGGCGATTGCGGCGCGCAGGCCTGACCGCAGTGCACCGAGCTCCATGATTGTGAATCGCCGGTATGGATCACTGTCGCTACGGAGGCAGATGGACTTGTTCAGCAAAGAGCGGAAACAGCCGAGGATCCCCCGTCTAAAAATCCGACGCTCCTGCCCAAAGCTCAACGCCGCCGCTCTTCTTTTTCACCTCCTCATCCACCCCCTCTGTGTAGCTTCTCATCTTCAGTTGCACACACCCCTCACAATGTCTTCTTTCGGAAAGCTCTACACCTACCCGGTATGTCGCATTTCTGCATCTTCCGCGTGTTTTGGTCAATCTCGACTAACACATGCTCCAGGGTAACCCCCGTACCACCGCCCTGCTGGCCGTCGCAAAGGCCAACAGCCTCAACCTTGACATTGTTCACACCGAGCCTGCCAAGGGTGTCGAGACCGAGTACCTCAAGCTCAACAAGCTCGGCAAGGTCCCCACCTTCGAGGGTGCCGACGGCTACGTCCTCACCGAGTGCATCGCCATTGCCATCTACCGTACGTCGCAGACCCAATCTACACGCCTCCTTCGCCCACCGCGTCCTGCCCACTGCAATGATGAGACATATTATCAAACAGTTATCCCTGTCTGAAGACTATTGTTGAGAATTATTTTTGATCTGAAATGCACCCCATACCCCTCACTTTGCTGCGAAACATGCCGCCAATTCTCGCTGCAACCGCGTGCTGACCGCATTGGCCCACAGTCACCTCCCAGAACGAGAAGACCACTCTCCTCGGCAAGACCAAGCAGGACTACGCCTCCATCCTCAGATGGATGTCCTTCGCCAACACTGAGGTTCTTTCCGCCCTCGGTGGCTGGTTCCGCCCTCTGATTGGCCGCGACCCCTACAACAAGAAGGCCGTCGAGGACAGCCAGAAGGCCACCGCCAAGGCCGTCGGTGCTCTCGAGGACCACTTCCTTGTCAACACCTACCTCGTTGGTGAGCGCCTCACCCTTGCCGACATCTTCGCTGCCGGCATCATCTCCCGTGGCTTCCAGTTCTTCTTCGACAAGGAGTGGCGCAGCAGCAACCCCAACGTCACCCGTTGGTTCGAGACTGTTACCAACCAGTCCATTTACTCCGATGTTGCCGAGAAGCTCGAGTTCATCGAGAAGGCCATCCCCAACCAGCCCCCCAAGAAGGAGGCCGCTCCCAAGGCCGAGAAGCCCAAGGAGGCCCCCAAGCCCAAGGCCGCCGCCAAGGACGACGACGAGGAGGAGGCCGCTCCTGCCCCCAAGGCCAAGCACCCCATTGAGGCTCTCGGCCGCCCCACTTTCGCTCTTGACGACCTCAAGCGCAAGTACTCCAACGAGGAGACCCGCGAGGTTGCCCTTCCCTGGTTCTGGGAGAACGTCAACTTCGAGGAGTACTCTCTCTGGAGAATGGACTACAAGTACAACGATGAGCTCACCATGACCTTCATGACCTCCAACCTCATCGGTGGTTTCTTCACCCGTCTTGAGGGTTCCCGCAAGTACATCTTCGGTGCCGCTTCCGTTTACGGTACCACCAACGACTCGCTCGTTCGTGGTGCTTTCCTCGTCCGTGGCCAGGAGGCTCTCCCCGCCTTCGATGTCGCTCCTGATGTCGACTCTTACGAGTTCACCAAGCTCGACCCCAAGAGCCCCGAGGACAAGAAGTTCGTCGAGTCCATGTGGGCTTGGGACGAACCCGCTCAGCCTGAGGGCAAGGAGTGGGCCGACGGTAAGTTTTTACATGATCCTATATCACTACACAGATGCTAACAGCTAGCGCAGGCAAAGTTTTCAAGTAAGCGCGTCGTTGCTGCTGTCGCCGGGAGTGCATAATGATGCTCCATGGTGAAGAGATGACGAGTTGCTGAAGACTTAAGCCAAAAAGGAGGATAAGGAGAAAAGTCGACTACCCAGCTTCGGACCCCTAATACCACGGGGGGCAGCGAATGGATGACGACATTCTGTCGGTACTACAACACAGAGACCGAGTTTTATTTGACACGAGCGATGCTTTTAGACGAGTTCTGTTTAAAAAGATATTCAACGCAAGTGTGCTATGCCACGCTATGACCACCACAAGTATACCTTCACTTTTCTCTTCTCGCTTGCGACCACTGTGATTCCATGCGACGCTTTCCTCTCCTTTCTCATGCTATTACCCTGCAGTAGTATGTCTCATGTCTCATGTCTTATGGCTTGCTCACATCACTAGGCCCACCCATCCTCGTCCATGTCATCACGATCATCACATGCAGTTTCCACGTCCTCCAACCCTGGGTGAAGACGAATTTACTATTGGAAGATTCAACCTACGTTTTGGTTGGGAGCACGCATATCGGGATCAGCATGTCCTTTCATAAACATTACATCGGGTACCTTGTCTTCTTTCGAAAGTATCGACAGCCAGTTGGTGGTGGTCAATCTACCCAGAGGGAAGGCACTACCACCGCAAACGCCAAGCAAGTCCATCAATCGCGCCCTCTTTGTCTGTGGTCTCGCGGGTCTGTCCTGTTTCACTTTGTTTCCTTCACTCCGATGGGTTGATCACCAATTGTCGCGTCTTACTGCACAGTTGTTTCCTCCTTCGCGCCACCTCCTTCGGAGTGTCAACCACATTGCATTACAATTCTCGCACGCCCCAACATGGTACACTTACCCAACGAGCTGTGGCTCGAGATCGCCAGCTATCATGTCGTGCCCGAGATGGCATGTACACACGCTTCCCGCCAAACACTCATCGCCTTGTGCCTTGTGTCGAAACAGCTCTGTGCTGCCATCCAGCCGCTGCTATACCACGACTTCACCAAGTTCGCTCGACCGTCCGCTGCATATCGACTCGCTACCAAGGACTCGGAATGGCTGCACAAGTACTATCAGCGTGACATCCGCACTTTTCGCACGGTCAGCAAGACGACTCGGCTCGAAAAGTTTTTTCGCACCTTGATCAATCGACCCGATCTCGCTGCTGAGATCAGGTATCTTAGCATCGAAGAGTTCCATGACACCAACGCAATACCATACTGGTTCAATGGCCTGTACGATAAACTACCCTTGAATCGCACAATCTCAACCCTGTTCGCTCGTGCACTCAAAAATTCAGCGGCAATCGGCCTTCTGAGCCGTACACCTCAGATCACCTGGGATAAGCACCTTCGTGATGGCATCGAGGGTGTAGAGGTTGCTCTGCTGCTAATCCTTGTACCGCAACTGCGCTCGTTGTCTCTTCAGTCGATAGAGACTACAATTGACTCTCACGTACAAGAGCTTTGCGATACAGTCCTGGGGGCCGCTCCGCTATACAGTCCTCTCAAACAACCGTCAAAAATCCCGGTCGGAAATCGCTCGCAGTTGCAGAGACCCCTCGAGATCTTCCCTGTCCTGAGGTCTCTCAAGCTGCAATCACGCTGTAATAAAGATTACCGTGACTCCCTACAGCTCCGCCACTGCCAGAACCTGCTTTCACTGCCTAATTTCACACACTTCGTCGGATCGTGCCTTCAAGACAGTCTTGACCCTCTGGGACAGCTCTCTTACCACTCATTGGCCCATCTCCGCCATGTAGAGTTGAAGCACTGCAAAGCCATTGGTCCATGTCTGGAAGCATTTTTGAGCCAATGTACAGGACTCAGATCGCTCAAGATCGACTCTGACCACGCGTTCAGTCCATGGGGAAATATACCTTCCATCAGCACGAACTTCTTCACCAGTCTCCAGACAATGACAAACACCCTTGAGCGTTTAATTCTAATGCTCCCCGAGTACGAAAACACCAACGTTCTAGATCTAAGCGCCTTTGGACAACTCCAGTATGTCGAAGTCGACATGTCTTTGATGATTCGAGACGACTATTCATCTTGCATCGACGAGCTACTACCGCCAGGCATCCAGGAATTGTATGTTCGAAGAGCTGGGCATGAAATTGTCTCACATCTGGAGTCCTTACTACCCTTCAGTGCCGACAATCCACACTTGGCCGACCTCAACTCTGTGAGAATCGCTTTGTGGGATGAAGACGATGATGACCTCATGAGTGAGCTCTCTGAGATTGAAATAAAGGCAATGGACCATATGTTCAACTTCGATTTCGAAATCGAGGGTGTCTATTCTCACTGGTGGGCTCATCATTACGAAACTGATTCCGACCTTGAGTCGAAGCAAGACTCCGAGGACTTCGGTCCCGAACCATTCCAATCGGACTACGACGAAGAGGGCGACGGGAATTGATGCGACTCGAGGAAAGGACAAGATAAAAACAAAGGGATTCAAGCAGCGAGAGAATGGAAAGGTGATGAACAAGCTGAAGGGAGGATACTGGCAAGATGAGAGCGCTATTCAGAAACTCAGCACTCTATCTCTTTCAAATATCATACCTCCCAGTGTGCAGAATACCGTGACACCTCTCCTCCTGCTGATCGAAGCAGGCAACGACGAGCCATAGAGAGGCACAGTCATATCTAGTGTCGGTGAACCTAGCGCGGGGAGTCGTAAACACGAACTATCTCGACGACATCGTAGCAAGTTGAGAAAGGATGGTGCTTTGAGGCAACTCTAAGTGTGACCGTGTTTCGCGCGGGGGGAGGCAGCATAGACTAAAGACCACATCTGCTCCGAATATGCATGTTCTTTCCTACTAGCTAGATAGTCGGCCACCTATCTCCTCAATCAAGCAGGCGTTTTCAATTTTGCCGCAGCCCCACCTCTCGGACTGACTGCTCCGCGTTTGCTCAGCAAGCATCTCAATTCATCGTTTGCATCATATATCTCTCTGATCGCCTGATGGCAACATTTTGGGTTGCTCCGGTCTACTCCTCTTCGGCGGGAATTCGAGATGCTGCCAAACTTTCTCAAGGGCACTTATGCCGTCTACAAGGAGGATACTGACTTTGTAACTTCGTGATTAGCTTCTACTGCTCGAATATGTGGTTATCCCTTGGAACTTCTTAGTGCTGTCACTGAAGACACATCTGGAGGCTGGAGCATTTGCCGAGGATGAGCTTACCAGAGGTGTCCGAGAGATGGCTCCTGGCAAGAAGATCCCTCTCTGGCTCACTTTTGCTGTCCAGAACTTCATTGATGTCCAGCATGTTCTGGGTTCTCAGACTCCTTGTGCGGTCGTCGAACTGCAGACGGCTGCTGAGCATATTGAGGCCTCTCTTACACAAAACGCCGAGTTCCATGAGAGATTGACAATCAACACTCGGAACGCTCACAACGACAAAGTATTGAAGCAGATTCAAACCATCATCGATACTTGGATCAAGCAAGACAACGTCAGAAACGTCATTGTGGAGATCGCTTCGAAGCAACCCCTACTATCGGTCGTCAGATAGCTGGTGCGCCGTTCAAGTTGCTCAAACAGTACCCTGTACTTTGCGGTATCTGGCGATTACCTCTGAGATATATGATGCAAGATGCTGGCATTGCTTTTGCCAATGCTTGGGGCTCAATGTTGTACACCGCCCATCTGTACAACGCTGCTCGTCAGGAAAAGTTCGCCGCAAGCTTTTGGAAAGACATGGATCTTGCGTTGCTGTTACAAGGCGATGGACAAGATGTTTGTCGGCAATCGATCAAAGAATGCTGAAGACTACCTCAAGCGCTTCACCCTTTGCAGCTAACTACGTTGAGTATGAAACCTCACAAGGGTGGGCTTAGTGCATCCCCGAAGGGTCCTCGTGGCCTTGAAAAGCCATTTGCCCTTGTAGAGCTGTTTGCCAAACGCTACCCATACAATGGTCGATCATTGTCTACTGACCTAGATGCTGTCGAGAAACATGTCAAGGTCGAGTTCAGCGACCCTGAAAACTTCACCTTCTCGGATGTTTCGGACGACACGACCGTCGCAGAAGTCACCGCCCAGGTATGTACGTGACAGGTTTTCGATGACAGTTGTGCTGGTTATCATACAGACCGCTGCAAAGTACGCGATCAAGAACAAGCTCAGCGCAGGCACCTTCCTCGAAGGCCTGGCGAACGCGATTCAGTCTAAAGGCATGCACCTGACATTTGACCACTTCCGCCTCCACCGTTTCTGCTGGATGCTACTTCGCAGCGTCAAAGAAGCCTGTGCCGACTCACTGCGTCACATCTTTCCTGAGTACCTTAAGCGTGAGAATCAACTGCCTTTTGTAGTTGGTTACTTCTGCACATATCAGTTCTCTGCAGAGAGACTTGGTGATGATCTCGGTCAGGAGGCAAGAAGCAAGGTCTTCATAGAGGCTACAAATACAATGGAAGGAATGCTTCAATCGGGCGCTGGTGGTATATGTGCCAAGATCATAGAGGATTCTTTCAACTATGCTGTTGATTGGTATGATTTCGAAAGGCAGTAGATGATAAAAGACTTATAAATTCCGGTGTTTGTTTTCTGGACAAAGCCATGAGATAGGTATTGTAGATCGCGTGTTAGCCAACATACACTGACGAAAATATTGAAACAGTTTGCAGCAACTTCATAGATGGTTCCATGCAAGTACACCATCAATGGAGGAGCGTGCTGGATGGAAATCTTCCTTTACTCCTTTTGCTGCCATCGTTCTCGTCGACGACAGATCACACGCGTTCGGATGCACAATGGCAGTTTGCCCCCCCCCCCCCCCCCTTGTGAGACCTGAGAAATTTTGCTATTCACACATGCGTGCCTTTACTATCGAGGCCTTTCTCTC
The DNA here is from genome assembly GCF_000721755.1 of Aureobasidium subglaciale EXF-2481. NCBI lineage: Eukaryota > Fungi > Ascomycota > Dothideomycetes > Dothideales > Saccotheciaceae > Aureobasidium > Aureobasidium subglaciale. Next base: position 399,141 of record NW_013566978.1, on the reverse strand, counting down.
TCTTTTTTTTTCTCCACTCGTTCTTTCCCCTTTCCCTTCACAATCATCCTTTAGTGCTCATCCCAGGCCTATTGAGCGCAACACATCTGGCCGCTTTAGAGCATGAGGCCCTGGCATCGTTCACGAGGCGATGGAGAAAAAAAGAGTCCTCTCCCTTACCTCCATGACGGATGCACTAGGTCGATGACATTTGCAACAAGGCTGAATAACTTTAACACTGATGGTTGACCTCGAGTTGGGTAGCTGTGAGGTGATGCAAGGCCGCTGGCTTTTTACTTGATGAAACACGGTAGTTGATGCATTTCTACCGACTGCCACTGGCAAGCCACTCTGTCTCGAATTGTATAGAAGCAAACTGCCAAGATGCTCATCCTCTATAGGGGAAGGTGCAACCATATCTAAGTATGAGGTAGCGTTATGAACGGGCCCGTGCAATGCTTTCTTCATCTTCCTCCCATCAATGCTATCTGTGGTTTGTATCGAATCAGACTGTATTCTCGTCCTGCCAGGATAAAAGCAATTTGAAGTATTCTTTCCGTCAATAGCCATCTTCCTTCACCCTATCACCACTGTGACGCTTTCTTCCACATCCAGCTGTCTTCCTCGTTCTGTCGAAAGCGCGCCGAAAATCGACTACTAATGATCCTCATCACTATCAATTTCACACGGATAGAGCTCATACTCGACGGTCAGCTCAACATCTAATCTCTCCGCACGCTCAAACGAATCTATGTCCTCGTCTCCATACCCGTGGTATCGATCACACAACATCTCCTCCAGGCAGTCATCATACTCGTAATGTGACGAAGTCAATGTGTTCAGGTGCGGGAATGAAAATCGATTCAGTTCGAGAGCAGAAAACGACGAGTCCACATGCGTCAGGTAGTGTCCGTTCGCGCCTCGGATCTTGACATGCTCGATACTGCCTGGGAGAATTTCATGCAGGTACGGTGAGTTCTTGTGAAGCAGAAGACCTTGTTCAACCTCAAGGTAGCGAAGTTTTCGAAAGGAGCGCAGATCAAGTGGTTTGACAATGACGTCTCCGAAGAGCACCATTGTCAAACGTTCGAGTGTATTGGACATTGGCTCCAGCGTTTTCGTAAGATTGATGTTGGTAGAATCTGGGCCCAAAGCGTGTCGACCAAAAGCGTGAGGGCAGTCCACCTTCAGTGATAGAAGCTCGGAGCATGACTCCAGAAGGGCTTTCAGATGTCTCAAGTCAATTTTGCAGTGCTCAAGTTCAAGATTGCGTAGATGGGTCAGTGGAAGCTTGGAGTGAAGGTTTTTGTTGTAAGGTCCGAAGCTTCCTACTATGCCTCGTCCCTCAAACGACTTGAGTGTGGGTAATGTTAGAAGGCTGGAACTGTTCTCCAAGTGGAGTGCGCCGTTCCAGGACCGGTAAGAATCCACATCAATATCTCCAAGCACCTGAAGAAACGCAAGTTTGCTTGTACTCTGTGAATGGTAGTCGACTGGGTCGTTCCAGAATCTGCCTTGATCGGCCCTAACCATCCAGTGTTGAGGGCCGAGCATAGAGTCGCACAACTTCTGTACAAATGCCCCAAGGTATGTCTTCGATGGCTAGATATCTAGAGAGCGTAGGTTGGATGTCAGAGCCAATAGGAGTGCAACCTCTGCGCCTCCAACTCCATAGCTCAGGTGTTTTTCCCAAAACTTCTTGAAACGAGAGCCTAGGCGCTCGTACCCCTTGAAATGTTTTAGATCGTTGACGAAGAGTCTTGAGACTGTGGGGTCAAGTGGTAGCTCCGCGTAGTCCTCCATGTCCATGTAATATCTTGAGATGTTGTTGGTATCACATTATTTATCGATACGCAGGTGCCTGACCTCTTTTCCTAGATCGGGTCGTTCGGTCAGAGCTGAAATATCGCACGGAGTTGTCTAGAAGCGAGGCATAGTTGGCGCGGGACTCGGCGGGAGTTGTCATAGGTCGCAAGATCGTTGCTGTCGGATAGACGGATCGGGGCAGTGAGATAGGTCGCGACTTCTAGCCAGACCTCGTTTGGGAGGTAAGCCATCTTTGGGTGCGATGTGTAAAGAGCGAGCACTCAGAACAGGAGAGGTGTCGGAACGAAGAAGGTACAGGGGGCAAAGGAAAAGATCTGAGAGGTCATCATCAACGTGTTGGTGGGTGTTGGTGAACACGAATTGATGCAAAAAGAATCCGAGAGATCCGACGACTGCGTACAGGTAAATGTCGACCGAATTCAACCACATTGGCAAGATGGTAGAATTAGAAGGAACCGCCGTGAGCTCAAAGCATGAAAGACCATTGAATCTGTCTCATGTGACGTAAACAACTACTCCAGTCTAGCTTCCTCATTGGGCAAGATTTCTTTCCTTGCTGAAGGCTTATCTCGTCCATGAGATTACAAGTATTGCCAACAAGGGCAAGAGAGACAAAAATGCTCTCGTTACAGGTCAAAGTCTGCCATCGTGAACTCTTGTTTATTCATTTCAATCATTAAAAGATCCACTAAACTCGCTTGCTCCAATGCTACTTACTAATATGCTCTATTTCTTCTTGCCAAAGCCCATCATCTTCGCAAGCTTGGCTTCCCTCTCTGCCCTGGAAAGTGTAGACTTCTTCTTGGGTTCTTCGATTTGAGGAGCCGGTGCTTGCTTGACCTCTTCTGGTGCGGCTGGCTCCTTTACTTGCAACTCTTTTGCTTGACCTCTCAATGCCTGTTTCAGTAAAGGTCGATCACGAGTATCCTTATCTACACTGTCGTCCCAGACGAAAGTTATGAGGGAACGGTCTTTGATGCCAAGATCCTTGATCAATTTCTGTCGACTTGTTGGGTCGAAGATGAGCGCCTTCATCTGGAAACCTGCGATCTGCAACTTGAATTTGAGGGAAGAGTCGTCAAGCATCTCCTTGACCTTGGTGTAAAGAGACTCTGATGTATCGTTCGGCGTTGCGCGCCATTCCACCTGCATCATGTCTGGGAAGCGAATGCGAAGAGTTACAAACTCAATATCTCTGATTTCAGCTGCTTTAGCTGCCCTCTTCTCGGCTATTTCTCTGTCAGATGGAAGACGCGTGTTTCTACCCTTTCTCAAGAGGCTAGCTTGATGGGCATGAGCATGTTCGACCGAAGGGAGGTAATCGGCTTCGTTGTGTGCCTGTGTTGCAGCAAATGGGGTATCGCCAGATGGAGCAGCATAGACTGAGATTCCGGAGGCTAGAGAAGGGGATTGGCTCTCAGCTGGAGGCAACTGTGTGGCTGAAGATGATGCCATCACACCGTCTTCTTGTGCTGATTGTTCGACAGGAGCGAGCCCGGGTGCAGGAGACATGATGGAGTCTTCTGACAGGTCTTGGGCAGCCTCGTCCTCACGTGGTACATCAGAGGTGTCGGCGTCAGCATCTGGGACTGAGGACATCTGAACATCAGGAGCTGCATGGGCACCACTTGATGGAATATCTTGCACTTGGCCAGGTTCCTGAGGCGACAGAGCTTGTATATATGTTGTGATCTGGGCCTTGGCCTCTTCCATGCGCACGCCTTCGTTCTTGAAAGACAACCTGATCAGGACATTTCCGCGATTGTGGCCAAGCTGGGCGAGAGATTTCTGTAGGTCGAGAAAGGAAGATAGCTCTTTTGCGTTGCCTCCGATATTGAGACATGGTTGTAGATAGCAGAGGTAGCCACTACCAGTCTCTGAACTTGGAGCACTTCGCTCGGTGAGATTGAGCTTGCTTGTATTTCCAGCCACGCCATCTTCGAACTTGCGTAGAATGAGCCAGAGCGGAGTATTGCTGGCGAAGTGGTCTTCCAAACGTGGCAAGTTGTCTTCGGCTGGTAGCTGTAGGGCGACTTTGACAGCTGAGGGAGAGCGGGAGGACTGGACGAGCTGGAGCTTTGCGCCTGAGACGAGGCCGGAAAGGCGGAAAGGTAGGGAGAGATCTATAGACTTGTCCTTTGTGTTCTTGAGGATGTGTTGATCGGGGTCAAGTTGGAACTTGTCGCATGCTTGCTCGAGGACGGTGCGTAGAGAAGTGGCGGGCGTGACCTTGACCTGGACGCGCTTGAAGGCAGCATCTAGGACGACGACGTGGGACGCCATGATGATGAAAGATGTGTGGTTGGTGGATGTCGGAAGTGTCAGATGTTATAGCAATTACTGAGTTCGATTGCTGGAGCGTGAACGAGCCCAGGACCAGAAGCGCTGACCAAAGGATAGAAACAAAGGCAGGCACCAAGTATAGGAAAGAGCGACGACAAGGATGCGCTCGCTGCGGGAAAGAGCAAGACCGTACAGAGGTTGCGACAGGGCAGGTGCGATGGTGGAAGGCATGTTTGTAAACAGGAAGGCGCTCACAGTGAAGTCCAAGGGCTGTGACGTCTGTCTGCTTCGGCGGCCTTCTACAACGCCGGGCGTTTGCCCCGCTATACAAGTGCGAGAGGCAATCAACAAACGCCAACGACGCCGCCCTTTATTGTTGACCCGCCGACCACATAGCAAAGCACAGCAATTATGTCGTCCAAGATCGTCCACATCGAGTCCGCTCAGCAATTCAGCTCGCTGTTGTCGTCGTCGCGCATCGTCGTGACCGACTGTAAGTGCGCCGCATCTCCACACCCCACGATCTCTATACTGACCAGCACGATAGTCTACGCCGACTGGTGCGGCCCATGCAAGGCCATCGCTCCCTTCTATGAGCAGCTCGCCAGCTCGCTTACGCGCCCCGGTCAGATCACCTTCACCAAGGTCAACACCGACAACCACAAGGACATCACCCAGACATACAGCATCACTGCCATGCCCACTTTCATGGTCTTCAAGAATGGTCGCGAGACTCAGCGCATCAGAGGCGCCGACCCCAAAGCTCTTGATGCCGCCGTCAAGTCTCTGGCCTCTGAAGCCGAGTCTTCCTCGGCCGATGCCTCTTCATCCTCGTCTGGCTCCTGGATTGGCGCATCTCTGCCCCGCGGCTACTCCGACATCACCGACAGTGTTGACCAGCTCAACCTGGACTTCCTCAACGTCGATTCTGAAGCTGGCAACGCCCGTGCTGTCTTCAACACTGCTCAGCCCAGCGCTATCTCAAAATCAAAGTCGACCGGAGAGAAGGACTGGATCGAGTCCGACACCGATGACCAGCTTATGCTGTACATCCCCTTCAACGGGGCGCTGAAAGTCCACAGCCTGCACATCACCTCGTTTCCCACTGAGGGCGACGACGACATTGTCCGTCCTCGTACCTTGAAGCTCTACAGCAACAAGTCAAACGTCCTGTCGTTCGACGAAGCCGACTCGATCCCCGAGACCCAGGAGATCACTCTGCAAGACTCGGACTGGGATGCCAAGACTGGCACTGCCAAAGTTGACTTGCGCTTCGTCAAGTTCCAGAATGTCTCCAGTTTGGTCATCTTTGTCGTCGACGGAGACGGCGATGGCGAGAAGACGAGAATCGACCGTATCAAGATCATCGGTGAGACTGGCGAGAAGAGAGCCATGGGCAAACTCGAGAAGATCGGCGACGAGCAGGGAGAGTAGACGAGCTACGATCATCTTGATCATGTACAGCACTCTACAGCTCTCATCTGTAACTCCTGCCGTCCTCGCACAACTCCTCTTCTCCGCCTCTCCGTACAAGCTCCTCATCTCCGCAAACCTTCGTTGGTCATCAGAATTGCCGTCTTGCACATACTTCCAGCGCCTCCGTTCGTTATGGTCAAGAACCGATCACGCTCAGTGAAGGCGGAGCAGGACTCCAACTTACTCGATAGGCTGCCGGCGAAGTCCTGAAAATCTGCTCGAAGGTTGGGAGTTGCGTTATCTCAGGCAGACCACGAATTCTTTTTTTCTCTATTAAACCGACTCTACCGACTCCCATGGGGCAGAAAAGTATGCGCGGCAGGTCGAGATTGAAGATTTGCCGGCTCTGGTTGCTTGAATCGGAGGACCCGAGGAGTATAACCTCGCTGCATAATGAACAATGACAATTTTGCCCTTTTCACTCGTCCAGTTTAGTCTTTTGTGCCCGGCACTTCTTGAATGTCTCTGAGCTTCGCGGAGGGTCGAGTCGTGGCGCAGACTTCTGAATAGTGATCAGTGAAGCAACAATGCGCGTGCCATCTCTGGTTAGTAGCAGGGGTATAGGTGAATGTGAAGTGGCTGGTTCATTCTAGTCTCTATTGACTGTTCGATCACCGATCGCCTGTAGAAGTGGAGAGTTCCACTTCTATACAGGCCGTCCCATTGTTGAGTGATACACAATTCAATAGGACAGCTATCCACAATCCCATTACAAGGGCGAAGGCGTTTTGTGCGTTTTGCACATCGCAATCGTACGCGAACCTGTCTGTCTCAGCTGTGTTTCCCTAGTCAGGTACGGAAAAGACGTAAGTGTGATATGCATTGCGGGAACCATGCGGGGCGGTGGGAAAGGATTGGGATGGGCATAACGACACAAACGGGACATCAACTGTCGTCTCCCTCAGCCGCACAACGCACAAAACCGTCCACAGAACGCGTCTCAGATATGCTTGTATATTTGTTTATCTACGCCGTTTCATAACAATCACCGTTTCACAACATGCGGCATACCAGTACGGTATAGAGTTGCGGCTGTGTCTTATGCGGGATGCTTACGTCTTCACAACTGCTCTCTCTGCCAACCCGTTTGTGGTAGCAAAAGAGGCTGAAGTCTATCGAAGAGGCTACAAATCACGGGATATCGCGGACTCGTCGTGCGAGAAGAGGCAGGAATCGATCTCCGGTGCGTGCGGCGGTGCTTCTCTTGCTGGAGTGTCGATCTCGGACCACATGCGGTCGGTAGTTCTCAATGGACTGGGAAGAGGGCCATCCCTTCTAAGAAAGCTACACCAATGATGCCTTTCGCAAGCTTTGGTTCCAGAAGACAAGCATGGCTATCGCTAAATGGGACAGGGCACAAGAACAGGAGTTCGATCCTTTCACTAGACCAGCCCCTTCTCGCGCATTCTCTGTCTATCTCGCCTACCTCCACTCGAGGCCAAGCCCAAAATTCAACAATCGGTATGAGGCTTTGCTTCCTTCGATCTGACTGCATCCTCTGACAGCTCTTGGACAAGCGCTTGGTATAGACCAGGTACCGAAGTATCTGATGGACTCCACGGCCTCGGTTTCGCTTACCTTCCTAATTAGGTGCAATTCCAGCCTCAAGAGCAGCCACTGATATCACGTGTGATCTCCGAACTGGCCCGTCGTCGTCAAATTGAACCTCAAGGTATCTCCTGCCGAAGGTTCCGTAGAGAAATGCTTGACCTTTCCGTACACAGAAAGCATTTTTCCCTTAGGGCATGCAGGTTAGACGGCAGGAGTACACCTGAGGCACAAAGGGAGAAGATGTGCTAGACTATGGTCGGACTGGCCGCCTTGCATAACCTGGACCGAACAGGGTAATCCAAATCTTGGTCGCGGGATAAAGTCAATTATATTGAGTGAGAAAAGTCAGTTATCGAACTCCGCTCGGGAGTTCTCAATTCGAACGGGTTCAAGGGACATTTATGCAGGGTGCCCAGAAAGTCTATCGAGGTGTGCCTGCTGTTTCAAGTCGAGAACAAAGGGTACACAAACTCAATTCTATCTATACATCTGAATAAGGGGTCTGTATAAGGGTCGGAGACTTTGTACACCGGGTTGCATACCTTATTCATACCTTATTCATACCTTATCCATACCTTACTTATACCCTATCGTACTCATCCACGTGCTCCCCTAGTCACTTCCTAATCTCTGCATCTTCGTTTTCGTATCACTCCTATCATGCACGAGCGACTTCCTTCTGCGTACCTCGGTGGGATATGCCTCTATACAGTCGTACGTCGCAAAGTGGATTCGTAAGGGCTCGTGAAGGAAGTCCTTGCCGTGTGTATCGCGCATGTCGATCATGATCGACTGATCAATGCACAGCATCGGGACTAGACTTGCAGAGACTCTCCAAGACGTCGGCTAGAGCCCGTCTCTCCCTATCCATCATCCTTCATCCATTGACCAAGACTTATTTTGCATGCCAAATAGGTCTCCATACCACTACTGCACGAAGAGCACAACATATCCGCCAGTAAGATGCTGTGCCCAAATATGCGAAGGATCGTCCCGCACCTCTTAACTCTCCTTCCCCATGGGACCTGGGCCTTTTTGTCGCTGTTAGGGCGGTGCTTCTTTCTACGTCCGTACCCAACGATCCAAAAGTGGCTTCCACAAGAACGACAGTGACAAGCAAACCACAGCGCCGAGGAACTCCACAGATCGAATTGACATTCCAGCTACAGATCTCCACAGCTCGGATGACATGCTGTCATCCTAACCACGAGAAAAAAGAAAACCAAAAAGAGCAAATGCAAGCTAGACCCGTTTCGCGTGCCTGGAACCTCAGGTACAAGGAGCAAAGGCAAAACCTACACACAAGTCTTGGGAACTGCAACGAAATCCTTCGAGTCTTTTTTGTGTTCAGTGAGGAACCCGTTTGCAGTGTTCGACAGATGTCGGACCAAACATGCCGTCCGTTGACTTCGCGTGTAGGAATGATGTCTTATCTCCCCTACAAGGCACGTTCTGGGAATGACGATCACTTCGTGACGGGAAAGCCCACAATTCTTCACGATCCACATCCACCACTCCTCCTCGTGGGGTACCTGAATGGATCTAAGACACGATTCAACGTCTACTGCGGTTCGAGGATAAAATCACGCAAGCAACTAAAACACTGCTTCAAAGGAGTCCAAGCCCCGAGGGAAAACGCGTGAGGGCGAAGCCCACGGAGTGTAAACCCAAAAATACGACCTTAGCTTCTCCACACAAGAGAGCTTATATGGAGGAGACCATATTCGTGATTTAGTGGGATGTATGTATCACTCCACAAGAACTCCACCCTTGCACTATTGTCAACTGTACAGCTCAACCTATTCTCAAATGCTATTCTGCAACCCCCTGAATACTTTCAAGGCTTTTCTGATCTTTTCTCTCATGGTTCTCTAGTTGGGCCTTAACGTCCGTTAGAGAATTGAAGCCATTCCCGTGCGACGTGAGGTATTAGCAAAGGATAGCTCGAGAATCCAATGTAGTGTAGATACGTTTACGGGGCTTGACGGGTCGCTCTCGCCGAGTACCATCAACGACTGGGAGGATTCTGGTAGAGCGTGTAACCGCGATTCTTGGTGGACTTTCGCTTGCACGCCCAGCCACGCCCATACGAATCGACTAGATGAGTACTCTTCAATGGCCGACGGCCACACTGAAGAAGGATCGTGGTACATGAATAATGGGCAGGGTCAATTGACGACGTCCCCGCCGAGCAAAGCCGTCACTGATTCATCTTTGCCCACTCGGGGACAACGGAAGCAGCTCCTTAGGGCGATGCAACTCCAGTACGTGTCAGAAGGGTACGTACATCTCCAGCCAAGAGCCATCACAATTCCCAGAATGCTCAACCACACAATAATTCACCAATTTCTTGGTCCTCTTATTCGCTCGCTCATGAAAATCCTTCCTTCATCCCTTGGCCTGCAGAGATAAAGGGTCTCTGCAAAGGGTCATGAGACATTGTACAAATACACATGGCGAACAAGGGTCACAAGGGAATGGCGGGAGAAGAATTAGTCCAACGTTATACTTGCATATTTCTTGGAAGAGAAGAGACCGTTGCGTTTTATGCACCATGTCATGTGGTTTTGTCTTATCTTGCTACGAACACATCGCTTTCTTTCGTTATGACCAGGTGAGCAGAGGCCAGGGCAGCCAAGAGGGGCTGGTTAGCTGAAGAGTGGAGAGTCTGATAAGGGAGAATGGTCATGAGCAAGAAGATGAACGCGACACGTACCTGAAGGAATAGGTGGAGCGATGCATACACACGATCACGAAAGGGCAAGAGTCTCTCTAGATCTGGCAGCTGTCACAGATACAGTGACCTCGTCCTCGTGCATGACGTGCAGCCCACGTATCTCTTGTATCACCGTCCCCAAGTCCCAGGTTTCCATTTTCCTCACTACTCGTCCCTTGCATGGCAATGTATTTGCTATTTGTCGATTGGATCAATTTACCAAAAATCTTGACCACTGACGTAGCCCTATCATGCAAGTAATCATGACATGCAGGCGCAATCCTGCAATCACAGAGACTTCCACGCCAGCAGATCTTAGCCGCTAACTAGATACGCACCTAGAAAAGGTACATGCAGTAAAACCCACGGTTGGGTCTTGTAGCAGAGTAGCAGAGAACTTCATGGTATACAATCACGGGTGTAAAACTGCTCTGAAACCGTAGCTGAAAACATCACGACCAGAGATTGGTAAAAGGCCTACAAGCTCGAACTCCAAGATCGGTGATCGAAAGCGTGGGACGATGCGAGGGAGGAAAAAGAGGATTGCGTGCCCAGTGTACGAGCGGCGGGTCGTCGCGGGCCTCGGTGAAAATCATCCGTCTTCTAGCCCTGGCTGCTGCTTTTGCACTGCAGGGAAAGAAAAAGGGAAAAGAAATGGTGCGAAAACAGACGAGGAGGAGATGCGGCATGACGAGTCCTTGGGTCAGCAAGAAAGACGGGATGGTGACGAGTCAAGAGAGCGGACAAAATCCTGGCTCGCCAACAAGTCCGGGGTGTTTGAGAACATTGAAGCTCACCCAAAGAAACAGACGAGCAAGAAGACCAAGCAAGCACGCGACCTCTTGGAATCAAACTCCGGGCCGAGTTGGGAAAATACCAAGGCACAAGGATCGCTTCTCTTGTCCTGCAGGAAGCATCGTGAACCCCTTCAAAGATGCACCATCATGCCGTTTCGTCGGGTTCGTACGAAAAGAGGGGAAAGTAACGCATGCGCGACTCAAGGGAAAGGTGGATGTTATGCCTTTCTTGCAAGGGAAAAACCACCCCTGATTTGCGGGCTGTCCCTGTTTTCTTCTCATCGTGTCTCTCTTACGGAGTAGCATTCCCTAGGGGTCAAAAAGGACTCTAGCAGCGCAAGCAGCCTAGCAGCAAGAGTGGATAATTTATCTTTGCGGGCATCGCGAAAGAAACCCACTCACAAAAGAGATCTCGCTATCCATCTCGCTTGATGCATCCGAATATTGAGAAGCCGCCCGTCTCTCTTTCGTCTTTTTCAGCTGACCCCCGTTCTCTCATCGGAAGTTTCATTGACCCTTCTCAACGCGGCAGTCGCGGAGGATTTATTTTCGTCAAGATTACCTATTGTGCGTGCGTGCGCCGCCGGCCGCGAGAGTTGCTTTGCCGAGCAGGCGGTCGAGTGCGGCCAGGTATACTCACAGGAGGCCTCTGCGCTTTTACCCTCCCTCGGGACTTTGTGGCCAGGATTTGATGCGACATGGCGGATACCCACTTTGGTCTCCTGCGGGAAGAGGAAGCATTGATGGTAATAGATTAGTGAGACCGCTCTGGACTGGGTGATCTGTTCGCTTCTACAGAGTCATGATGCACCCTCAGTGCAACTGCCGTCCTCCTTGTGAGAGTCAGGATAGCAAATGAAGCTTTTGCCCTCTTCTAATCACAAAGCCATGAAAATGATGTAGGTGGGGCAGTATTCGGTGGAAGTGACGCTGCTTTTGGATCAAGAGGAGATTTGGAGAGTCGAAATCTTGGTAGAGTGCCAATCTTTCTCCGCAAATCGAGAAAGCTGAAACGTACCTGAGTAGAGGTGCAAAGGCCGACTTTGGAAAGCTTGCAAAGGTAAAAAGCATAATCAGAGTCAAGTCACAGGCACATGTAAAATACTTGAGATGGAGGCAGAAAGGCTTGTTCAGGAACTTGTCAGAGGCCACTGTTGGGCTTGATGTTGTGATTCGGAGATAGCTAAGATAGCAAAGGACCGTTTTCCCCAGAGCTCCCATCCATGCAAATGCAGATAATTCGCTGTACAGTACAGAAAGGCCCAAAGCAAAGGGGCAGTGAATAATAAAGAACCTCCTCCCAGGAAGGTGTAAAGATAGACATGAAGTGAAGAAAAGCAAGAACGATTTTGGCTCAGATGGCTCCTCTAGAAGCGGCAGCGAGCGAATATGAGAAGGTTGGCGTGAGGGTCGTAAGGCGTCAAACATCAGAAAGAGAAATGGAGCTAGGCGAGAGGAATCTACTCATCGCGCTTTCTCTTCTTCTGCTGGAAGCTGTTGTCCTCGGCGGATTCGTAACCAGACTGGCTACTGCTGCTTGAGCCAGCGACGGCGGCGGCGTGGTCGAAGAGCATGGCACCGAGCTCGCTGGCGTCAGGAGACTCGCTCTTGGGGCGCAGGATGCCAGAGCCGACATCAGCAACGTTGACGGCCATCTGGGAAGTCATGTCGTTGGTCATGACGCCCATGACGACAGTGCCGGCGCCGTGGGTGCGCTGGTGCTGGCTGAGGTTGTCGCTACGGCTGAACTTCTTGCCACAGTCGGTGCACTCGAAAGGCTTGTCGTGGGTGTGAAGGGAGCGGTAGTGGCGCTTGAGGTGCTCCTGGCGGCGGAAGCGACGCGAGCAGAGGGTGCAGACGAAGGTCTTGGAGGGGTCCTCGGTCAGGGACTGCTTGCGACCGCGACGGGTGGTCGAGGACCCGGGGCCGGAGTGGGCGTGGTCATCGCCAGATGCAGACGAGGACGAGGAGGTAGGGGCGTTGCTGGGGACCTGCTGGGGCTGGGTCGATGACGAGTGAGCGGCAGAGTATGACTGAGGGGCCTTGACCGATCTCTTGGAGACGGAGCGGCGGACGGGGGTCATGTCGATCGAGGAGTTGGCGGTAAAGGAGAACTCTGATTGACAAGGAGAGAAGGAGAGATCTTCGTCGCTGAAGCTGGCGTCGGTGAAGCAGAAGCTGTTCTCGGTAGTGAAGTGCGAGTCAACGCGCTGGCGCTTGGAAGAGCAGAAATCGTCCTCAACGTCGAGCTCGAAAAGAGGCTCGAATGTGGGGAAGCCGTGGTTGGTAGGCATCAGCTCAGACGCGTCAAAGGTCTTGGAGGGGGAGAAGTCGCCCTTGAGGATCAACTTGTGCTCCTCGTCATCGCCGGCGCACAGGGTAGGCAGGCACGGGAAGCCGTTGCTCGGCACGGTCAAAGTGCGGGGATCGCAGACGCTGGCGTCGTTGATGGCAGAGCGCGAGTTGTTTGGCGACGGCGACGACGACAACGATGGGCAGTTGGACGAGAGCATGTAACTGCTGTTCTCGGCAAATGCCGACGCGGGATGCAGGTACACTTCAGCTAGCGAGTCAGCCAACGCTCTCTAATTGGTTGTTTTTGAAAGTCAAAAGGGAGATTGCCCTTCTCAATGGAACACGTACCTGGAGTCAAAGGTGGAGATCCGGACTGAGTCCACTCACCGAACATGTCATCCTCGCAGTTCTGCTTGATTGCGTCGAAGGGGTTCATGTGCAGCTCGTTGGCAGGGGTAGGGAGCATGTGGTAGTTGGACTGAGGGCTGTCGGCAGAGTTGAAGCTGGTGGCAGACAGGGTGGGCGTGGCAGGGCCGTAGCAGTCCGAGTCAAAGGACATGTTCATGTTGGGCATGTCTTGCTGCAGCATGATGGTGGGCTTCTGGTGCTGGGGGCGAGGAGAGGCAGCAGGAGTGAGCATGGACTGCGAGATGTACTGGGGCTGTTGGTGGTAGAGGGGAGGGCTGCGCTGAGAGTACAAGACGTGGGAAGAGACGGGTTGAGAAAAGTAGTCCATGTTCTGGGGAGCCATGTGCGAGTTGTAGTGGATGTTCTGCTGCTTTTGAGGAGTGTAGTAGTACATGGGCGACTGCATGGGAGTCTGGGTCATATATTGGTGATCCATTGGGTCTGAACAATTTCGGTTAGCCTCGAGGGTCCAAGAGGCGGTGGTGGCTTCGACACGACGCTTACCCGATGTGATTGGTAGATGCCGTGTGTAGATTGGGATTTGCGTTTGATTGCAAGAGGCGAGTCGGTTTCAGAAGAGATATGACAAGACGAATTGGGAGTGGTGGTGTGCTGGGATATGTATAAAGATGCTATCGAGGCCAAGTGTGACGTCTGATGGGGCCTTGGTTGGAAAAAGAATGGTACGTCCAACGGGTAGATGGCAAAAGCAATGAGAGAATGGTCGGTCGAATTGTGTCTGAAACGAGGTGCTGATGACTGGGGGAGCAGAGGCATACAAGTACTGATCGTCTGGCTCTGTACTGGCCGCAGGACCGGTGCAATCATGGCGGATGGGGAAGCCTCGGACGGCTTTGTGGGTACCAACTGACAAAGACCACGCCCATCTGTACCCGTCGAGCAAGTGTGCAAGGTGCACATACCTACATCCTCCTCTGCCACAGAGGGACGCGTTACTTGTCCTGACGCCCCGTGCGAGAAGCTCCAAGGGCGCCTGTCTGTGCCTTGATCCCGACGCTAACGCGCCAGCTTGCCGCTCGACGCCGCGTCGAGTCTATTTCCATCTGCCTTCGACTCTTATTTTTCTGCTGGGAACGTTCGTCACGCCAGCTAACCTAAGCCTGTCAATGCTAACGATCAGACTACTGCACCTCGAGTTGTCCATCGTGAAGCCTGCTAGCCCACGTGCATTTGCTCGGCTGCCCTACAGTCCCAGTCTTTCGTCCAGAACCATGTCCAAATCTGGGCGTCGCATTTCGGGCTGCGATCGACATGAGAATCCATAACTGTTATGCATGGTCACTAGCCTTGCATCGTCAACAAACACGTCTTGCGAGGCTGTTCGCTTGCCGGCTGACCTTGCAAACCGTCCGTCCACTCGTATCAAAGTCGTGCTGCTGGTCCGTTGCCCGTTGGCCAGCCTGGGTAGATACATGTCCGCTCACCTGTTATCGCGTCGTCCTCGTTCACACTGCAAACGCTCGCACATACGGACGGCTAGACGGCGATATGCTCACTTGCATTGCTGGTGGCGAGCATGCCGTGTGCGTGTGATATTACCGTCATGCAAATGATCATCTCGCAATCTTCAATGACTCGGCCGTATACAGATATGAAATTACCCACAAGCCAGATGTACTGTACCTGCTGCAAGAGGTACTTGCTTGTCTCTGCCCTCGGATTAGTCGGAGCTGACAATGTGAGCGCTTCTACTCAAAATTCGGCTGTGATTGTGGTTAGCTTGTTACCCAATGACGCTGCCGTGCTGCGCACTTCTCGTCTGATTTACGAGGTCTTACTCGCCAATCAAAGTCGTTATAATTTTCATATACATCATATAGTAGTACATCGTATACAACTTACCTGTCATCTTGGCCGCAAATGATTCAAACGACCTCTCACGTGGTCGTGGTTACGTAGACGGCGACAATCAGAAGCCATCCTGAAACGCGACGATCAGGTGTGGTGATTTCTCTAATGCCGCTCATTGGCTGCAAGCTTCCCCGCCTTCGCCTTCCGACTCCGACCCAGTGTTTCATCCTTGTCTGAAGCCGGCCAGTCTCGAAAGCTTCCAGAGCACATCTCGATCTACATGGCAATTTACATCACAGTCAAAATGATAGCATGTGTATCTTAGGCTATTGGCTGAGCAAATGGAACATCTTCCTCTCGCACTTCTTCATCCTTACAGACCCTGCTGCGACCCTTCCTGCGCCGATCGTTAATTTCTGCAGACCCTTGTGCGTGTGTGTGTGCACAGCTCGGTTCTCTCTGCCCTGTGGAAATGATCCCACTCACGCCAACGGCATGCCAGGTACGAGTACGCTCGATAGACACTCGGGGGATTTCCCTCATAGACTTCTCAACAACACTCCGATCGCATTCCCAAAGGGTTACAACCGATCGGTGTCTCCTGCCATTGACTTTTTCCGTGGAACTCCTGCTGTCTCTTCCTCTCTCCAACTCGCGTGCACAAAAGCGGCCGGCCTCAGTTAGATCTGCGGCAAAAACTTCCGAATTCTGGCAGTGTACTTGCTCGAAACGGGCGAAACGTCTTCCGAGGGTCTATTCGCCATCGGCGATGAGGAGAAATAAGCTATAGGCGCTATGCCTGTTGTCGAGCTCTTTCGCTATCATGGTGTATTCTGCTTCAATTGTCAGCTCGCACACGATCTAGAGTGTAGCGAAAATTAGTGTGCTTCTCCTGCACAACTTTGCCCACCATGAAGCAGAGTGAGACGATCAACAGGCATAACTGTCCAAACGGGCACACAACTGGGGTTCGACTTACTCAGTGGGTTTAAGCAGAACTATGATCGGCGGTAGTAACCCGACTTGATCTTCACAATCTTATGCTTTCGCTGCGTCATAGCCCAGGCCTGTTGTAGTCTGAGATCTGTGTGGCTCATGCAGGTACGCGACGCAGGAACCATGGCCAGCCAAAAAGAACAGGGCTGCTCGTCTATTCTGCCAGGCTCGCTTCTTTCTCCAGGTTCTTCGACCAGATGCACAAAAACTTTCCCCCTACGAAGCCGAGTCTGTCAGCGGCAATTTTTGATTGGGAAATTCCCCGTGTACAAACCCGATACAGCTTTGTGGTGACTTTCATCACGTTTAGTGCCCTCTCTTCATAAATCGCCCCACCAAAGGCCGGGGAACTGGCTTAGTCTTCTTCTAGCTCGAGCTTGCCGTCGTCAAAGTCGCCAACCGCGTCCTGACGGACCTTCAGCCCGCATGGCATCGTTTCAAGCCACACGATGTCAATGCGAAAGCACGTGAAGGCGTGAAGGCGGCGTGCTCGTGCAGACTTCAAGTCAGATCGCCAAGCGAACCGATTTGTCTTATCCCTTATCGCGGGACAGCGGGCGCTGCCTCTTGCCGCACCACGCTTCCATACATTCACGCCCCCTTTGACATTGACAGTACGGCTCCGCTTCGACAGGAGACACTTCGTTAGCGTCATGTAGGTCACTCGCGCAAGGCCAACACTACCCAGATCCGGGCGCCTGTTTACACTTGCCTGCACTGAAAAAAGGATGTCTCCACTCGATACGCTTAACATTCTCAGGGAGCAAGTACCAGAATCTGGCTCTTCGGCTTATGCAGCCTTGTCCTCCTGCCCTGTAAGGCATGACAGGTCCTGCCACCAGGAGGCTTAGCAGAAGGACCTTTTGTCAAGTCGTTCACTGCCGTCCCCCAACCGATCTCTTGCTGCTTCTGTCAAGCCACAAGACGTTATACTCCATTTCCATATCACTCTCTCCTATACCAAGCAAGTCCTCTGTGCCGAGGGCTTGGACGTTCTTGCTATACCTGCCAAATTTCAATCCAGGGGCAAGAGTTCATCGTCGCCAACGCTCCTCATCTCGCTCGAACTGGTATTGCATGCCTCACAATCACGAGAGTATGTTTTCATCCTCCTCAACAAATGGCTCATGGATAGAGTAAACTATGCGAAGTGAGGGGTTGTGTTTACACAACTGATCCCAAATCTCAAAGTCTATGTGTCAATCAGTATTGCATACCTACAGAGATCTACATCTACTATCAACTCAAAGATAATATAATGATAACTAGACATGTCTACATGGTTTCGTCGATCCAATCCCAGATCTTGGCAAAATACTCCTCATCCACGGGACTGACGTCTCTGAGAACCGCAACCGCATGTTTGGTTCTCGCCATGTCAAAAGGTAAGACGGTCGGTGCCGGATCCGTGTCATCCGATTCGTGATGCTCAGGGGCATAAGCCCTCTTCCAATGGTCTAGAAGTTTATATGCGGGGTGATCGGCACCATCTCCTTCCTGCATGGCCTCAAGTCGCGCTACCCACTTGGACGGATCCACAATGTCAAAAGCACGTCGTCTCTTGAGCCATTGTAACATTGCGGGCCACGTAGGACGACGGTGCTCGTTTAGCACATGCAGGACATGCGCGCCGTCTCCGCTCCCGTCCACGCTTGCAATTCCTTGCATCAAGGCCACGGCAGCAATGTCCACGGGCAGCCAGTCCAGTGTTTCCTTATCGAGGTTCGGCAGTGCACCGGATAATTTGACACTGCTTAGCATCATCGGCCAGGCCTCGCTAGTATTCCAGATTCCGTTTTGAGTGTCTCCTGAAAGTTGGCCAACTCTGAATATGGCTATGCGACCCTTAAGTTGGGAGCGCTCGTTCGCCCTGCTGCATATTTGTTCGGCGACCCACTTACTGCGCGAATAGCCCAAGGTACTCGCAGCTTTTGGATCGCCGATGATTTGCTCAGGGATGGAGGCGCCATTGCTGTATGCCATGACACTTGCTACGCTCGAGCAATATGCGAATCTGGCAGGCTGAGATCTCCCGGACCTCAATGCAAGATTGATGAGATTTGTCACACCTGCATTGGAAACCACGGTCAGCAGATGGTCTGTTTTGCTATTCTTGTGGTGATGTAGCCCTGCAGCGAATTTCATCTATTCGCAAAATCCACAACCTGGTTTCTGGGAGCAGAGTGCAAGAATAGCAACTCATGCAACCTTGACCAGGTCTTCTGATATGGCGGTGAAAGCGTCAAACGGGCAGGTCACACTCATGCATGGCTGGGACTGGGGGGGTGACTTACTCGCAATGTTGTCCTTTGCAAAGCTGCGTAGTCGCATGCGGAAATTGACACTCCATGCCACGTGCATAACAATCGAAACATCTTGTGCAATCCTTTCGTAATCTCCACTGGAAAGTCCTAGGTGGTCATCTCCAAGTGACGTTTGGAGGACTTCGACTTTTTCGTCATCATTTTTCAGGCCGCCCAAATTTCGTTGTTCGAGAGCCTTGTGGACTCTCTCAGTAGAGGCCTGGACATCTGCTCCTCTGACGAGGCAGTAGACCTTTTTGACGGAATCGAGTTGGCGGTAGAGATTCAGGAGATGAGCCCCTAAAGCTCCCGTTGCACCGGTCAGGACAACAACATCTCCTTTGTCGTTTTCGCCACGACCCTGCCCGTTTGTGGACGACAATCTGCTTCTGTTATCAAAGTTGGAATACTGGTCGACCAGTCGAAGCATGAGTTTGAGCTCGTCCTCGTCGTCACTAAGCTCTTGACCATGACGCTGCTTGACGACATACTCTGCCAATCGCTTCACCGTTCCACAATCCTCGACCACGTTGAGCGGCAACTGTTTGGTCGATTGTGGGAGGAGTTGTCGAAGGCCATATCTTATCTGCATACCGGCGACCGAGTCAACGCCGTAGGAGAACAGGTCAGTGTCATCTGCCAGTTTCGCCTTCTTCGGGACGATGGATTCTATCATCTCTATGATGACATGAGAAACTTTCTCGTCAGGCACGTCACCGACGTTGAACGAGCCCATGTTGGTGTATGCCTTGTCGATATCCTGAGCGAAGCGGTTTTCCACAACGCTCCGTTGAAGTGTACCTTTGCTGCTCTTCTCTAGTGGTTGATCCAGCACGGGCATCGGCACCAACATCTTCTTGGGTATACGAGCGTGATCCTGGCTTCCCGAGTTGAGTTTCTCAATGGCTGGCCAGATCATCTGCACGAGTTCTTGGTCTGGAACATCTTGTGCCGTCTTCGAGCGGAATAGTAATACGCCAGGGAACGGTTGTGCGTTTCCAAAGATCAGGACATCGTCCAGAAGATCAGCAGTGGCAATGGCACCCTCCAGTGGAGCTGGGTCGAACTTCTTGCCGGTGACCAGTGTGAGCTGAGAGTCCGCGCGTGAATGGTACCTCCATGCATCTGGTACGTTGTCATGGAGAGCAAATAGATCAGCTGTGGCAAAGGATCCATCTTCCCGATTACTCTTGGCCTAGAGGTATCATATCAGTTGGTGTGTAGATCAGTCGATGGAGACGGCGTACCATGTGTGGCCAACCTGGCTTGATGACCAATTCAGCGAGACCATCTTCATTCTTCTCAAAGGTAAGGTATTCGGCACCAGCATTACTACGCAGATATTGCCACTCCTTGTCTTTTGCATAGTCGCGGTGGGATGACATGACGAAGCCACACTCTGCACTGCCAAATCTTGAAATCAAGTTGATCCCTTTGCTGACCATGCGGTCGCCTACTTCTGCTGGCAAAGCTGCGCCACCAACGCCAACGATATCCATGTTCTCAAGATACTTGAAACCTCGCTCATCTGCTTCCATCATTTGGAGGACGTACGGTACAGAAGCGAAATACTTGATAGGAGGATGTCCTTGCCCTGTGCTTCTGCTTGCCGCGTCTAAGCACTTGATGACGTTTGCGGCAGTGATTGGTACACCCTTGCCTGGGAACAGCCAGATGAGCGCTCCGCTAGTCCATGCTCGGAAAGCATCTGCTACGCCACCATGGTATAGCGGTGTGGTTGTGAATGTCGCGCAGTGCTTTCCGTCAGGGAGTGAAGGCAGAACGCCAGCACCAGCGCGATGAGTCTGCGGAATCGGCTTGGGTACACCGGAGGAAGTTCCAGAGGTGTGATGTAAATACGCGACATCCGTCTCTCTAACACTGGGGAAGTTCGCGGATTCAACTGCTTCCCGTTTCATGATATCCGATAGAGGGTGATCTTTAGAGAATGGCAACTCAACGGCATGGAGTTCTCCACCGTCGTCGCGAGAGAGCTGTGTAGCCTCTTCGGACTGGGCTGTGTAGCTTTCGTCGTGAAATATGACCGTGGTTTGACAGGCTTTGCATAGATGAGCAATCGCTGCCGGCTGACATTGTGGCGCGATCAGAAGGACAGGGTGACCTAACCTCATGAGGGCAAGCCATGTGAACAGAAACTCAGGAGTGCTTGGGCATATCAAAGCAACAGTGTCCGATTTGTTCAGAAGCTCTCCATTGATCTCTTGCAACAGGGTCGCGACCTTTTTCGAGCCATCTGCCAGATCCAGGAACGACCAGGTCTTGCCCTGCCATTCCGATTCAGACTTGGAGGGAACAGCAAAGCCAACAGCAGCCTGAGACGGTGTGGCTTCTGCCTGAGAATCGATGAAGTTATTGATATTCTTGAATGTCGAGTTTGTGAGGCCCAGCGATTGTGCTTGTCCCAGAGTACATGTGAAGTACGTGGCAGCCATGGCTGATTCTCGCGTCAATCGGGAATGGTCGCGTGCTGATTTCAACGAATCGAAGGATGTGCGACCGAACAATGGTACGAAGCAGATAGAAACAAGAAAAGATATCCTAGCATCACCAAACACACGCCATGATTTCACGACACGCAGGAAAGAACGCGTTGAGAAGATGTAATCCACTTGACTTGCCTAATCGGATGAGGTGCGCGTCATGAAGTCATCCGTTCAGAAATCACCAGCCAAGAGAATCATAGAGCCGCATTTTGGCTGGCATCTCGACTCTACACATCTTTATTTCCACACAAATACACGGACACATTCTTCTTTTCGGTCGTGCGACGCACACAGACATCGTTCGGGTCTTGGTAAATCTCTGGCGGCGCCGTAAGGTCACTGCAGAAGCCTTGCCGCCGCCACAAAGACGTGGGGAGAGGAGCCAAATGCGACGACAGGCAGCAACTTGTCTGGCTGCAAAGTAGCCCTGACAGTCTGTAATATTTGCTTGATACACGACATGAAAATGCTGAAAGATTTATAATGGACTATACGCATAGCGGACTACATGTTAAAGTCAATAATACCTTGATGTATGACGTAGCTGCAAATTATGGACAGGGTGGTACCCTTTGCAACACGATTCATCAACGACAACCATGTTGAGCAACGATCACAGACTCTATACTTGACACATCTATCTCACATGCGTCCTATAGCTAGTGAGATGTACTGAAGGTAGTGACGACTGCATGTAGGGGCTGTATGGTCTACAAAGTCATATTCAAGATCTCTAATACTCCAATCTGAATAGACCATCGATGATCACCTGAGGCTTCACTTGTCTGGCACGGGGAAGAACGCAAAAAGTGTGATACGGACCTAGCAGAGTAGTACGTATGCGCCGAAAGATACCGAGCCATTTGTCAGTTATTGCAAGTGTCCTATAGCTGGTGACACGATGGTTGGACTACCAATGCAACGACCTGTCGCCGTATGAGTGTGAACTACTAGTCTTTATATATATTGGTATTTAGTCCCTGAGTACATACGGCCACAGTCAGCTGAAAACTGGGCATCCCGTCCGCTCTGCCATACATAAGCAGTTGAACGGCAGATTAGTACTACGGTGGGTGATCACGTGGGAATCCCTGCTGCTGTATGTTTTGTATTTTTTTTTGTCTGATCATCCCACAACACCTCGATCATTGTTTGTTTCCGAAAGCTAAAGAATTTTGTTTGACCTTGTTGTTTGCATTCATGCTGGCTGCGTGGCAAGCCTAGCCAGCCAGGACGCGTTGTGCGTTGTAGCCGACTTTGAGGAGGTTGGGGATTTTGGCAGATGACTCAGCCACTCCCAGTCCCACCCACATCATGGTCTCAATCAACTTGCATCTCCTTCGTTGTGACAACTTGACCAGAGAAAATCCGTCAACAAATTCAATGCTGGCATCTGTTGACGTGGTAAAACCTTAGCTCAAGCATGGTGATAGAAATCACCTGACGCTAATCCTACAACATTGGAGCCTGGCAGTCGACTCAGACCACTATGTCGGCGAGGCACTGCATGGAGCCATATTTCGAAAAGACACAATCGCAGTGCGCATGATTCTCGACGCTGGTGGGGATCCAAAAGTACAGCAACAGTGTGATCCCGGGTTTACGCCACTCTTGGCCGCCTCTCAGCATGGAGATCTCGAGATTAGTTGTCTGTTCTGGCAGATAGTCGGTCTTGAGGGCCGCTTTTACCCTAGCAAACGATCCCATCTGAGCTGCCTTGAAGTTGCTGCACGAAGTGGTAATGTGGGTCCAGTGGCATACTTTCTTGAGGTTTGAGACGGCTGGACCGACAACGAAAAGTCCAGGGCGCTGAAAAGTGCAGCATCGTCATGGCGCGACGACGTGGTAACCTTTTTGCTGGCTAGAGTTGAGAATATCAATCCGACGTTTTGCAAGATGCTCTACAGAACATGCTGCTGCGAAGAATGATACTTCCAGAGAATCCCACAAAGAGGCCCCCGAAGACTGATGAATACATTTTTCAAGAGCGAATAATCCACCAGCTCATCGATGCTGGGGTGTGGCCTGACACAATTGGTAGCCACTCTACTAATCAGCCTCCGTTGCACACCGCCACACTTCCGAAATACGGCATTGGTGCTCTGAGGGCGTTACTTGAAAGAGGAGCAAATGTCAACCTCAAGGATTCCTATGGTCGAACTGCCATGGACCTCTTAGTGAGTAGCCCTGTGTTTTCGACCGATGCGCTAAGAATGTTGCTCCAACATGGCGCGTTATTTCGTTCTTCTGCTAGTTCATGACTTAGTCGTCGACTCTGCTTCTGAGCGCCTCAATTTTTGCTGTGTCCGATGTATTCAAAGCCGAACAAGTTACCGGTTCCAACGAGTCTGTCGCACTGTGGAGGCGTGTTCTAAAGAAATTTAAAGAAAGAAGATATGCTTGAGCCATCAAAGGTAGCCTCAGCATCATTGGAGCACTCACACACAAAGTTTCTTCAGACGAGTTGTAGGGTCAGTCTATTTAACACAAAGGTACTTCGGATAAGACGGCTTTGTGACCCGATCTTCTGACGCACTCCCCGAGATTGAATGTCCAGGATTGGACCTACTCGAATCTCTATGACCACAGGCCGCGTTGCAATGCTCGCACTTGACTCGATATGGCCAATACATCTCCAAGCATTGTCCCCAGCGTGTCGCCTTCGCCAACGGCAGAATGCTTGTCAAGTGCTTGTTGAGACTCACAAGCTGCGAAACTACAGACTGGAGACCTGTAATCGAGATCGTGCTTGATCACTCACAGCTTACCAGAAAGCCAGGCAAGGGAATAAATTTCACGCGACTGACTCTCTGGAATTATGGAGACGAAGAAGAGTTGTACGACTCGATGATCATTCGACAAGTTTGGGAGACGGAACAAATATTGATCCTACGCTGGTGAAGTATTTGGTACATAGAAAGTGGCGGCTGACCCCGCCTTACGGCAGATCGATCATCAGCCTACCTTGCGGCAATATAGGCAACACTTTCCTCGGGCGCGAGATGTGAGTCCCTCAGTCTGTTTCTCTGTGTCACTTCTCATACCGATATCACTTGTTCGTACGACTACAAAGGTCGAAGTTAGTATCACGAACAACAAGGGAAGAAAGGTACAGTAAATATTTTGCATTTGAGCATGCATACCAATTCGTACTCACGTCACTCAAATCAAGCTTCCACCGCCGAGCAAAGCTTCTTTCTGAGCCAAGTTCACCTTTCTTGCCTCACGTTCGCACTTCATCTCTGCGCCTTCAACCTTTCGAACAAGAACAATACCAGTCAACAACATGGGTACACCATCGTGGGCCATTCCCGTCGGAGTCCTCGCCGGTCTCTGCGTCGCGTGTCTAGCATTCATCTGGTGGTACATTCCTCGTTTGTACAACAAGGGAATCCGAGAGGACATGAGTCGTGTCGCTGTTGAAAAGGCAGAACGTGCACGTCAAGCTGCTGCGTTACGAGAGGCGAACGGAGAGACTGGCGACCTGGAGGCCGGGGCTGATGCAGAAGGCGTAATTGTGACACCGGTGCCGGCTAAATTCAAGTACACACCTCCAGCGTATACGGCTTACTAGGAGAGTTTGTTCTAGGATGATGTGGATGACGCGAGTTTTCAAGCGTTAGAGTGTTTGTGGCTGGTAATGAGAGATCTAGAGACAAACATATCGGGCTGGTGTCACGACTGGTGCTATCTTACAATACAGACGCTATCGATTCTGTTGACCACTATGCAAGCCTAGAAACACATGATATTGCCGAACATCCGAAATCAGGCTTGCCGAAAAAATCTCCTGGACCATCCTGCTGAAACAAAATTGTCGAGAGCTCCTTCTTTGTACGAATCAGCCAACTTTTTGATTTTCTCGTGGTGATCTGGTTTGTTGAGTTTGGCCTCCTCTTACTGACAGTAAGCATCGATCTCTCGGACGAATATCCTCGCCTTCGCAATGCATGACCATGCTTTCTTCCATGGTCTCTCACAAAAGCTTTCTGCCTGTTGGCATTGTGATCTTGGCGTCTGTGGTCGTCATGATCTCTCCTTGTTGACTTTCTCCTACATGAATTTAGCAACATCTTTACATGTCGATCCTTTCTCTCAAAGACACATCAAGAATGCCTTGATCGAAGGAGCAAAATGCTGCCAACCGTTGGTTCGAAGCGCAGCTTTCTTATAGTATATTATCACCTAAACATGCCCTTCGTCTTGTCAACGGCATCTCCGCTGATTAGCTCTCGACATGGTACCCTTTCCCGACGAATTATGGCTTCAAGTCGTTCCTTATCTCACTCCTTGTTCAGATCTCCAAGATCTGGAAGATAATTCGACCAAACAGAAAGCGCTCTCAGGCCTTTGCCAACTTTCGAAGTCGCTCCGTCGTATCTTTCAACCAGCCATGTATGCCAGATTTGTCAAGTTCGGCAGAGTTTCGCCCAAGCAAAGATATATTGCCGGTGAGCTCGAGTTTCAGATCAAGAAGATCGATCCGGCTAGGTTCAGACACAACACGCGCCTCGAATTGTTTCTTAGAACTTTGATCGAGCGACCGGACCTTGCACATGACATAAAAAGCTTACGAATTGACCGCTTCAATGAGACTGAAGATCTTCCAGCAAGCTATGCACCGATCCGACCACTTCCATTTGAGCCTGAACTTGCCGAGACTTTTGTCCGTAGGCTCGAGCTGTTCGTTGGACCGGTGATTGAGTCTACTGTTAATCTCCATGAGCAGATCCCAAGCAGCAGAGAGGCGTCTCCTTCAGATGTTGTGCTCTATTACTGGCAATACCAATGCTCTGGTCATTCAGAGGATACGGCATAGATCACACAGGTGATTTAGACGAGCACCCACATTTATCTCTACATCATCTACGTCATCTGGTCCTTGAAAGCTCCATCCTGGACGGGGAATCTATCATAGAACTGCTTAAAGGCTCGTGTACTGGACCCCAGGTTCTGGAAATCGATTCTCACGCAGTCTCAGATCCTAGATTCAAACTTGACGGTGATACTTATTGGCTCAACTGGCCATGGGGACTGCAAGAAGAAGCGCTTTTGAACATGGCAGAATCGCTTGAGCGCCTTGTTATTGCTTTGCCCGAGTATGATCTAGCATTGTTTGACCTGCATGAAATCTCGAACCTTCGTTACATTGAAGTAGAGATGAAGGACTTGACAGGCAATGAACACGTACCGAATCCTCCCTATATCACCACACGTCTTCCTCATAGCTTGGAGCACCTGTGTTTACGCAGATGTAGTGTAGCTGTCTTTATGCCATGTAGAGCACTACTCAAAGCTGCATCAATGGAGTTCCCACAGCTCGAGACTGTGGAGCTTAGATTTGCTTGGTCGAAGCAGACATCTACTCAGAAAGACAGCAGTGAGGAGGTAGAGTCGGTAAGAGAAGTGTCTCCCGAGGACAGATGGGTCAACGATAAATGTGATTATGTAAGCTTCCTACGCACGCTTGCAGATGGGGTGAAAGTAACCTTGGAGGTGTGCAATGATGAGATCCCTGCTCCGCATTGGTTCGATTACGACGAACATCGGATGGGGACAGACTCTATTAGAGAAATCAATGGTCCTATTGAAGACGATGATGAAGATGGGAGCGAAGATGACAGTGGAGAGGAGAGTGATGATGAGGGACAAGATGGCAACGAGGACGAGGAGGAAAGTGGCACAGAAGATGGGGAGGAAGATGGAAGTGAAGATGGAGAAAACTGAGAGTAGTAGGAGACTCACGCCAGCCATTAAGGTGTTTTCATATCACATAAATGAGGCTCATGTCTTCAACGTTTGACACCGGAGCGACAAGTTTATGGGACCCGTGTTGATCTGTACCGCAGCCATGACAAGTCTCTAACCAGCGTGTCTCACTGGGAGCAACATCTTCTTTGCGGTGTCGAGGGCGCAGAGCTTCCTTTGTTGCTAACAATGGTCCCAAGTGTTCGTTCTTTGGTCGTACAAACACGGGATCGTGATCTTGGAGCCTTCATCCAACCACTCTGTGAGAAGACAAGAGACAATGGGAAGGAGTGACGAAGAGAGCGAAAGGAACGAGAGAAGAGCAGGTGTTGTAAGAAAGAAGCGACCGCACATCAGAGGCCGACCAAGGGTGCAAGAAGGGCGGGAGTGACCTTGACCAATGGAAGAGGCGATCGAGCGGGAAGGCAGGGATGACTGCGACTGAAGAGACAGAGAGGAAGAAAACAACCTAGGCTGGCGAGGAGGACCATCGCAATGTAGACCAAGAGTGTTACCGAGCATGTACTCGTCCGTAGAATCAGGAAGGAGGGAACAAGTAGACAGACTTGGTGTAGTCTCCGAGTATCGAGTGTGTTTGGTGCGGTGTTTGAAGGTAGCGATGTTCGGTTGAATGTTGGCAATCATTGCTTATTGGCCCAAGGCTGAGGATGCAGGTGTGCAGGGTAGCGGGTATCTGATGGAAGCATTGATCCGAGGCGGTGAAGAGTAGTCAGATCAAAACTTAGCTAAATCAACAAATGATCAGTGGCAGCGAAAGAAGTGATCACCGAGAACACAAGTGGCCAGAAAGGGAATGTAAATCATGAACGGAGCGGGACCAATTTTCTCATTTTCATTTCGAGAAGATAGTCTTTCTTTCGTTTTTTCCTTCATCCACCCCAGCCAACGAGCAACGTGCGGGGCCACTGCCGTCAGGATTTCTTTGTGCAAGTGACTCCATTCGCAGTTGGGGTATTCGGAAAGTAAGGAACATGGTTTGCCCATTGCACATAGCATTGCGTGCCCGTCAAAAGTAAGAACTAAACTCCTCTTTCATTTTGAACTTTACAACCAGCGATCACCCAGGTTGACAAGTTTAGTGACCAGCGCGACGGGACTCGGCGATGTAGTTGGTCATCTCGTCGACCTTTCTCTTTGCGCGGCCGAAGGTACCAAGCTGTGTCTTGTGTTAGCAAGGGTGTTTCCAGGTTGTTGGTGGAGTGGTGGTGATGGCGTACTCTTCTCTTTGCGAGCTTGCGGGCACGCTTGTCCTTGGAGTTGCGGAGAAGTTCAACAACGCGGCGCTCGTAGGGGGCGAGACTTGTAAGATGTTAGTCTGACTGTACTGATGTCGGTTTGGAGGTCAAGCTTGAGGTGATTTCAAGCTCAACGTTGGTGTAGAACGTACCCGGCAACCTCCTTGACAACGTCACGGACGAAAGCGGTGCGCTTGCTGAGGTGACCCTTGGTGCGCGAGACACGGGGGGCGGGCTGGCGGGGGGTGACCTTCTGTAAAGAGGAAAGACACGTTAGTCGGTTGGTCTTGCAAGAATTGCTTGATCGGCTGTCGGAGTGGTGGGGTGTGCGTAAGTCGATGATGCGAAGTTGTCGTTGTTTGCGGATTGCAGTTGTGTCGGTTCGACTAGATCCAGCTGATGTCGGTAGAGTGTTGGTTGTCGATGCAGAAAATTCTTGTCGGTGTCGTGGTATCGCTCGCAAAGTTCGCATCATCGACGGCGGCGGTGATGGGTGCAGTGTCTCCAGTTCATGATGGATATAGGGATCAACGTACGTGGCCGGCGTTCAAGCCGCGGCTGAGGCCGCTCTTCTGCTTGACTTCCTTGGGCATGGTTGCTGTGGTGTTAGTCGACGACGTCCGCTACCAGGAAGGAGAGGGCAGAGATCGAGAACCAGGCGGAGGGAGCTTGCGAATTTCTTCGGCAAAACTCCGCGTGCGTTCTGTGCGTGTGCGCCGACGAGAGTGCCAAGCTTTTCGCTTTTCTGGCCGAGGCTGACTTTGCGACTGGTCCCTTGAATTCCTGAGCATCAAGTGAAGCTCACAGCACGACCTGTCTGAGGTGCAACTGCCATCTTTGCGTTCTTGCTGCCTCTCACGTGCGACTTTCTCGATTGCCCTGTCCATGGTTGTTTTTCATCTTGGTAGCTTACCAAAGACTCGAGACACTTTCCTTCTCCCCATGTTTCTCTGATTCCACTAGATCATCGAGTACAGCCTTTCAATAACACACATCTGTATAATCGACTGCATGCCCGGTTCATATACAATCCAATATATTCAAGTGCCGTTCCTCGCCCTGTCAGCCACAACCGTCTTACATTCAGCCCTCTGGCGGACTACAAGACCGACTGCATGTATTCTGCGTCCCATTTTATTTCTCTTGGAAGGTCTCTCTGTACATATCACGCCAACCTACTGTACCAGATTTCAAATCCCAACATGCAGCCCGTCGGCCGATGACTATTGTATTGCAATCTCCCCCAGATGGACGGATGACCACGAGCCGTGCGCTGCTCCGTGGGATGCCGCAACGAGGCTATGACGTCTTTGCTGTTGCTCATCAGTGTGGCTTTGGAACCTCTGACGATGCCTTTGCCTTTTTTCAACATTCGCATCATCTAAAACCAGGCCGTCCCATCCAACTTGAATCGTGCTCTGCCCTTCTCATCCCTGCCACTGCCAATTGCGACGACTCTCTCCCACTACTACACTAATAGTCGCTCTTCCTGCTCTCTGTAACATTTTCTGTACAGCAGATTCCTCGCGCAACGGTCCCAGCCACCAAATATCGTCTCTTCATTAAACTTCACGCGACCACTTCCAATCCTACACACATCTCCTTCAACCAAGATCGTGCAAAGATAGAATCTCGCAATCATGTTCGGCATCTCATACTGGATCTTGCCGCTCTTCGCGGCATGTTGTTGGCTAGGTATGTCAAGTAGCACATCTGATATTTGTGATTATCGAGACTGACTCGCGTTACAACAGGCACGCTCCTCGGCATGCTGGGCAGCTGGATCGCCGACGGTTCTCCAAGATATGTTAGCATGGAACCAGGACAAAAGATCGCATACATCTCAGACATTGGCGCACAACATCTCCAGCCTCTTTTCATTGCCGGCTCTGCCGTCACCGTCGTCGTGTTTGATTTGGTCTTCATTTCGGAGCGCTGGTTGAGACACAAGGGCCGTCTTGCCCACAACACGTCGAATGTCCAGAAAGGCTTGTCCATTGGCGCTGTCCTCTTCGCTCTTGCCGGTGCCGCTGGCTTGATCGTCTTGACCATCCTGGACACTGTCAACCACCCCACTGCCCACGACATTGGCCTGGGTATCTTCATGTACGTTCAAGCCGGTCCTTCTTCTTCAACATTTGCTGACCATCTTGTAGCATCGGCTACGTCATCTCTGCAATCTTCGCCTGCGCTGAATACCAACGTCTCGGTATTCACTTCCGCCAATACCGCATCCTCCGCGCTTCTTTCTGGATCAAGCTGACCTTCATCTTCGTCGAGATCGCTCTCGCTATCGGTACGTTGCATTCTCTGCATCCATGATGTTACTCCAGCTGACCTCTTCAAGCCTTTGTCGTTCTTGGCCGTCACAACAGCCAACGCGATTCAGCCGCCATCCTTGAATGGATCATCTCGCTCGTGTACATCATCTACGTCGGCCACTACGCCATGGACTTCTTCCCTGCCGTCCACAGCAAGGACCACCGCTTCCCCACCGTCGAAGAGATGATCGAGACACAGGGCGGTAATGGCCCCTCTTACTCTGGTGGCCCTACCTTCTCTGAGAGCGCTTCGTACGCCAGCGAGAACCCCATGCGCAACGGCCAGACCGTCGAGCCCAGCAGAAATTTCTAAGCCGGCAATGCGAGAACCAACGACGCGATACAACAACATAATAGTACTAATAAACTAAACTTCTGGATGTATTTTTCTTATTTGATTACGACGACCATGACTGAGCTGGCATTTTTGGAGATGTAATGGCCTTAGGGAAGGGGGAATCTAGGGATACGAATGGCATGGGAGTTGGGCATTGGGAGCTTGCTCGAGCTTTCCTCTTGCATGTACTCGTACGCATCTTCGTTTTTCCTCATGTTCTGTACTTGTACGAAGAGGCTTGCAGGTATATGAAAAGCCTATAGATGATATCAAAATCACACCTTTTACATTACTTATCCCCCTCTCGCTCGCCCCACAGTCGACTTCTCTTCGCCCTTTGAGCTTTGCCATCGCCGACCTTTCCAAATATACCTTGAACCAAATCTCCACAAAAGAAGACCATCGATGCGCTGAGCATGCATCTCCCAACTCAACTCTTCCGACACATTCCATGCCCCTTCAACTTTGATTAGAATCTGCTTTTCGGCCCGGCCCCAGGAGAAGGGAGCACCCAAGATTTTCCATCCCAGATTTGAGGGATGGTTTTGATTATACAAGTTTCACCTTGATTACCTGAGTCCCGCCATGACTGTTGGGTTCCGTATTGCGTAGCATGCTTACATGTTCCGGAGAGTCCAAACCCAATCGGCCAAGGCCATCAAATCTCTTTGTCGGTTTATAACATGGCTTTTCGAGGCATCAAGTGAACAGCACGGGAAGTATGTTCTTTCTGGTTTTTTTTTTTTCAAAACGTTGAATTTTGTTTGGGTAATTTGTTATTTCGTCTCGTCATAAAATATAAAAAGAGCCATAACTCTGTAAAGGGGATATACATGTCCTCCTGCTTTCTTCATTTTTCTTTTCCTTCCATCATATACACCATTCTAGAAAACCCAAAAACAGTTGTGTTGAAATTTTGATGGCCGCATAGTCTATTGTTTTTGTTCTTTCTTGCGCAGATGGTCATTCCTTTAGTGGTGGAACAGACGGGTGCTCTGCTCGACAAAGGTAATGTTTAACTTCTCAGCGGTGGAGAAGACGGCCTGGTCGTTCTGGCTACCGGTGGGGGCGGCAATGTACTTGACTCCTGAGCGAGCAGCACGGAAGACATTGTCGATGAAGGGGAAGAAGGCGTCGGAGCTGACGGCAACCTCGGAGAGCTTGTTCAACCAAGCCTGGCGCTCCTCGGCGGAGAAGGGGGTGGGTACCTCCTCGAACATCTTCTCGTATTCCTGCTTCTCCTCGTCAGAGGCGGGGAGAACACCACTGCAGAGCATGTCGATGGCGTTGCTCTTGTCGGGCCGCTTGGTGCCCTTCTTCCACTTGAGGCCGAGGGCGCGCTCGTGGAAACGCATGAACCAGTTATCGGCCTTGTCACCGGCAAGACGTGTGCAGTGGATACGGCTCTGCTGACCGGCACCAAGACCGATGACCTGACCGTTGAGTGCGTAGCAGACAGAGTTTGACTGGGTGTACTTGAGGGCGATGGTGGCGACAGTCAGATCGCGGAGAGCAGACTCGGGGAGGGCGGCAGAGTCCTTGGGGGTGATGACGTTACCGAAGCTGTCTGAGGGGGTGATGTGAGCGTCGTTGCGACCTTGGGTAAGGTTGATGCCGTAGACGGTACGATACTCCTGAGCGGCGGGCTCGAACTCGGGGTCCATCTGGAGGACGAGGTAGCGGCCACCCTTCTTCTTGCCGAGAATCTCGAGAGCCTCCTTGGTGTATGAAGGAGCAATGACACCGTCAGAAACCTCACGGGAGATGATCTTGGCAGTGGGAATGTCAACCTCGTGCGACAGAGCGATCATGTCACCGAACGAAGACATGCGGTCGGCACCACGGGCTCTGGCGTAAGCCTGGGCAAGACCCGAGCTCTCAATACCCTCAATGTCGTCGACCATGTAGACCTTACGCTCAACCTCGTTGAGGGGAACACCAATGGCGGCACCAGCGGGGGAGACGTGCTTGAAGCTGGCAGCAGCAGGGAACTTGAGAGCGGCGCTGAGCTCCTTGACCAGAGGCCATGCGTTCAGGGCGTCGAGCAGGTTGACGTAGCCGGGAGCACCGCACAGAACCTTGAAGGGCAGCTTCTGGTTCTTCATGAAGGCAGCAGCCGACTTTTGGTGGGGGTTGGTACCGTAACGCAGCGAGACGTGCTGGTTGCCGTTGCCGGCGTACTTCTTGCGGAAGAACTCTGAGATGGCAGTGTCGTAGTCGGCAGTGTGCTCGAAAGCCTTGAGGGCGAACGACTGGCGGGTGGCATCGGTGACATCGCCCTTCTCGAGCTCCGAGAGGAAGTCGTGGTAGTCGTTGGGGTCGGAGAGGATGGTGACACGCGAGTGGTTCTTTGCGGCGGCACGGATCAGAGTAACACCGCCAATGTCAATCTCCTCGACAGCCTCGGGGATGGTGACGTTGATCTTGGCGACCGTGTCCTTGAAGGGGTACAGGTTGCAGATAACGTAGTCGACCTTGTTGATGTTCTGCTCGGCCAGATCCTTTTCGTCGGATGCGAGGTCACGGGCAAGAATACCAGCGTGCACTGAGGGGTGGAGAGTCTTGACGCGGCCACCGAGCATCTCGGGAGCCTTGGTGATGGCCGAAACATCTCTGCCGTGCAATCAGCTTTAGTCCTCCTTCAATTGCATGTCTTAGTCTTCTGCTTACTCGACGGGGAAGTTTGCCTCACGGATCATCTTGGCGGTGCCGCCAGATGCGAGCAGACGGACATTGTTCTTGACGAGGCCCTTGGCCAGGTCGAGCAGACCGGTCTTGTCGTAGACGGACAAGATGGCTGAGTATTGCGTGAGCGCGTGCCTCTCGGCTAGACGAGAGCTTTCAATCCTGCTTCTTACCAATCTTTTGCGAGTTGTTGGAAGCCATTGTGAAGATGGAGGATACCAGAATCTGCCTGTGACAAAGAACCGGTTTAAGGAAAGCGAATGCAGAGTGATGTGCGATAGCTTTTTTCTTGTGTCCATCCCACGCCCGCAATCGGCGGGGCAGCTCGCATCAGCCTTCGTCATTTCATTGGCTAGCGTGCCTCGCTGCCCGGGGGATCCTCCTTGGTTTTGTCGTGACTTTTGGTCACCTCGCCGCCGACGTCCATTATCTGACTCGCTTCTTCTCAACCAATTCGTGCTGCGTCTTGAGCCTCTTGAAGCCTGTGTGTCCGTATCGATTTCTTGTTCAGTTTGGCTGTCAAGCTCTGTTCATGGAAGCGCATCTGACATGTCGGGAATAAAAGCATGCGACTTGAGCTTCATAACACGTGCCTTGCCACCACTAAAGAGATCCGCCTCCTAAATTCCTCGTCTTCCATCATAGGTGACTTGAGGATCGCATCGCGTTTCGACCGATTCCATGTGGTTGATACGGCTTTCAGATCAGGACTGAAGGATCCTAGCTTGATAATGTATTGTTATCAGACTGGTTGTTTGTTGCTCTTTGACTTGAGACCTGAATCTACGTAGTCTCCTGGTCGAAAAAAGCACACACTGTTTCCATGCGCAACCAATAAGAATTTTTAGGTTTTGAAACATGGTATAAAATCATCGAGTGCGTTCGAAACTGCTGCAGGCTACAAACACGCCTATGCGATGCACTAGGACTGGTGTATTTGATTCTCATCTGAAAAATGTTTGCTGCTCTGCTAACCCTGCTGAAGCTGTCAGGGTCCCGGTAAAAAAGTCGAGGGCCGGGACGGAGCGGCAGTCTTGACCCTAAAACGGTCATGGCTTTTAATCTAAACATGGAGGAATTGCGGTCACCAGCCTCTTCCTGCAATGACGAGGGGGGAGTGGTCAAGTATCTGGTCGGTGTACGAAAAGCCGTAATCATGTCAGGCACGTCTGCATGGATTGCGCTGGCGCGTCTAAAGTGACAAGGCCGCATTGTTAGCCGCCGCCAATTCTGCCCAACTTCAATATTGTCTCACACACAGCGGAGAGAGCTCAGTAGGGTAGCTGCCGGGTGCTGCTGAAGTTGACGCTCCCATCGCTCCTGCTGTTTGAGCCATAAAACTCCAACATGCCTCCCTCACGCGATGAAGAGCCACATCGGCGTAAGAGATCCTACGACCGCGATTCGCCAAAAGCCACGTCCAGGGACAAGGATAGCAAAGAGCGGCTCAAATCATCGGCTAGAAAGACATCCACACGCCGACGCAGTGACGCAAGCAGAGAGTACAGCCCATCACGCCAGGACAAATCGACCTTGTCGGAACGCTCATCGAAAAAGGTCACCATGTCGATACCAGAGATGGAGCGTCGCTCTTCCATTGGCGAGAAGCGGCCGCAATCCTATCCAAACTTCTCAAAGGCTCACAGCAGAGAGGCTGTCGCACCAGCCTCAACCGGTAGCACCGATGTGCACGACCAACGACCTCGCACTCCAGCAGACACGGCCCACGGTCCTTCACGAGTCCCACCAAGCCCTCCATTGACGGCAGAAGAGGCAGACCTCCGACGAGCAAAGAGCGGGAACAACGTGAGGAGTCATACGGACAGAGTCAAGTCGGAGGCCGCTCTCAACTCTAGAAGAAGCATGGACAACGGACTGCGGGTCAACATGACGGGCTCTGCAGCGAGCAGTCGCCGGCCATCACCATCGAGTGTGTCGGAAGCGTCTGCTCCAAGCACGGGCTCCACAAAGTACAAGGCTCCCTCTCAGCCTGCCTCCACCGTCAGCCAAACCACCATCGACTCACAAGCCACTTCGATCGCCCCGGAACGCAAACCTCCTTCTCGCCCTCCACCTGTATCCGTTGGTCAGCACTCTTCTCCTCAATCAAGGCCTGACTCGTCACCGCGGACCCCTACCTCGCAAGATGCAGCTTTACCTTCACATCCACATCGTCCCAAATCCACTCCTGGTATCGATGTCTTCCCAGCTGCCTTCTCTCCTCGCTCCGCCCACCTGGACGCTGTTGCTATGCCTCCTCCACCTCCTCCCCCGCCAATGGTCTTTTCTCACGATACTCCTCGCGTCGACTACCTGCTGCAGAATGGTGGGTTGCCCTATCTGATCTCGAAGTCTATCGTTCCACCTGCCAATGATCAACCTGTTCAATCCTACGCTCAGTACCAGTCGCCTCGCATACCTTCTGCAATCGATGTCCAGCATATATTTGCCCCTGTGAGTGGTCGTCTTGAGGACATCGGGAAAGTTCTAGGGAAGAGTGGTTCGCTGGCCGTGGCCACAGGATATCGCTCCGTCGCAAGAAGATTGCTGGACCGTCTTGAAGCCGTCTTTGCCCGCAGTATCTCGCACGAGCGATGTCAGTGCGTTCTGTGTCTGAAGACTGCCGAGACGACTCTTTCCGACGACGAGGACACGGGAATAAGCTGGGGTGAGATCCTAGAATATGTCGCCGGCCGGCGAGAACTTCCACAATGGCCACCGTTCTCTCTTTCTTCCGACACACCTGGCTTCAATCTTTCAGGGGTCGAACCTATGCAAAAACTTGATCCTGACGTCCCGGATGAATACCGCGCTCATTACATCAAGCAGAACGCAAAGACGAAGCGTTCGGTCCAGGATTGGCTTGTACGGCAGCCTGATGCTCCATCTAGCCCTCCACAGGAAGTTGACGATGAGACTCTGACCTTCGCTATACTCACGCACATTGAGCCCGAACGACGTCCTCTATTTGCTGCGCTTATGAAGGGGCTCTCGACCTTGCCTGCCTCAAGAACGCCGACACCTGCCAACGAACCCAAGAACGAAGTCTTGGCCAAGACTGCCGCTGCTCTGCAACGTCTATATCGCCTACCGCAACTACCGAGAGACCCAGAGTGTACGATATATCTACTGAACAATCCACAGCTGCATAGCATGCTGGCCACGCTCGCCGCAGTGAGTGCTGGCGAGTGGGACATCTTGGTATCTGGCAGATTCGACGGCTTCCTATGGAGTGGAGCAGAGGCAGTCCCGCCTTCCGCAGCTTACGGATCAACCATGGGGCCAATGTCTAGGACAACCACCCCATTCAGCGGAGGCGTGCCCTCCCGCAACACCACCCCCTTCTCGCCTCTTCGCAACGTCATGTCGCCAGATCATACGACCAACATGTTTCCTTCCCGCGGTACGACTCCAGCTCCTGGTATGCCTGGCGGTGCTCCAGCACCTGTCCAGATGGACGAAGAGACCGAAATTGCCGTGTTGGCTCAGATGGAGCGTGAGATATACCGTGGTATGGAGGCCTTGGAGGATCAGTTCGAAGAATTGCACAGGCAAGCTGAGGCTGTCAGACAGAGACTTCGCGAGCGTAGTGCAGGGCTTGCAATGGCCGCCAAAGCACGCAGAGGCTCTATGGCTTCAGATATTGGAGTGAGAATTGGCACGCCGGGGGGGCCATGGGATGATGAACAACAATCAATTTTTGACGACGGGAGATCAGAGCTAGCTCCCGACGACTCTGCCAGCAACATTGATTTCGGAAGAAAGAGGAGATCAAAGCGACACGAACGCAGGACTCCAGCAGTCCCAGAAGAGGACGAGGAAGTCGAGCGCGACTTTGGTAGGAGAAGACGTTGAGGTCGACTTGCTCAGACAGGGGCAATGCACCTGAGAGTGAGAGCCGATAACATAATGAAACAAAACACACCTCACGACATGTATTTATTGAGCGAAGTTAGAGATACCCTTACGACGACGACGATGTGCTGCTTATCTGGGGACATTACGCTTGCACAACTAGGAGCGTTTTGGAAGTACTGCTGCATTATCGTTTCGATGCACAGAATTTGGGATGAAGATTATCATGAATGTGCTTTATTTCTTCTGCTTTATTTTCCTTTTTCTTTCGGCACACTAGGAATGCATCAGCGGGAGATGGAGCCCAGCAAGGAAGGCGTTCGTACTTTCCGGCTCAATGTAATTCAATGATCAGTGTTCCTGCTGCTATACCTCAGACGCATCTGTCTCTATCGAACAAGTGATTGTGATACCCGGTAGAGAAAAAATGCACCTCTTTCACATGCGAGATGGGTTTCCAAGCGTTAAATCCGTATCTCTCAATCGCTATCGCCGAGAGAAGCTGTCGGCCATCTTTTCTTCCTTTCCCTCTTCTCCACAAAGCCCATCGTCACTGTTCAAGTTCTCACAACACCACCACACAACCACTCACAACAAGCCAAGAACCTCTGCGCAAACAATCACTACACTCTGAATTCCACGAACTCACACACGCGGATATACGAACAGAAACAGAACAAACGGCAGAAAGACAACAATGAAACTCCTAACCCTCAACTTCCTCACCTGCGCACGCAAAGCTTGTAAACAAGAACCTGCAGCATTCCCCCTACACCCCCGCGATGCAGAACTCGAGAGTGTGGAAATCGAAATGAATGCAGAGTTTTTGATCAATGTGTTGCCGAGACTTGAGTGGAAGGCTGTGAGGAGTTTGGGTGAAGAGGTGAGTTTTTGAGCATTTGCTTTTGCCCCCCTTGTCTACTTCTGCAAAGGTAGAACGGGGGGAGGAAACGAGTAAAAAAAGGAGATGTAAAAAGGATATAAAAAGCTAATAAAGGTTTGTCGCAACACAGCTCGGTCTCCCAACCCTCCCGGAACAAGCACCAGAAGCTTCAGATTTACTGGAAAAAGATACACGAGAACCTACACAAACACTTAGGGATTTACATGCATTGCTTGTGGAGACGAGTGTCGCGAATGGAAAATTGGTCTGTGGACATTGTGGGCATGAGTATGCTGTCAAGGAAGGGATTGCGAATTTTTTGCTGCCTAGTCATTTGGTTTGAGTGGTAGCAAGAGAAAGATAAAGATGGGGGAAGAAGGATAGAAAGAGGAAGAGGGGAAGGGAAGACACAACATGCATATACAGGGATGGCTATACGATCGGAGGAATAAGAAGCAGGAGAGGTCAGAGAAATACTGGCATTGCGAGGATGATGCTAGGTCATGGCTTGCACGATATCGCCCAGTCAGACAAGGCACAAGATCAGCATGGGTCTTGCTCTTGCTCAAGTCAGAGAGTGGCTTCAAGCGCATCGAACGGAAAAGAGAGCACGAAGGCCATAGCAGATGATTGCAGAAAGAGCTCCAATGACTTCTTAATTGGTACTATCAAAACTTCAAAAAACACAGCCCTCTCTCTTGGCCATCAGATCACGCCACGATTGCTCCTTCCCACCAAGACCTATACGCCATCGCTCAAAAGGAAAACAGAATACTAAAAGGGGTAAAAACCACCCAACGTTTAAGAAACAACCACCCTCATCACTTGATATGAACATCAATGCAATCCATGTCTGAAATGTCAGTATCCTTGACAAGACCTTCCGGCGGCTCCAGTCTTTCGCCGTCAAACTCGAGGAAGATTTTGCGTTCTGCATCGAGTTTGAAACTTCGCCTCGCTGCATTGATCATCTTGACAAAAGTCGTGCTCTGTAGGGCTGTTATTAGTAGATACTCCAAGGATTGGTAGATGGAGGACTAGACTTACCGGCCGTACTTTGATCTTGATGTCCGAGTGACCTTTTGCTTTGAGTGTGATTTTGATCAGAGGCTCTTCGACTGCGGCTTCGCCATCCACTGCAGGTGTACCCTCTGCACTGCCATGT
Organism: Aureobasidium subglaciale EXF-2481; assembly: GCF_000721755.1. Classification (NCBI taxonomy): domain Eukaryota; kingdom Fungi; phylum Ascomycota; class Dothideomycetes; order Dothideales; family Saccotheciaceae; genus Aureobasidium; species Aureobasidium subglaciale. The sequence goes on along the minus strand of NW_013566978.1, from coordinate 359,944 downwards.
CTTCCGTCTGTACCTGCAGCACTACTGAGGTACTTTTTCGGCTTTGATGCAGCTGCCTTTTTGTCCTTGAGTTCTTGCCATGCTTCCTCCGTCACGGCCTCGATGTGAATTTTCTCTGCATGCTCGTCGTCGGTATTTGCGAAAGGGCCATTGGTCATGATACGGCCGAACGAGTCGACTTTGATACCCAGACTGCGGACGGTAGTGACATCATAGACCCTCCGTAGCTTGAAGATGAAGAAGATTCGACTTGCTATTGATGACTCTAGTGACTGCTTGCTAAGCCAGGCTTCGCGTACGACTTGTAGATCTTGAGATAGTTTTCGGGAAACGATCAAAGGACCGGTACCGGGCAACGGCGATGTGATGAGGAGTTTGACGGTCGGATCATGAGCACCCATTTCACTTCGTTCTCGCTCCTCTCTCCGTCTCTTCTCACGTGCTTGTCGGGCGTATTCGCGCATCTCCGGGTCTGAGTAGTATACGGCGTCCAAGTCGGCATCTGGATCTTCTGCGGCGGGTGTAGGTTCGAGACTCGTAGTGTTGGACGGGAAGTTGTTGCCGGTGGCATTGCTGTGGCTGACAGGCTCGTCTTCGTCCGAATCGTCGAGTAGTTCTATAACAGCCTCCTGCCGCGGTCTTGGTTTTTGTGGTGTAGGAGCTATCGCAAAGCTTTCCGAGCCGGCAGACGCTTGTACTGATTCCTTTCTCCCTGACTCCTTGTTCTTGGTGCTTGTGGAGAGCTCTGCGCCATCCTCATCGCTTATGCGCCTGCGCTTGCCCGCTCGCGACTCTTCGTCCTTTGTCTCACTCGTTTGACTCCGCCTCAGAACATCCTTGTCGCTCTTCTTACGTTGACGTTGGCGCTGGCGGTCCTCGACGAGCTCGTTGAAAGTATTCGAATGACTGAAAAGATCGGTTGCTTCTTCCGGTTTGGCAGTCGGATCTGGGGATGCTGATGCGGCGGCTGGGGCAGCTGAAGCCCACGTTGGGCGTTTGAACAACGATCGCCTGGGTTTGCCGTCCGCCATGGGAACGAGTCGAGTCTCCGCTCGTGCTTGGTATAAGAATTGGTTGGTCTGCGCAGACAGCAGCAAGGACTCGAGCTTGTCTTGATCAAAAGTGACGGATGCGCTTTGTCTTTTGACTTTGCGGGGTTGTCACACATTGCCTGTTTGAGCTTGACATGTCTCACGCTCCTTCTTCTCTTTCAACTTTCTGTCTCTCTCTCTCTCCTCTCCACTACTGCGATAGGGTCGTTCCTTCATCCTCTGTCTTCTGAAAGTCATGCTCATTAATTCGTTCTAGTCATGTCCCAGATCTAAAGTCTATGGTCTAATCCTGTCTATGCAGTTCCCTTTTCTCCACCTTTGGCCTCCTGCTCCATTCTGCTGATAAACTTCGACTTGAGTCGAATCAGATGCCCGTACTTGTAAAACACAAACGGAATGGGAATGATGAGCACTTCCAACAAACCGAGAAGTGTACCTTGCCAGTGTGGTCCGAGGGCATTGTACATAGCCGGACCAGCCAATGGCAGTGTACCTCCGGCAATAGTACGGGTCAACACATTGCCAGCCATGGCTGATGCTGCGTACATGCCGTAACTACGTCCAATGTAGTTGGATCCGTAAATGAAGGTTGCTGTTGTTCCTGCTCCGAAAGGGATACCCGAGAGGATCGGCCAGATGTAGTGCACATTCGGCGTGCAAGTCCAAGCAAACATCAAGCCACCGATGGGCACCAAGATGGCACCGATACACACGATGAACACTGGTGATTCGGGAGTTGGCTTCCCGTTGACATCAAGCTTTCTTCGCTGCACCATCTTCCTGAGGAGTGGCTCGCACACAATCACCAATACATTGCCAACACCGATGCCGAGATATGCAAGTCCGGTATGACCAGTCGACCAGCCACGAAGTCCTTCAAATACTCTTGGGTAGATGACGAATGTCAAGTCTATGAAATGTCAGCAATATTCACGACATTGAGCGAAGTTGTACTTACAGTTCATCGAATACACGATCAAGATGTAAAGGTCCCAAAACCAGAGAATGGGCTCAGTAGCAGTGAGGTATATCGGTCGCCAGAGCGATGCTCCAAGCAATGGCAAGAATGCCCGCTTCTCATCATGCTTGCTCCACCACTGATCATCTCCGGTCTCCTTTCTCATCTTCTCCGCGCGACGCCTGAGGAGAGTAGGGCCATATGTCTCGGGGACAGTCGCCATCAAGACGAAAGAAACGCCAGCCAGGATCAATGTCAACCAGTGGATCCATCGCCAGCCCAGGTTGTCGAACACGAAGCCGCCGACCAATGGCCCGATCACGGGTCCATTCATTAATCCTAAACACCACATACTGAACGTGAACGCTCTGTGCTTGTCTGTCGAGACATCATTGATTGTACCAGGTGAGTTTGATACGACCGAGCATCCGACCATTGCTGCGAAGAAGCGACACACGAGCACGGCCGCGATGTCGTTGGCAATGGCACACGGGAAGATGAAGAACATGAATGCGAAAAGCGTCAAGATGTATACCGGTCGTCGTCCGAACATTTCCTGAGAGGCGTCAGCAATGTTCAAGCGAAGAGACTGTCGTCATGCTCACACTAAGCGGAGCCCAGATCATGCTTCCAGCAGCCATACCAAACAAGTATGTCGTCAGACCCAGGAGGGACACTGTTGAGTTGGGTACATCAAGATCGGCGGTCATGCTGTGTGCACCTGAGATGCCGGACGTATACGCAGACGAGTACAAGACACTATCCGACAAATCAGCACCGGTACCAGCAACAAGCATCGACGTCAAAAGACTTACACTGTACAACTCGCAAATGTGCAAGCGAAGATTGTGTGTGCCTTCTTCCACACCGACCAAGTCTTAGGGTTCTCAACATCGTGTTCTTCCCACTTTACCTCGTACTCTGGATCAAAGAAATCAGAGTGTGATCTTGGTGGAGGTTGAATGCTTCTAGACGCGGTAGGCTCGAGGTCTGCGAATGCAACGGTGTGGTCGTTTTGACTGTCTGGGCTTTCCTCACGCTTGATCGATCTCAGCGACGCGCTTGAAGAGCTCGCTGAACTCCAGGAGGTCTCGTGTTTCTCCTTGACCTCGGTCTCGTACGGTTCTGTCGCTGGTTGCGACTTCTCTGATGGATCCATGTCGAAGGTCGATAGTCAGATTGTGGATCGTTTCTCAGATGGTGTAGTACTGGCAGATGCCTGTAATTGTGAGATAAGATGAGGCTGATAACCTCGGGACTGGTTCAAGATAGATGTAATTCTATTGCAATGTATTGCTGTGAATATAGATTGTACATTCAATCTCTATATCTAATTTGAAGAAAGACAACTCGATATCTCATCATCGGAATAATAGCCGTGTTCAAGGGTTGGGATATTTTCCATATCCCCAATTCTGATACCATTTGATCCCACGGCGAATCACAGACGTCAAAACTTGACTTCTTCCCTGCCATCTCTGCCCTCATACGATAGAACTCGCGATAACACGAGCATCGAATACGGAAGCCGGCCCGGCTTTCAGCGCTTGAGCAAGGAAATCGCAAAGAAGAATTTATCTTGGCGTGGCATGTCCGGATAGACACGGACCGGGCAGCAGGCTTCTGCGACACCGGCCTGCCTCCCGTACACAGATTGACAGAGACACAAGGCCGGCACACCGGACCGCCCTGTCCCTCAACATCATCCAATAGGTATGGAGAGCAATGTGCAGCAAACGCCGGAGAGCGGGCGGCCTCCTAAGCGCGTCTCTCAAGCATGTGAAGCCTGCCGGTACGTAACGATTCGTCCCTGGAGCTACTCTAAGCATCCCTTGGTGTTGGCCTTTAAATTGACGCGTCGAATACAGTCGCAAGAAGTCGCGATGTCCCGGGGAGAAGCCTGCGTGCTCGCTATGCGCAAGGTTGAAACAGCATTGTGTATATGCGGATGATGGCTCTATACCTGAGGTTAGGTCGGCCGCCATCGAGCGACGAATGGTATGTTCATCTCCGCAGCCTAGATTACCATAAAAGCTTGTCGCGTCTTGCTATTGTTAACCCTCTACGACTTTGTACTGACGCATCTTGAAGAATGCTCGTTTCTCTGAGTTGGAAAATAGACTTGAGTCTTTGCTGAAAAACATGTTTGTGAACTCATGTCTTTGCTCGATGACGGCGTTGCTAATTTGGAAAAAGACCTGGCACGCCACCAACAATACTGCCACGGACTCCACTCGAGTCTCTCGCCGAGAGCTCGCGAGCATCCCCTAGAGTGCCGCCCTCGAGGAGGAGATCATTAGAGACATCTGATGGCACTACCCCTTCTGGCTTACAGATACCGCATGAGCCCACTCGTCTTGAGGTAGCAGTGCCCATCCTCTTGAGGAAATGGAACTGCCAACCTATTCCATTGTTTCATCCCAATCTGGAGAAGGACTATCCAACAAGAGGATCAGAACTTCAGTTCGCTATACTTGCAATGGCGGGTCGCCTCAACGCACGAGGTCAAGAAGTTGATGATTGGTGCGAGGCAAATGCCCACCGTGCGAGAGAACTAGCGCTGGGGAGAGTACTCGCTGGAGATGTTAGGTTGAGTACGATACAAGCATTTGTCTTGTTATCGTTCTTGGACTTTACAAGTATGTGAACTGCTATGCTCAGTTGGACCTGTGGCTAATTTTGACAGACGACAATGGGCAACGATCACATCTCTTCCTTGTCAACGCCATCTCTCTCGCTCAAACTTCTGGCCTTCTCGACCCGCAAGTAGTCATCAACAACTCTGTCGAACTCGAGGAGAGGCGGCGTTGCTTTTGGAGCATCGCCATCATGGAAAATATGTTCAACCTTCAGACTCTGACGTTAGGTGCCAAAAGCATCACTTACCATGCTTCCTTCAAACCTGTCAGCCCGAACGCGACATCCAGAGGAGAGCTCGTGTCGCCATCTTCGCAGAACATTGTAGCAGACGGTCCGGTCCCCGGTATCATCATCAACACACTGCCAATGTTCGACATCTTCAAGAAGGCTGCCAAGTACGTCACCGACACAAAGAACGGCTTGCTCCCACATCCGCCATGGCAGCAGCAATCAGATTATGCCGCAATCCAAGCAGAGCTTCTAGAGCTGGAGTCCAACTTCTATCCGGAGTATCGTTTTGACAGGACAAAGATGACACAGCATTCGAAAGAGGCAATTGAGCAGAACTGGGCCTTCTGGAGCTGTTGGCTGGTCAATCAATTCATGTACCACACGATTCACATGCTGCTGAATCATCCGTTTCTCATCTCGCTACGCATTGCAGCAGCAGGAAGATGCCCAAGAACCTTCAGTCAGTCGTCATCTGATCAAGTAGTGGTACATTCGAACTGGATCATTCGTCTATTGGACCTACTCGAGGAGAAAGAAGTCAATGTTTCCGACCCATTTCTGGCTTACTGCATCTCTGTCGCCAATACAGTGTTCATTCACTACCGCAATGCAGAAATACAGAGTTTGCGACAGAACGCAGAAAAGGGGTTGTTCAAGGGTCGTCAAGAACTTGGAGAACTCTCATCACTGCTGAAGAATGTTGAACGCATGGTAAGCTGCAAAAGCTCTGTAGGAAATGAGCGAAATGAAACTGACATGAGTTAAAGAGAAAAGCGCTGGACAGGCTGGAAGCAATGGATACATCACGCCGTTCAACAAGTCCTCAACCCTCAGCCTCGGGTGGTAGTAAACAAGATCTCCTCTGGGATATTCTAATCTTCCACTCGCCAAGCCGTGCCATAGCCATCGGACAAGGACTCTTCAGCAAAGACTTTGCCGCACCCGCCACCGAAGCTGTAACAAGAGACAACACTTCGATGATCCGACCAACTCCTTCGACAGTACAGAATATCACTCCCGCAGATGGCTTCCAGAGTTCTATCGGCCCCTCGTTTGCGAGACCTCTACCTACACCCGCTGCTCCTACTGCTATGGCCGCAACACCTGGTCAACAACCTACTTTCATGCCTGGAGTTGCACAATTTCCTACTCCTGCTGATCCAAACTACATGGCTTTTAACGACCAGAATCTTGCTGCCATTACTGAGTTCTTGGATCAAAATTCTGGTAGAATGTTCAATGAATGGTGGGACTTTGGAGATCTGTAGAGTTTGTGTGGGATGTTGAGATTATGTACATTCTAGTTCGTGGTATCTTAGTTCTTGATCTGTGCTTGTTGAATAGCCGTTATGTGTATGAAAGAAGGGGATGAGAAGAGCATGAAAAAGCTTCAATCCAAAACCCATGCGTTGATGCAATTTTCCAATTGATCCAAAGAGTGCTTTTCTCATGTGAAATGCGGAAAGAGAAGCGGAAAAGAAATATGGCAGACACCAGAAGCAGCTGTCTTAAGGCTGGCTGGGCCAAATCTGGTCAGCAATACCTCTGACGAGCTGCAACTTCTTGCGCATATCCTCGTACTCGAGAGAGTTGCCCTCAGCGTGAGAAGCGAAACCACACTGCGGCGACACACCAACACGCTGCAGAGCCTCCTCTCTGGACTGACCATTACCCTCGGCAATGAAATCAGCAGCCTGATACACACGCTGCACCATCTTCTCCTTGTCCTCGAGCTCAGGGAACTTGCTAGTAACGACACCAAGAATGACATTTTTGTTCTTGGGCAGATGCTTCAAGGGCTCAAAGCCACCAGCACGAGCAGTGTCGTACTCGAGGTAATAAGTATCGACATTGAGATCCTTGAACAGCTTTGAGGCAATGTTGTCGTAAGCACCCTCGCTGAAATGACGGCTTCCCATGTAGTTTCCACGGCAGAGATGGATGCCCAAATGCATACCGGCAGGGCGCTCGAAACAGGCATTGTAGAACTTCACATAGGCGTCGAACATTTCGTCGGCGGTCTTGACGTTTCCCTTGTCTGCTGCCCAGCCGGTGAGCATGGCTTCGGAGCAGAAGTAGGCGAGGTTAGGGTCGTCGATTTGGATGTTGCGGATGCCGGCTTCGTGCAACAGTTTCAACTCTGTCTGATATGCCTTTGCGACATCGGCAAAGTACTCCTCATCATTTGCGTAGACTTCCTTGGGGTAAGCACGACCAGCACGGTAGCGGAAATGGTACCATGAAGGAGAAATAACAGTAATCTTAATGTTCTTCCACTCGGCTTCGGGGACATTGGCCTTCATGACTTCGAGCTCGCGGGCATTGCTGGAGTGGCCGGGATGCTGGATCTTGGCTACACAGACGGTTACGGCGTTGGGGATCTCCTTGGCTTCCAGGAAGGACTTTACATCTGGTGCGTAGTCGCGGAACATGGAGGCGTCGTAGCCCTTGAGGACGCCGAGTTGGCGGTCCTCCATGCCGTGAAGCTCTTCGAAGAAAGTACCCCAGAACATGTGTCTTTTGTCATCATGTTAGAACAATGTCGCAACATTTTCCGCGTCATTTTTCGTGGGTTGATAGCAACGACAAGATTGGAGAGAAAGTTGAAATGTGATGAGATGACGTAGGACAGACTTGAGAAGGAGCGCAAGCCATGAAACAATTGAAGCAAGAAAAGCACCCATACCTGGTGTACTCTCCACTCGAGACAGCGTGGAAACCACAATCCCTCTGAAGCTTGACAACCTCAGTGACAGACTTGTCCTCAATTGGCTTCAACTCATCAGCATCAGCCTTGCCAGCGGCAACAGCATAACGCTTCTGCACAAGCTCATCAGGACGAAGCAGCGAGCCAACATGCTCAGCTCTGAAAGGTGGGCTTCTCTTAGCAGCAGACATTTTTGTGTATTGTTGTTGATCGATGGTATAATGTCTCAACAGCAACAGAAGGGCGATGAGAAAGGGAGAGGGGAAATTTGTTTCGCCCTTTGGTACACTGCCCCGCCGCAATATAACTCCAAAGAGGTTCGAGACGGGTTGAGAGGGTAGTGACCCCACCAAGCCCCACGGCCGGCCTCGGGCAAGATTGGCGCGCTCACCGCCTGGCAGACCGCTGCGCTTGCTATCATTCCAACAAATGCCAACTTGAGCACATACGGCCTATTGGACGTCGTCGCTAGTTGACGTGTCGTCGAAGACCTAAGTCAGGATGATTGTTCGACTTTTTGGTCGCTAAAATCCTAGATCACGAAGTTTCGCTTTCGACGATGTGTTCAAGAGATGAGACAGTGAAAACCATCGAGAGGTTCTACTGGCAGCTGCAGAGACATCCTTACCTCGACGAACATGCACTCAAGATATCTCCAGCGGATGGCTGGATCTGTATCGATGGGGACAAGTCCAGAGAACTCGGAAAGAGCGACGCAGTTGTTGATCTACTGCGTCGACATCAATATGAGCAGCGACCTGGCTGTCACCTGCGCGATGTAAGTTATCGAGTGAGTAGCTATGGCCATCGCCAAGCCATTACATCTATATCACGACTGGTGACTCCAGATTTGGATCTCAGGTTTCACCGCGGACTCAGTCTAAGCTATCTTAGTGTCGTGGAAAGTGCCCTCCATCTTGTCCTCTATGAAAGGATCAAGGAGATTTCGTAAGGCAGTATTAACACACCTCGAGAAGTCCTAGATCGCCAACTACCGTCAAAATATAGGCCATAGTACCATGTTCTATCCTACCTTGGGGTTAACGGCTCCGCTGGCGTTGCCAAACTCATTGCTAGGGTAATCGCATATCCTCACGAAGTCAGTACGCGCATATTGCTTTTACGAACACTGGCCGACTCACAGGTGTTTTTATGTCAAGCTCCACTCCCTAGTGGAGAGCTCAGATATACGTCGCTGATCCAGTGCACCCGAACGATCTAGAGAGAAGAAGGGATTCTAGCATTGTACGGAGGAATTACACCTCACATATTTCGCGCTGTGCCTTCGGCTGCAATAACGCTTAGTGTATATGAGGCGGTCCTCCACTATCTTCGATAAAGGTAGCATTTCAGGGGTTACTGTCAGGCGTAGATTTCGAGCGGCCTCGTAAAGAAGTCGAAGTCGATCTTGTGATAGGTTGAAGCTGTTGAAAGCCTCACCCACCAAACAGCGCGATATATTTGCACAATCTTATCGAACAAGCACATACGGCCACAGTCAGCTGAAAACTGGGCATCCCGTCCGCTCTGCCATACATAAGCAGTTGAACGGCAGATTAGTACTACGGTGGGTGACCACGTGGGAATCCCTGCTGCTGTATGTTTTGATTTGTTTTGCTCTCCACGAAAACAACAGTGTCTCTAAACTTGGTTGTTTTCGTCACTTTATCTTCCAATTAATCGGCGCTTGCTCAGTCCTTACCGTACGATCAGCCAAGAATCATGGTCTAGGAAGTGATAATGATTCTTCCGCTCTACTGTTTGGCTGGCGCTTTACTCCCACGCTATTGGCGACAATCTGCGGAATCCTCGTAGCATCTATGCTTAACGATGTTCGTAGGACAGAGGTCTTATTGGCATGGCTAATAGAGGGCCAAGATATAGTTACTACGTGTGCTGCGCGAGTGACAGGGATCCCGGTGACGCTGCAATCGGTTATTAGAGTAATCAAGAATGGGTGGAGAGTTCTTATGACGGCTATTATGGAGATATGCAGATGACGATGACGGCGAAATTCATTGTGGGACAACCACTTGCGGAACTATACCAGCCAAATCCACCCGGAAACAACAATGACCCGCCCTTATTTATTTGGCCAGAACCACCCGCATTTCAGAATGGTCAACTGTACGCCATTCGTAGAACATACAAATGCGTCTGTCAAAGCAGATTTGCAAACCGGCTTTGTTCATAGCTACGAGATACTCGGACCACCACAAAACACGACTCAAGCCTGGAATCTGGAGGTCATAGATTTGAATACGAATGAAGCGGACAATGGCGAACAAGAGCATCTCATTCGAGACAGTCGATACAACGAGCGGAGTTAAGACCGATCGAGTTAATGATCTTGCATGCCATGCTGACTTGCTTTGTCGAGCTCTTTCCTCACGGTTTCAGCCAGTCTCCATTGTGTCCTCTGTCTTTCTGCACAACTTCGATTCTGATTGTTCTGCTTTTTGTGCGATGCATATATCTAAGAGCGAAATGGCTCTTTTTTGTTCTTTCACAAAAGACAAGAGTGTATCGTTCCACTGGCTTAAGAATCATTGATTCGTCAAGTCTGCCTTCTATCTACACTTCTTGATCATATGCAGGGTACCACTTATGCTCATGCGGAGAAGCTGGTTGAAAATGTGATCAATGCTGAGAAGGATCAGGATGATTCGATGGTCTACATATTTGAGATGTGGTGAATGTGGGTTACATCGAGGGGAGAAGTTGTCATGTAAATGTATTGGTAAGGAGCCCTTTGTATTTAAGGGCCATGTCTACTGGCTAGTGCTCGAAGACAGATAGATCTTTGGTCTTCACTATGGAACCCTGCATCATAGAGAGCCCATTTGTTCCTATTTGATTACGTCTTCCTGTGCCCCGGTCAACTTGCTTCCTGCTGCGGTTCGTTCAACAAATATTCGGAATTTTCGCACTCGTGTTTCCATTTGCAGACTCTGCTTCAACACCCTCGTCGAAGCCTCAAATGATAGACATCGTTTTCGGCGAACTGGATGGCGTTAAGACCTGCTCGAATCTTGTCGAAACTCGTCGCTTCAGAGTCGCCGCTGAAGATTGGACCTGACTTGGAGCTTCTGACGTCGCTCAAGAAGCAAGAGTTGGGTCTACCTTCTTGCATCCACATGACCTCTTTGAATGCCAGTGTATGGCTACTCATCCAGAAGAATGCATGGTGAAAGGTACAATCCCTCGTTTCAAGTCACCATGGTGGTCTCTTGAGGCAAGCGAATATTTGTTTCAAACCCGCAATAGTGACTCTACATTCGACGAGTATCAACGTTCTCGTACCCAATTGATACCTCAAGGCTCTTGCAATATCGCAAAGGTGGACCACTTGTTCGATGCCCGTGCATCTGGAACACGTCCTATTCTCAGTGATGCTCACCTCCAAAGTTGGTGCATGTTCTCGAGTTCGATCGATACTGGGAAAGTCAAGACGTAAGCTGTACTTTATGCCAGAGATGTCGGCGCGGCGAAGAAGGGTCAGTGTGCCAACCACATACTCCAGAACCAAGGGACATCTGGGCGGCAATTGTCGAGCGTCGAAAGCGAAGCACCGAACGAGAGCTTACAGCGGTATTGCGTTCATCATCAGTGCAATATCTCGTTCACTTTGTGGTAAGACGTGTAGATGTTTAGTGCCGGATGGTAGCAGAGGATACTAAGGTCAAAGCAGTGTCCATGGAGGGAGAGCTTGGTAAAGACATGTGCCAGAAGCTTTTCACACTTGTCCTGGTGGACTAACGGACCTTCTTTTGTCGAAGCCATACATTTCTTGACGTACGGACCAAAAGTGGGATGTGAGACGATGTGAATGAGTCGCTGAATACCAGAAAGAGAAGCTTCGAAGTATGTTTCTGTGATAAATGCCGCGATGAAATGTTTGTGAGTGATCAAGACCGGGTGTTTGCAGGTGAGGCGTATAGCGGGCAAATCTCCATCCGGTAGGAAGTCGGCAGTGCGCACAAGGAGTTCATTCGGTAGTCTGAGCAACATGAATACGATTGATGACGGATGGTGAGAGGCGGCAGAAGATGCAGAAGAAGCAAGGTGTGGGTGTGTGATGCGTCTAGATGATTGGGGATCGTATGGATGGTGTTGGAGTGTTGCTTGAGGATAAATGCGTCGGAGTTGGGATGATGACTCGGAGTGATGAATCGAGGCAACGAAAAGCTATAAATTTGGCGCTCAACTGCTTGACGTGAAAGTTGTGTCGCAACTCAATCGCAGAGGAAGGCAGGCGTGCTTGATCGATAAGAGTCTGACGCGCGAAGTGGGAGTAGACGCTCACTGAGCTGCTTGTATTTTTTTTTGGTGCGTGCGCAATCAAAAAAGAGACAAATGACACTCAGCTTGACGCTCTGCGCCCGCGATTGACGCGAAGCAGCTGTCACTTACTCGAACTCAACAGGAAGGATTTCACTACTTTCATGCGTTCACTTGATCACGAGCAGAGAAGTGCAATGCTGATGGCTCCTACCTTACACACTTGCACGTCAATCTGACACCTTCATCTTGCTATCTATACAGGTGCTACACCTACCTCAATAGTTACCCGACTTCAAAGCTTCCCAATGACTATATGGCATTGGACTTCCGACTCGATCAGAAAGTGAACGAAGTGCTCGAGTGAAAATGGTATTGAGGAAGGTTGGAGAAGGGGCCAGGGAACATCTCTTGGCGCTTTGTTGCATGACCCTGACTCGGTGCAAACACATAAAACAAGATCTCCAGGGTAAGTTTCATGATTTGACTCGTCCAAGCAACAGGCAGAACCCAGATGAGGGTCTGAGTAATATTAGCTAGTCCGAATCAGAAGTCATCTTGACACTTGCAGACAGTGCTGTACCGAATCAAGTAGACAACAGCTCGTTCGCCTCTGCATCAAGGATACATACCAGAGTCTAGCCGGATCCGTCGAGCCTCTTACCCATAAGCGTATCTCTCTGTACACAAAGCAGGTGCGTCGTCATCGTTATATCGTGAATGAAAACCTTGGCCGACGCATGTTTCCAGTGAGGGCATTGCCAGTGTCAATAAGCCGAGACAGGCCCACGATCTGTAAGACCTGACTGTAGAGACGACTGTAGTTCTTGGTCACTACGATTTTTATGTGGCCGAGGACTCAAGGCCTCGTCCTCCACGGATGACTTCTCGCTTGGGATGCGAATAAGGCTTCTGCCCAAAAATCTACCAAACAACTATGCATTCGCAATCGTGTTTGGGGTCGAGTTTCAACTGTGACTAAAACATAGACGATCACGGGCCGGCCAAGGAGATTCCTGTGCTTACAAATCTTGGCCATGTACGAGATGATTCGAGGTAACATCATGACAAGGCAAATAAGGTCATGTTCCTCAGTTGCTGCAGTCTGTAGCCCCACGAACACAGTACCGATTCTTTGTCCAAGCGTCCTTGTCCGTAGGGAGTCATGAGTTCAGTGTAACTCGATGTATGGATCGCAATCAATTCTTGGTCTGGTGCAGAACGGCGTCAAAGAGTCGTCGCTAGGCTCAACATCCGAAGAGACCACTTTATGTGGTCGAAGCAACCAGTGAATCGCGCTGATGAACCCCTGCACAGCATGTCCTGTGGATGGCGTATTACGCACGACTCGACAATGCAGACGCGTCGCTTCCCGAGCCAGAACACAAGAGGCTGTCACAGTCATGTCGTTCGCGGCGCCAGGTTCCCGGAGTCCGTTGAATTCCACGTGGACACAGGTCCGGCTGTAAAACAGGGCGTCAGACAATGAACCCATCTTACGAGGCGCTGGACGTGTCAATCGCAAGGCCGAAACAGCGGATCCGAAGCCTGTACTCCTCTACGCTTGCCAAGCACGGAGCATATTCGAACAGTCAAATACCTCAAAGATTGCGCTCGAGTCCAGAAACATCAATAATTTGGTGTAGCTTGATTATTGGCGGGACAAACGGTTTGGGACCTCAAGACTCGTCCGAACTGACCCATGAGGCATGTTTCAATGGCCGGTAATCTGCGCGCTCCGGATTGCATAGAGAGTGTTTGAACGAGCTTTACAATGCATTCCATAGATCTGACTTTCGTTGTGAAATTCGACGCAGGGATCTATGCGTCGAGTCGTACATTGTCGGTCGTTTCTCTCCAATCGACAGACATGAATGAGATACTAAGATGAAAGATTTACCGCCCACACATGACTCGCGTCCTCCTCGACAGGATTACTCAGCTGCTGGCCCCACACAATGGAAACAGACATCGACCAATCATTTGTCTGACTCTCATTTGGTTTTTGTGTCCATGATTCATTCCAAACTTCGAGACATGCCCTGACGTTCAACTATAGAACCCTTTCCATGCTCATGTCGCCAAATTCGTCGAAACGAAGAAAGGACATCGCGCTTGCAGTAGGACAAGCAGTTTTGCTTGTGGTGCTGCAGCTGTTGAGTGTAGGGATGCTTCGCCGGCCCTTTTCGTCCAGCATTCCGGGCGTACCTTCCCCATGCCACGTGGTGACGCTGGCTTCATTTATCTTAATTTGTTTTACTTTGCCAACGTCCCGGCAGATGGGAAGAGATCTGTTGAATCTGTCTCTTCAGACGACATGCCTTCGCTCACCAGAAGACGTCACAACTGACATATCACCCTAAAACATTGAGCCATCCCCTGCAACACAATCGGGACTCTACTGTTTGTGTACCGTCTGACAATGTAGATCACAGCGGGGACATGCCGACGGCGTGCAGCAGCGAGGCTGGCGGCACACCAGCCATGATTGCTGTCACGACTCGACGACAAAGTCATGTATGCTTACGTGCGCTACAATCATGCAAATAAACGGCGTCCGGAAATGGAACAGAAGTCCATATCAGACCTCTTTCGCGAACCTCTCTCTCGCCGAAAATTGCTCGCTTCGAGTCTGCTTTCACACTTTTTCACTGCAAGGCACACCTAAGCTTTTCTTGGATGTTTCTCCCTGGCTGAACCGTTATTCATAGCATGCCCTGCAGATAATAGTCCAGTACTTGGTGTAACGAGCAGATCCCCCAAGCTGATGTCGCCCCACGGCAGGCCCTTGCTTCACGAAGTCGGGTCACGTCTGACTGCTGAGTGCCCGCGGTAACACATGCTTGCAGGCCAATCACGTCTCGGAACAAACGACCTTGTGGTGCTATGACCTTGCCTATATCCGTTCTCATCTCAACCCCACGATGGGATCACCCGTAGCTGGCTGGTGCTACGGGCCTGTGCGATAACCTTAACCAAAAACCTCGACACGGCACCTCGATAACCTCCCCGAAAGCCCTCGACTAATAAAATGTAAGGCCACCTCATCCTGCAGATCCTTGCTTTTCGATCATCTCCTTCCGCCAAAACTATACATTGTCAATCGTCCCTGCTTTTCTCTTCTGCTTCTTTCCTCTTCGCCGCCGAAAGGCTCTGGTACTCGACTATCTAATTACACATAACTACAAGGATGAAGTTGCCGCCGACCGATATACTGGTCAATTGGCCAATACCGAATTATGAGGATCCCGAGACTCAAGGACTACCACTTATAGTCGTCGATGTGATCTTCATGGCTCTCATAAGCTTGGCCGTTCCCCTTCGTCTCTATGGTCGATACACAAATAAAGGACGCTTAGGCTGGGACGACTTCAATATGGCCATTGCATATGTAAGACTTACCTTTATTCTGATTGATGTATACCAAAAACTAATCATCGGGTAGCTTCTAGCTCTCGCGCTTGGCATTGTCGTCATCCTCGCCAATGTGAGATACCAATGGGATCGCCATCTATGGGACGTCGAGTTTACAATGTTCCAAGACGCATCCATCGTCGCTCTACTGACGAAAGTGTTTTTCACGCTTGCTGGCTCGTTTGCACGCGCGTCTCTCATTTGTTTCTACTTCCGCCTCATCAAAGACACTGGATACAGCTTGTTCAAATACATTCTCTGGGCAGCATTTGTGTACAATCTTGCCATTGGCATTGCGTTCCTCATTCTTGCAATCTTTCTTTGCTCGTAAGTTTGCGCTTTGCACCAACTCGACATACTCTAACAATTTCATAGGCCCGTCGAGTCTTACTGGGTATTCCCAATGATGGACAATGCCAAATGCTTGGATGAAGGCCCTGTGACTTTGGTTGCTGGCGTGCTCAATTGCATCTCGGACTTGACGGTCACTCTACTACCGATTCCTATCATCATGGGACTTAATATGCCTTTCAAGCAAAGACTTGGAGTAGTGAGCTTGCTGTCTATGGGTCTTGTTGTTACCGTTGCAGGTGTCGTACGCACCTACTACATCTGGAGAACATTGATGGCCACTTATGACGAGACCTGGGATTCGATGCCGCTTTTCATCTGCGCAATAGTGGAAATTGACCTGGCAATTCTCTGTGGATGCGCTCCAGCACTGAAGCCTCTTTTTGCTCCCATGATCTCTCATGTCTCTGAGATGATCAGCACTGTGACCGGAAGTGGCAGCAACTCAACTCGTGGTACCAGACTCCAGGACACCACAATCACCCGATCTACTGTGATCTCCCAGCACAATCGCAAGAAGTCCAATAGAGAGGAAGAAGGCGACAAGATCCCAATGCACTTCGTCACCGTTGATGGCCGTGTAAGCGACGACAGCGATGAGTCAAGCGACCATTACCACGCCACCAGCATGCCTGCTTCACACTCTTCTACCCCGTCAAGAGGGCCACGACGATCTGGCTCGCGCGCATCAAGCCAACGTACCATGTTACCGCACCGTGAAGGCAGCACAACGAGCTGGGACGCCGAAGGAGGCGCCGAGAATGAAGATCACGTCCCTGAGATCCAGGTCTTACCTCGTAGACATGGAGCAGAGCCCGATGTGGAAAGAGGCAACTACAACACAGACTGGCGCGTAAGCAAAGGCGTCAAGGCCGGTTGGATCTGAGATTCGCTCGTCACATCGTAATTACATCTAATCACGGGTTGGGAAGATAGACCTGCTGGATGGGCTATCTTTTCTTCTCTCTCACGACTGTCACGAACTTGCATATATCCCTACCACAAGCATTTTGAGGAGCAACCAAAAGGAAAGCACGTCATCAGAAATCGCAACGGTACACCTAATGTAGATAAACAGCATGCATGCATCAAAAGATCTCGATTTTCATATTTTCCGTTCTCCCTCTGATCCTGAAATGCAATCGATGAACGATGTAAGACATTTGAAATACCTGTATTCAACACTCGCACGTAACAAGCCTCTGCGAGTGACGAAATCTCGCAGTCGGAGCGAGAAGAAGTCCACGTAGACGAGCCCACCTGTCAATTCATCACCACAACTCCCGTCCAAACCATACCACCGTTTCCACTTGCCTCTTTTTGCAAAGGAGAATACGTCGACGTTTGAGCCTTTCGCCGTTTGGGTTCCAGAATGAGTTCAATCCACTTTCTTCGGTTCATGAGAAAAGACTAATACCGTTAGAAGGCTACACATGACTCGAGGTGTAGGGGCTCGCTCCGCCGTGTACCGCGCTAGAGCTCAGCCAGGAGTGGTCCGGGTATAGGAAGATGGAAGACGGCAAATGATCGGTGTAGATGAAATAGGAAGGTGCGATCGCAATTACTCTGCTCTGTTGATTGTTGAAATCGGTATCGCGTTCCAGCCAAAGTGGAAGACGCACAATCAAGTGGCGGAGCTTGTATCATCGAAGCAACATTCTTGGTATCAAGTTCGTAGTAAAATCGCATGACAGACGACGCACTTTGACTATGAGAAGCTGGTTTTGACCGGCTGAAGTAGGGTTTGTTTCAATCAATCGATCTTCGCGGTGCCATTTTGCGTGATTCAGTACAGCTTGCGATCTTTCTGCTGCTTGGTGATGTTAAGAATATCCTGTTACAGCAACTACCAGAGCGGTCGCAAGAGCAGGTTCCGTAACCTTGTCGACTGTCGAATAATGTATTCTGTGCATGCAGGGATATTTGGTTTGAGGAGCATCTCCAAGAGTGGACGCGTTATGATCGAGGACGATGAAAAGGCCCTGCCCCTGGGCTTACCTGTCTAGAGTATATCAATACTGTACGTGATTCGTGCCATGTCGTGGCTTTGATGCATATCATCAATAATGATGCCAATGCATTTCAACAGCCTGATAGAGACTGTCGGTCGAGTCTGCAGACAAGTGTGCTGTTTTTCCCGGGCGCTTTCGTGAAGTTAGTGGAAGCGCCTCACGACTGCTGCAACTATGCCACCCGGATACGATATCACAATACAATATGCGGCGAATGCGGAGTATCGTGACATTGCACATCAAGAAAGACAAGTGCTGGCCAAACCTGCCAGCCTGATCTTGAACGACGCCCTTGGCATCATTATGATCACATCTCAGCTCAGCCAAGATGATGGCCATATATGTTGACCAACAACTGAGCTTCTCGACTGGCTTCTAGCCGTCCCAGCAACGCCTGAAAGAGCTCGACCCAGGATTCATCTGGCAGCTGCGTCGAGACAGAGATCGAATTGGCCATAGAGCAGTCCTCGTACGTCATGGAATGCGGTGGCCTGAAGAATGGCAGTCGCATTTGTGTTCATGCTCATTCGGAGGAGCCGCATAACATGACTCGTAATGAAGAAGCAGTACAGTACTACGTCAGTGACCCGCAGCTCCTTGCTAGGGCCGAGCCTCAACATAGATAATCGACGTCTTCTCCAAAACCTCCTCAAAAATCATCTTGCTGGCAAGACACGGAGCTCAAAATACGAACGACAAGACGCATATTAGATATGACTGACTCAATGACTCGCCTGCGAATTGGCATAATCGGTGCTGGAGAAGGTTAGTATGCAACGGATGTGCATGACATCAAGCATGCGTGCTAGTACTGAGCTGATATCAAACATCAGTAACTCAAATCATCCATCTACCTACCTTGTGCCAACTCTCGCACCTTTACAAGTTCACAGCGATCTGTGATTTATCCAGAAAGGTTTGCCAATTCCATGGCAAGACCATCCCGCATGTTGGCTGACCAGTATGATTGCAGAATGCAGAACATTGCGCAGCAAAGTATCACATCCCGAAGGTCACCACAGATCCTCAGGAGATCATCAACAGCCCGGATGTGGATATTGTCTTCATCTCAGTCTCGGACGAGTTCCACGAGCCATACGCTATTGCAGCACTCGAAGCACAGAAGAATGTGTTCATTGAGAAGCCAATCACCCTTTCGATGCAATCTGCTCAGCGCATCATTGATGCTGAGAAGAAGTCGAAGGGTCGCGTATGGGTAGGATATATGAGACGCCACAGTCGCACCTTCACAGACGCTTTCAAGCGTGAGCTCGAATCCATCCCGAAGATCCTTTATGCTAGATCTCGCGACTTCTCAGGACGTGAGTCTTGATGCTTTTGCTCTTGCCCTACCAAAAAGGCGATGCTGACAAATCTACAGCAAATGGCAAATTTACCTCGCAATCAGGCACTTTCCCTGTTAAGAACACAGATTTCCCACGCTCAGCAGGGGCTGAGCGAAACAAGAGAGTGGATGCCCTTCTCAAAGAAGCGTTTGGCGGCGAGCCGACTCCCGAACAGGTCAAATATGCCCGCTTCTTGGGTAGTCTAGGAAGCCACGACCTATCTCTCATGAGAGAAGCTCTTGGCTTCCCCGAAGACGTCACTGCCGTCACCGTCAACGAGCCTTTCTACACCGCAACATTCAAGTGCCGTAACAAGTCAGGCGACCCCTTCTTCGTAACCTATGAATCAGGCATCGACGGTGTGCCGGAGTTTGATGCTCATCTCGCTGTATATGGCGAAAACAAGCGTGTTACGATCTTCTACGATTCTCCATACATCAAGACACAAAAGCCCGTCATGGTTAGAGTGCAAGAAGTCAATGATGCTGGTGAGGTACAGACTAGAGAGATCATCAGCTCTTTTGAAGATGCGTTTGCTACCGAGTTTCAGGATATGCATGATTGCTTGGTCAATGGCAAGGAGATCAAGACGAGTGCGGAGGATGCCATCAATGAGCTCAAGTTGTATGATCTGATGTATGCCAAGTATGCTGAGACCAGCAAATAAGGATAGCATAATGTTCACTCTTCATTGTCCTTTTCCTTGACCTTCTCCTCGATCTTCTCCTTTCCCTTGCCCTTTGCAGAGAACACGAGCTCTTCATGCTTTTTTTCCCTCCACCTTGACTTCCTCATCAAACGAGAATGAAGGTAATTCCTTACTCATCTTTCTCATATTCTCCAATCCATCATCCTCTGCCTCTTCCTCTCTGTCTCCCCATCTTCTCTTCTTGCGTGCTTCTGTGCTTCTCTGATGCTTGTCACGGGCTCTTTGGATACCAGGGTGGGGACGCTGGAGAGGCTGGAGACCGGCATTGCGTTCGAGTTGCTTGCGGTGGGTTTCGCGGTCTCCGATGTTGAAGACTTTTTGGTAGAGGGTCGTTTGAGCGGCGGCATAGACTTTGTCGTCTGAAATAAGGGGTTAGTCGAGAGAAGATGACAGGGTCATGCTCCCCGTGCTTTTGGAGAGTGATTTCGGTGGTGGGAGGTGCTGTAGGACAGGGGCTGTGCAAATGCAGGATGATTTTGAGAGTTGATGAGGATGGTAAGGAAGAGAGCTCATTTGACGGTCTCTCGGTGAACAGCTTTGAGGATCTGAAAAATGATTCTGCCTTTTTACAGCCCCTTGATTGAGTAGACGCTGGTGCTGAGAGAAAAAGTCCGATGTGCCGCTATTTGAAGTGCATGAAGAAAGTGAAGAAAAATCGCTTACCCATGTCGCCATCCTTCAAATTCACAACACCCGTCTTTGTGACGCCGTCACGAAACTTGCCATCTGCGTAACCCTGCATGAGCTTGACAAGCTCAGCAGCATCGATGGGCCACTTCGACAAGCAGGTCCAGATTGCCCATCGCTCGGGTGTGGGATCGCCAGAGTCCTTTCTTCTCCAGTGATCGTGCAGGAGGTTGATGACTTTTACACACTCGTTTAGAAACGAGGGAAGGAAGGCTGATGGTTGTGATTTTAGCCACTCCTTGACGATGAGGGAGTCAGAGGGGTTGCACCAGAGTATCGAGTCGGTGAAGAGGTATGTAAAGGGCTGTTGTCGAGTTGATGAGGTTGATGCCATGATTGCGATTTTGTAATGATCAAGATTGGTTTTTTAATATTTGTGGTATATGAATGGGACTTGCGCGGCAATGAATAAGAAAACTTTTACTGCGATTTTTGGAAGGCGACGGACGCAATGAATTGGAAGCGAATATTGTTGATGAATGTCTATTGTTGTGTTGTCGACAAATCAATGGGTCCTATTCGCGATACCATCCTGTGCCTAGATCATATTCTTCGCACAGCATGAATGGAATATGGTCTGCTGTAGTGTGAGTTCTCTTTGTTAGCTAAATAGATGAATGGTAGTGTTGCCAGTGTCTATAACATGTCTCAGACATTCTCGACGCAGGCAATGCAAAAAGAGCAGCAGCAAGCCACGAATCGAATCCAGAATCTCCTACCCAGCACAACAACACCAGAACTCTTACCTTACCTCTCACAACAAAAGATACACCTCCACCTGCCAATTGATCTGTCTCTACAAGGTGCAAAAAGATTGTTTAGAAGACTCATTGGCGCCAGTAGTCCTAATCGGGTTATTGGCAGCTCCAAGAGCACTCCTGAGTGGTCTCCCTATCACCCGCCGCTGGCGCCAGTCGTCCTAATCGGGTCCTTGGCAGCTCCAGAGCGTGTAATATAAAGGTGGCTTGCCGCTTGCGCTAATCAACCATTTTTTCCTTACGATAAGCTGCCAATGAAGGTGGTATATAATCCTTGGGCTCAACTTCAAAAGTCTTGGCATTTACTCGCGCGAGTCTGTCAATGGCTGTGTTCGTCGCCCCTCTACCATCGCTGGTTGGAACTGTACAAGAGGCCAGCATACCTTTGCTTATCCTTTGTTGTTGCCGTGTCTTGTTGATCTTGAGATCCTCGTCTGAGCCGAAGCACTATGGCTATTCATGCCTCCAGGTCTTGTCGCAGGCTTGTCGAATTGGTATGGCATCTTCGATCGTCGAGCATTGATGGTTACGAGCAATTTCCCAGGCTCCCAGTGGTCTAGTTTGAGTTCTCAGTGTATCCTAGAGCTACAGTAAGTAGTAGACCAGTCTGACACTGCCATCTTTGCAGGGGCTATACCAGACTCCAGTGTCATGATCCAATCGCACATCCAAGAAGGGAATCCCACAATCACCGTTCGGCCAGAGTGTTCGTCCAGGAGTAAGATGACATGTCAGTCTCAGTCCAAGTAGAGTAGCAAAGGATATCCCTCCTTCCTGGTAAAATCAGTCTCCTATACCCTGGAAGCCACCAATCCAGCTCTGCTCCCCAAGACCCTATGCCGTCAGTCACAAACGTGAAGACCAGTCGTCAGTGCTTTGAGCCATCTTAGTCAACACAATCACCCCAGCCGTTCAATCCCCTGCATCTATCATCAAACTCGTAATCAAGTATGCCATCAACAAGGAATGAAAACGATTCAAGAAGTGTAGTCAAAAATATCCCCCTCCCAAACGCCTCCCCACATCCGTGCACCTCCGACATCCAAATAGAACTGCTAGCAGCAAAACAACCAATGGAAAAATAACAAAGCTTTTTTTTTTCTTCTTCCAGAAGAGAGCCTAAGGTAGGCGTATCGATCATACCGGAGGATCCAAGGTTCTTCCCCCCTGACCCAAGGTGCAAAAAAATTGATTACTTTACTCTTTACCCTTTTTTTTTCTTGACAGCTCTGGGATCACGCCTGGCTGGTCATCAGAATTGGAAAAGCAGACTAGTGAGGTTGGGAAGAATGCAACGTTCAATTACAGTCAAAGTGTGCTGCTTCTCGCAGTAGTCGATCAAATCACATGGTACATGCGGCTCACAAACACCCATCAAGGTCATTCCACTACGCAGAATCTTGGACCGGGAAGAAAGCGCATTCTATTCCTCGATCTGTGTGTAACTTTTGACTTGGGGCTTTGGCGGAGTATGAATCTTTTGGCAGTGAGGCTGCTGGTGTAAAGAAGAACGGACGGTACAAGAGAAATAAACACAATCGCTGCAGATTCCAGAGAAATGCCAGGGTCTACTTTCGTATCATCCGCCAGTACGGGTATGGTGTGTGTGTGATTTGTGTGGTGTGTCTGTTTTTTCATTGATGGAAGAAAGCAAAAAAACCATGTTCCTTCTCCCAAAGAGTCATTAAGTCAATGTCAGCCATGGACGCGCGCAGATGGCGGCTTGCCCCTATAATCCGCCGCGAATACATTTCCTCCGCGAGTTCATTTCTGATGACGAGAGGGCGCGCCGCTGGGTATTTGAAAACGATCTGGTAATTCGATTATTGATAAAGGCGAATCCCGTTTGCTTGATGGCGAAATCGCTTAGAGGTCGGCATCATCCTCATCGGGGAGGGGCATCTGGGCGGCGTTCTCCATCTCGAGCTGGTATTGCTTGAGAACGGCCTCGTCGACCTGGACCTCTGGGGGAGCAAGGGCGGGAGCGGCGACAAAGTCCTGGAAAATCAGTTAGCGACACGCGACAGGTGGAGAGTAGTCGAGACAAGACATACGAGACTCTGGTTGCCGACAAGCTTTCTTGCGAGCCACAGGAAGGGCTTCTCGAAGTTGTAGTTGGACTTGGCCGAGATGTCGTAGTACTGGAGGTTCTTCTTGCGGTGGAAGGTGATGGTCTTGGCCTTGACCTTGCGCTCCTTGACATCAACCTTGTTACCGGTGAGAACGATGGGAATGTTCTCGCAGACACGGACAAGGTCACCTACAGGCGGGGCGTGTTAGTGGGGCTGGCAAAGTCGCGCAAGCGCAAAAGGCGGGGCTGGGTGGTTGGGGAGAGCTTACGGTGCCAGTTGGGGACGTTCTTGTAGGTGATGCGCGAGGTGACATCGAACATGATGATACCGCACTGTCCGTTGATGTAGTAACCGTCACGGAGACCACCGAACTTCTCCTGACCTGCGGTGTCCCAAACATCGAACTGGATCTGGCCGAGGTTCTGCAATCACGGGCGTTAGTCGAGGGCGCTTCTCATCGAGCGGTGGGGGAGAGAGATCGTACGGTGGTGAAACCAAGAGGGTGAACTTCGACACCGAGAGTGGCGATGTACTTCTTCTCGAACTCTCCAGTCAAGTGACGCTTGACGAAAGTGGTCTGTTTCACGTTATCCAGTCAGTTGAGGCGCTCCTGAGAGAGTTGGAAGCTGCGAGACGATGCGCCAGTCCAAGGACAATGCGAGATCGTGACGAGGAGATGAACGTGCCTTGCCGGTACCGCCGTCGCCGACGAGGACGAGCTTGAAGGTGGGAACTTCAGCCATTGTTGTGAATGTCGGTTTATTGTGAAGTAAAGCGACAACTGCAGGATCAGAGTTAGATTTTGACAAAGACCAGATTGATGGAAGCTAGCGGCGAGACTGACAGGTTGGGTTGGTGCGGGAGATGGACAAGAGGATGTTGTTGGCGAAGGAGAGCGTCAAGAGTGTTTTTCGAGAAGGGCCGTGCACGGCCTTCCTGCCTTCTCACAAGTGAAGCTTGGCATCGGATTTCCTTCGTTGGGTCGCGGCTTCCCAGACAACACAACAAACACATCGATCACACTTCATCGACACGCACCGATTTAGCCCTTCTTTCACACCGGCTCGCTTGTCTTGCCTGCTTTGTGTCTATAACATCACCCAGCCCATACTTTCACCACCGCATGCTGTCTTGCTTACATATTCTCAAAATCCTGATAGGCAGATACTGCACTGTGATGCCAGTGTTGTGATGTTGTAGAAAAGTGTGCACGGTTCGATTTCTAAGCATTAGGCTGTAATGCCGGATTTATGCCAGCCTATACCGTTTTTCTTGAATCGAACTCAACGCTATGGAATGCTATTGTATGCTCCTGCTGCTCTATCGTCTTGCTGCCCAACTGCCGTCGCTGCTGCATGAGTTTGGTAAAGGCTGTCGGCAGCTGCTTTGTAACGATGCGACATGCCGCTGTCTTGGTGTGCTTGGGTATCATTGTTGTTAGTTTGCAGCACCATGTCTCCGAAGGTCTCTCGATTTTGAGCTGCAGCCTGTTGGTGCCTGTCGTGACTCACAGAGGCAAAAGATGGCAGCCCAACATGCCTCTGCCGCCCCAATTGTGTCGTGGCGTGAGCTGCATGTCCAGCCTTTGTTCAGCAGCACCTGTCGCAGCAGGTCTGATAACCTTGACCGTGACAGCAATGCCCTCGCTCCGCTGCACAGTCTGTGCCACTCTGCTCAACTTGTCATGGTTCATCCAATCCACATCTCCGAATCTTGTAATCTTATCACCGGGCTTAAGGCCAGCCGTTGCAGCTGGTGATGATGCGACTACGCTGTTGACTTTGGCAAAGGGTGCTTCTAGTGCGACGCGTGAGGCTCGTGCTGTCTCTGCTGATTGGACGGATGATGAAGTAGATGCGACTGGTGCTGGTGCTGGTGCTGGTGCTGGGGA
This sequence comes from Aureobasidium subglaciale EXF-2481, assembly GCF_000721755.1. Lineage (NCBI taxonomy): Eukaryota > Fungi > Ascomycota > Dothideomycetes > Dothideales > Saccotheciaceae > Aureobasidium > Aureobasidium subglaciale. Next base: position 334,835 of record NW_013566978.1, on the reverse strand, counting down.
TGGAGCTGCGGCAGCATTCTCCCAGTGCTCGTGCATGGCCTTCTCGATGCGTGCCATCAAATCTTTGTAGTCGTTCTTCAGAGGGATGATGCGGGCGCGGGTTGTGCGGATTTGAGCAATGTCGAGGTCGGGACGAGGGTAGCCGTCAAAGGTGACGAGCGAGGTGCTCATGTTGACTCCATGCTGTAGGTGCAGACGTCAGTCCACATGCATGATTTGTGATGGCAAGGCAAGTCTTACGCTGTCCAGGACTGAGCCTAGGGCTGACAACTCGCTCCAGACGCGGTCCTTCTCAGCAATGAGCTGTTGTATCGATAGCTTCTCTCTTCCTGCTCCGTCTGCCCGAGCACTGGTCGGACCGGATGCCACTGTCGGCGCGTGTATATTGTCCATTCTGAGACCCATCGATGTTATGGTGATGGCTTCTGATGATATAGCACCGAAGTTTGTTTGTTCGGTGGTGGGGCAAAGTTGAGAGTGTGGAGAGAAGCATTTTGCCCCTCACTTGTCAAGAGCTTGGGCCAGTCTAGGTATTCTAACTCATGCCAAATATCCTGCCCAGTCCTCTCATAAATCTCACTTCATCGGCTTGACTCTGTAATGCTCGTCCAAGTGTCTCCCGGTACTGCTTCTCGGCGTCCCTTCTGGCCCTTTCCTCGGTCGTCTCGATCACAGCCTCATCTTCCTCTCTCGTGTACAGCGTGTCGTAACCAAATCCTAACACTCCTAGGCGGCCGTCGCCTGTCTTGAGCACTAAATCCGACTGGTTCGTATCGACCCTTTTGTTCGACCACGATCCTGCCGAGGCTTGGAGAGGTATGATCTTCTGCACAATGTCTCCTTGTGAAGACTCATCCTCTGGCCTTTGAGCTGTGCTTTGTGCCTGGTTGAATGATAGTGGTTCAACCGATTCGTTGATGTTATATGCCCGTATCGTCGTCATGCCGTCTCGCTCAATCCACTTCAAATTGCCATCTCCATCACTGAACACTGTAGAGTATCCATGTGCTGCCACTGACAGCAGTCGTGTCGAGGCAGCTGTCTGTCTGTTTCGATAGCTCTCCGTGACCACAGAGCCGGAGCTTGAGGGAGCAATTCCGTAGAACTCCAAACTCCCTTTACCTTTGTACTCGCCTGCCGCTAGTATGGTCGATCCAGGGGCAGTCCTCGCGGCCAATAGGTCCGAGACTGCTATCGTGGGATCCTGGAGTAGGTCCAGAGAACGTGGAACATATGGTCGAGCGACTTCAGTAATACAGCTTATGCGGCCTCCAGAATGTACTGTGCCGCGCACTTTCGGGAAGCAGCGACGATCGAAATTTAACATATGAGTAAACCTGCCAGCCACCCAGATAGACTCATCTTGCACTCGATCCAGAATGGACAGAGGTCCTGGTTGTGAAAGAGAAGCATGACTTGATGCAGGCCCGCCGATAATCTCACACTGTAAAGAGGGGTTGACAGCCGATCTCGACTTGTTCCGAGGATCGTGGATATGAATGGTCCAATTGGTGCCCACTACCAGGCCAGAAGCACGAGACTGAGATAATGCAGCAATAGGAAATGGGAAGGTCTCTTCTGACACGACTTGGAGCGTGGCAAGATCGACCTCGACAAGAGTGCTGTTCTGAGCAAAGTAACCTTTTCCTCGATCATTGTCAATGCTCACAGACTCTACTGTACCTGTCTCTGTCATTATTCTCTTGATCTCCTCGCGAGCCTGGTTTTTGCGAGGTCCGCCAGTAAGAAGGCCAGGTAAACTCCTACCAACAATCTTGCCTTGCGATGATCTTGAGTCTAAGTACCTGGGTCGTACATCCCATACACAGACACTTCCGTCGTCTAATGATGCAGCAAGGTGTTTGGGATTGTTGTCAGAATCTTGTACCAACCCAAGTCCAGTGGCTTCCAGAGATTCATCACCGGGTATAGTGAACCAGCCGATATTTATGGGAGCATGTCGATGGATATACTCGTCGTAGAATGTGACACTGTCATGCACGTAAGAAGGATCCCAGTTTGCTAGAGCACGCTGTGTTTCTGCAGCAGCGGATAACTTCGCTTCAGGGACCTGGCCAGAGGGCTGTGGCGGCTGTCCAGAGAGTTGATTGAATGCAGATCTCAGTGATTGGAGCTGAGTATTTGTGGGATCCACTCGTAGACGTCTACGCCTTGATTCTGCTCGTGAAGCATCGAAGCACTCTAATTTCCAAATGTTGTCGTCTCGAGACAAATCGAGGAAGCGTCGAGACAGGTACTGGCAATTGACAAGATCATGCACATCCAAGACTAGAAAGACATCAGTGACTTATCTTGAGAGCTATGGCGTCATTCATGATTACATGACAGGACTTGCAGTACTATTTCGTCCGGTATATTGTCCATAGCAGCGGATAGTTATGTATGACTTTTGATTTGACCTTCTAGTAATTGTCGAAACAAGACTGCGGCGGCGACTAGAAATAGATAGTCATGTCAACAATATGGTAAGAGTGGCTGCCGCAAGAGAGCGAGGCTGATACGCGTCAGCGGGGTGAAACAGAAGGCGGGCCGGGTCTTGTCGATCAGCGCAACGGGCCCGAGTCATAGGCAGACGGAGCACAAGAAAGTTGATAGCAACTCAAGACTTTGTTTCCACAACCAAGACACGAAATCCAAGCACAATGTCGGACCAAAAGAATCCTCTCGAGCCGCCGCCGGCCTACGACGCCGATTCAGAACACACGCCTCTCGTCGCCGGCGCACCCGCTCCTGTCCGCCAGCAGATCTCTCGCGCCCCTCTGCCCCTTGAGCTTCCCGCACTACAGGCCATTCGTGGCAAGAGAGTAATCCTAGCCTCGGCTTCGCCACGACGAAAGCAGCTCCTCAACCAGATCGGTCTGCGCGACATTGAGGTCATTCCGTGCACAGCTCCCGAGGACTTTAGCAAGACGCTCGCCCCCTTTGAATATGTCTTGCAGACAGCAGAGCAGAAATGCTCAATCATCTACCGTCAAGAGATTGACTCGGAAAAGGGCGAGCCTGCACTTGTCATTGCCGCCGACACGGTCGTCGTGAGCCCCATGGGCGACATCTTAGAGAAGCCAAGGAGCGAGAGAGAGCACATTTCAGTCCTGAAGGCATTAAGGAACAGCGGCTGGCACAAGGTCTACACAGCCGTCGTGTGTATGGCTCCATTGGAAAGCGCCATGGACCCGGGCTATGCTTTGAAGAGACACGTCGAGGAGACCAATGTCAGATTCGACCCTGCAGGTACGTCTAGACCCTTGAGCTCTCATGCACATGATACTGATTACGTCTACAGTGTCCGACGAACTCATCCTCGCATACGTCAAGACTCGCGAAGGCGCAGACAAGGCTGGTGGCTACGGAATTCAAGGTATGGGCGCCATCTTGGTCGAGAAGATCGATGGTTCATACGACAACGTCGTCGGCCTACCACTCAACGCAACAATGAAGCTCATCGGCCAAGTCTTGAACCCCGAGATTCAAGGCGAGGACGAGGACGAAGAAGAAGAGTAGATACAACAAGACTTCATACAAAACTTGCTCAATCGCCGCTTCCACTTCACACTCCGCGAGAAATTTTCATCCCATCTCAGAGTCATACACTGTAGCGTATAAATGCTGGAGTTCGGTCGAACTTGGATCTTTCTCTTCTGTTTCTACACTTCTCGCCAAAAGATTCAGGACAACGCATCGAGAATGAAACTCACTCCGGTCTTCCTCGCATCTCTCGCCAGTCTCAGCACTGTGCAGGCCACCAGCTTTGTCACTGTTAATAGAGTGACAACCAAAGACGTTGTTGTACCTCCGGCAATCGACCAACAACATACAACCTCTGTCGCCCACCTCGACGCGCGAAGTGAGTTCAGAGACGATCACTTCTTCGAGGAGCAAGACCTAAGAGACGAAACATACACCCTATGTAATGGTGGTCTTGACTGGTGTCTCGTCGGCGAAGAAACCCTCGCACCCGATACACCCGATGCATTTGATGCACCCGATACACGCCTTACCTCTTACTACATCACCTCGCCTTACACATCTCTCATCGTCTCCACCATAGGCGTCGACGGTCCGAACATTCATAATCAACCGGACAAAACTACCGTGGTCAGAGTCACAAGTTTCTTGAACGTAGCACCCACCGCTCCGTCTAGACCACCACCACCACCACCACCTGAACCTGAACCGATCCGACCGAGAAGAGGATGTCCGTCTCACATCTGTGATATCATGCCCTATCCTGACCACCTGTGCTTGAATGAGAAGTGGTCGAGGAATCATCCATTGGTGATCGAGGGCATCACCTATCCGAATGCTTACAGAACGGCTGGTTCTGATCAATGTGCCGGTTAGGGCGCTTAGGGCGCTTCAAAGAGATCTAAGGGAGGGGAAATGTTATGCAGCGATATTTGTAGTTTGTATACAAGACTTCGATCAAATTCCAGCTGCTCTTTGTATCTCTGCATCTATTGGCCTTCAACCTTTGGTGCTGCGAGTTTGTCTATCAATTCCTTGTTCTCTTCCCAGTCGGGGCGAGGGATCTCGAAGCCTTCTGTGATGCGCGAATATGTGATGCCTCCGAGTCTGGCGACAGGCTTGAGGATCTGTAAAAAAAAACATGGTTAGCTTCGAGTCATTCCTCCAAAAATAGAGCAGAGAAAAACTTACAGAAGGATCAATCAGATTCTTATCCTCGTTGATAGCGTCCTCTCTCGCCCAGAATCTGACACCCTCGACCACAGCCAAAACACCAGTCTTCTTTCCAGGAGTAGCCTTACTCTCAAACTCTTGCGTGTTCATCAGCTTGCACTCTGCAGAGAAGATGGCTTCTTTGACACGACTGGCCTTGACCTCTGAGCAAGGAGCCGGTGTCAATCCACTCAACGCCCACTCCGAAACACCATACGGAGCGTTGATAGAAGTACTATTCGCAGCCTCGATGAAATGCTCAGAAATCATGTTGATGACGCACTCCCCAGTCTCTCTCAAATTCTTCAATGAGTCCTTTGCATTATCATAGCCACCCGCATAACCAATGATGAAAACAGGAGGATCATGATTGACCACCTGAGTATAAGAGAACGGAGCCAAGTTTGTGCTACTCCCATCTTTACTTCTCGTGCTCACGAAACCCACGGGTCTGGGGATGATGGCGGAGATGAGGAGTTTGTAGTTTGACACTGCGGGACGACCTTCTGCGTATGGGTCGATTTCGACGTGCTCTTTCTTGAGGCATTCGCCGTTGTCGTTGGCGCCGTCGCCGAGCTTCCAGTCTGGGTTGCGGATCTTGGTGTAGTGCCATTTGTTGTCTTCGGGCCAGTCTGGACGGGAGGCTTCTACGGATTTGAAGTCGGGGTGGGGGTTGCGTTTGACGGCTTTTTCGTTGTCATAGCGGGAGTGTTGCATTTCTCCTGCCGTTGGGTTGTTTTGGTGCTGTTCCTTGTCTGAGCTCATCTTGGCGGTGAATTGTTGGTATATGTGTGAGAGGAAAAGGGAGTGGAGCTGTTGTTAGACGGTGCAATTGAGATGCTTCTGGGTGACCGGAGAGCCGTAATTGTATTGATTAGAAATGTTGCTTAACTTCTGTCGTCATGGAATCGCCCTCGGCTAGAAGAGCGGCAGCGGACCTCATGGCGGAAGCTTTCCGCTTTTGCTAACAACCACACCAAGAGCTGTCTCTCTCCAAGCCGTATACCACAGCAATCTCATCGAGTCATCGGCTTCTCAATAATACATCTGACGACAGCACATATCCACTGAAGCAGGATTGTTAGAGGAACCAACATTCCTTCTTCGTTCATCAATTCGAGTGCCCATGCCATGATGACCAGCTATGATTGCAGCGTGAGCGAATTGTGACGCGCGACCTCATCAAAGCTTCTGAGAGGTCCAAGTGTGAGCAATAGGTAGGTAGCTAAGATAGTCACAAGGGCGAAACAGAGCCTCCTTGTCAAACAATCATCTATTCGCTCAACTAGTATCTACGATCGGTATAGTCGAGAGCGGCAGTCGTCCAGATGATGAAGTCTTTCGCCAGCGAATGGGGTGAATACGGTATCCGTGTCAATGCCATCACCAGGTTATACCCAAACCGCTGCAAGCGAAGGTGAAGAAATGGAAGAGCTGAGCAAAGATTGGGTCAAAGATATTCCGTTGCACAGAATTGCCAAGCCTGAAGAGTTTAGAGGTACGGCTATGTACATGGCGAGTGATGCCAGTAGCTACTTGACAGGAAGTCAAATTGTCGTTGATGGCGGATATACTGTTTGGTAGACAGGGCCGAGACGCATGCGTAGCCTGAAACATTTATAGTGTATCTCACTGAACTCTTGGATATATTTTGACATGTGAACAGATTGATATGCCCATTTTACATGTTCTTGACAAGACCCCTAATCCTTCTCAGCGTCTCCAAGTGCTGAGCTTCGTCGCAAACATAGCTGTCAAGAAACAAAGACGGGTTCAAAATCAGATATTCCATTCTAGACAGTCAGTCAAGTGACCTGTCTCGGCAGATGTGACGGTCACCTCGAATCAGATTGTGCATGCTGACAGCTCGCAAACCCCTTCCTCACCATCACGGAGGCCGGACATGATTGGCGTTCCTCAGCCCGCGTTCGTTGCTTCCTCCCTTCACAATTTATCAAAGCGCGATGGATCACTGTCAGAATGCACAGTCAATTTCCTCAACCAAGCGTTCGGTCAAACAGAGCTTGACATGATATCCTGTCTAGGAAAAGTGGATGGCGAGAAAGGCAATTGCGGGGAAGGAGTTTGTTGCGGGAAAGAACGCGGAGGACGGCAGGTGCCGTGGACAATGATGACCAGAAAAAGTGCAGTTGTGAGAGGCGCCACGCCAAGCGGACATTTAGCTGTGAGGCATCCAGGACAAGATGAGGGTATACGGAGTCGCCAGAGCGCAGAGCAGCGCATTGCGATCGCTCGAGGTTGCATCGCGTAATGCTTGCCGCAGAAACTACTCTGTTTCACGCTGGGCCTCGCCTGCTCTTTTGCGCTCTCAGAATGCCGCCATCACAGAGAGGACGGATGCATGGCAAGCCAGGAGACTGCAGAGCGGCACTGCAGCTGCTGTGTATGTGTCATGGAGAGCATAGCAAGACGCAAGACTAACAACAATGCAGGCTCGACCACGCCATGCAGGACCCCAGCTCGCTCTCGCAGTCCGACATTGTCAACAACCTGAACCCCAAGGAGGCCGCCCGTCTGGACAAGCTGAGAAACATTGGTATCGCTGCTCATATCGACAGTGGAAAGACGACAGCCACCGAGCGTGTCCTATACTACACTGGTCGTATCAAGTCCATCCACGAAGTCCGTGGCAAGGACTCGGTCGGCGCAAAGATGGACAGCATGGACCTGGAACGTGAGAAGGGCATCACCATCCAGTCGGCTGCCACCTTCTGTGACTGGGTCAAGGTTGACCGCGAGACTGGCACCGAGGAGAAATACCACATCAACTTGATCGACACTCCCGGCCATATCGATTTCACCATCGAAGTCGAGCGTGCTCTCCGTGTTCTTGACGGTGCTGTTATGATTCTGTGCGCCGTTAGTGGTGTCCAGTCTCAGACCCAGACCGTCGACCGTCAAATGCGCCGCTACAACGTTCCCCGTATCTCCTTCATCAACAAGATGGACCGTATGGGTGCCAATCCCTTCCGTGTTTGCGACATGATCAACAAGAAGCTCCGTATCCCTGCCGCCATGATCCAGGTCCCCATTGGTGCCGAGGATGAATTCAAGGGTGTTGTCGACATTGTCCGTATGAAGGCCATCTACAACCAGGGTGAGAAGGGTGTGGATATCTTTGAGACTGACGAAATTCCCGCCGATGTCAAGGCCGTTGCCGAAGAGAGACGCAAGATGCTCATCGAGACTCTTGCCGATGTCGACGATGAGATTGCCGAGATGTTCCTTGACGAGCAGGAGCCATCCATTCCTCAGATCAAGGCCGCCATCAGACGTGCTACCATTTCGCTCAAATTCTCCCCCGTCATGATGGGCTCCGCTCTTGCCGACAAATCCGTCCAACCCATGCTCGACGGTGTCTGCGACTACCTACCTAACCCCTCCGAGGTCGAGAATATTGCCCTTGACAAGAGACGCAAGGAAGCCCCCGTCAAGATGGTCTCCTACCAGGAGCTGCCTTTTGTCGGTCTCGCCTTCAAGCTTGAAGAGAGCAACTTCGGTCAACTCACCTACATCCGTGTCTACCAAGGAACCATCAGAAAGGGTCAAACTGTCTACAACGCTCGTACCGACAAGAAGGTCAAGATTCCCAGAATCGTACGCATGCACTCCAACGAGATGGAGGAGGTCAACGAGATTCACGCTGGTGAAATCTGTGCCGTCTTCGGTGTTGAATGTGCCTCTGGTGATACCTTCACTGACGGTACCCTCGGCTACACCATGACTTCCATGTTCGTTCCTGATGCCGTCATTTCGCTCTCCATCAAGCCCAAGCAGACCAAGGATACCCCCAACTTCAGCAAGGCCATGTCTCGTTTCCAGCGTGAGGATCCTACTTTCCGTGTTCACGTCGACACCGAGTCTCAGGAGACCATCATTTCCGGTATGGGTGAGTTGCATCTCGACATTTATGTCGAGCGTATGCGTCGTGAGTACAACGTCGACTGCATTGTCGGTCAACCTCAAGTCGCCTACCGCGAGACTATCCAATCTCGCGTTCCCTTCGATCACATTCTCAAGAAGCAAACCGGTGGTGCTGGTGATTACGCCCGTGTCGTTGGATGGATGGAGCCCACCGGCCAAATCGCCGACAACCACTTTGAGCAGCAAATTACTGGTGGAACGATTAGTGAGAAATATCTTCTTGCTTGCGAAAAGGGTTTCTACGCCTCTTGCGACAAGGGACCTCTTCTCGGCCATCGTGTTCTCGGAGCTAGCATGGTCATCAACGACGGTGCCACCCATATGACCGATTCTTCCGAAATGTCCTTCCGTAACGCTACCCAACAAGCCTTCCGCAAAGCCTTCCTCGCCGCCCAACCCCAAGTCCTCGAACCTCTCATGAAGACCACAATCACCGCGCCCAACGAGTTCCAGGGCAACATTGTTGGTCTGCTGAACAAGCGCAACGCCGTCATTTCCGATACCGAGATTGGCCCTGAGGACTTTACTCTATATGCTGATTGCAGTTTGAACTCCATGTTTGGCTTCTCTACCCAGTTGAGAGCTGCTACACAGGGTAAGGGAGAGTTCTCGATGGAGTTTTCTCACTACTCTCCTGCTCCTATGCAATTGCAGAAGGAACTTATCGCCAAGCATGAGAAATACCAGGCCGAGAGAAACAAGAAGTAAACTGCGCAATGGATCAATCGAGAGAGGTGGGATTTGTTTGTAAGATATCTTTGGGTGGCTGGGCCATGTAACACAACAAAAGTCATGTCTTGGGTTTGATAGTGGCATAGTTGAGGCGTGAGAGGAGTGGATGTTTTATGATGTATATATATTAGTTCTTCATTGGAAGTTTTCACCTTTAGAAATAGAAGGGATAGAAACAACTCTCAACTTTTTACAAAAACTACCGCTGCTCCAGGAAAAGTCTTCAGACTGGAGATGTGGCCAGAGCCTCATCCCACCACAAAAAGGATCTTTTCCCCTTACCACATTTCCCTATCACAATCAGCATTCACCCTGTCTCTCTGTATGAGCAGACAGAGCAAAAAAAAAGTGTCTTCTATCCCCATGGTCAAGCAAAAGAAGTAGACGACGCCTAAGAGATTCGAACTCTTGCTCCCGAAGGAAATAGATTTCTAGTCTATCGCTATAACCACTCAGCCAAAGCGCCGGGTCTGTGTTGGAAAAATGAGCTAGACGATATATAATATATTCTAAATTTCTGAAAATTCGACGCGGAGAGTATATCAGGACATACTTGAGTGGAAGGAAAGCAATGTATGAATGGAAAGAAAGCGTCATATTGCTGTCCGGCTTATTTTTCCAAACACAGATCTGGCGCTTTGGCTGAGTGGGCGCTCTGCGCGGCTGGGGATCTGTGGTGTGGTGGACAGACAGATTATGGGGATTAGATGTGTGTCAAGGGAAAGAGTGGGATGGATGAAGATGTGGACTAGGCGATTGCTCGTAGCCTTTAGTCGGCAATTGATTTTGGTTTTTGGGTATCTTGTACAAAGACCAAGAGATATGCTCTTCTCGTCGTCTTTTCGTGATCTCGTTCGTCTTTTGATCATCTTGTCCATTAAGCCGTATTTTCTAGTCCAGGCCCTTGAAGGAACCCATGCTCTTTGCACCAGACTTGTCCTTGCCCTTTGAACGCTTTCTCTTCTTTCTGCGCTTGCGGGTGGTCTCTTCGTCGCTGCTGTCGTCGCTACCCATGTCGCTGTCATCGCTGTCGTCGCTGCCTGCATCACTGTCCTCTGCTTCTCTCTTAAGGTCACCATCCACGTAGGCGTGCTGGTCCTCTTCTAGCATCTCGTGCCAGACCTTGATGGTGCTGCCACCTGCTGTGATGAGTCTGCCTGCGACGTCAAAGTCCAGACTAACGACTCCTTCCACATCGTCGTGTGTGATCTCTGAGATGACCTTGTTGGGGCCGAGCTTGACGAAGCGGACTTTGCCATCGCCCATACCCACAGCGAGAACCTTGCCGCCAGGACCAACGTCTGGGGGCAGAACGCGGATGACATCCAGACTCTCACCACCACCAGCGCTGCGGTCGACGGTGATGCGCTCGTCTTGGTCGTCCCAGACGCCGCGTTCCCAGAGTGTGAGTACACCATCTCCACCACCAACGACTAGCTTTTCTCCCTTTGATGAACTGGTCTTGCGGGCAGGCAGGCCAGATACAAAGCAAGATGACAGCAGGATCTCTTCTTGGTCTTCACTGCGGACCAAGACGCCGCGACGCAGATCGGTGACACTGAGAGTAGTACCACCGGTTGTGACCCACTGTTTGCTGTAGCCAGATGTGCTGCTTTCAGAAGCGGGAAGTGGTGTCAAGGAGGAGATGTAGTCTTCGTGGGGGTGGTGGGTTTGAGAAGGGCGAGTGGAGGAGAAGGTGGAGAAGTTGGCCTCGCGGGTATCGTAGAGGTGGAGGGCGGAGCTGTCGGTCGCGAGGAGGAAGGTCTGAGGGCTGAGGATGTGGAGGATTGAAGGCTCGTCAATGTCGTCGGTTGAGCTGTGGTGCTTGTCAGATGGCTGTGCTTTCAAGCGACCGAGAAGACGAACTCACGGATCATGAGGAATGGCGATCTTGGTGACGACCTTGCCAGTCACGCTGTCAGCGCCCTTGACGATGCCGTCGGTACCAGCACTGAAGAGGGTGCTGCCGTCAAGACTGTAGCCCAGACTTCTGCAGCTGCCCTTGTGTCTGCGTGTACGCCATGCTGCCTCGACTTGTCCACGTCCAGTCGCGGCTGCTTCAGCTTCGGCCTCGTCCTCGCCGTCACCCTCGACTGGCGGCAGTCTGAGAGTCGCGACATGTCCGGAGCTAAGTCCTACAGCCACCAAAGGGGCCGTCGGGTGGAGAGCCTGCGCAAACAGCTCCGAGGATAGCGGTAGCGTACATATCGTATCGAACATGGCGATGAAGTCTTCTTGCCAATCCCGGCAATGTCGGTTTCGTCGTCGCAGATGCGCTTTTTTGGAAACTGTTATTTTTTCTCAGTTCGCTTTGGGTTAGCGTCGGGGTTTGCGTGGACTTTAAGTGTCTACCCCAGATTATGACATCGTCTCGGCCTTCCTTCCCCCCCCTCGTCTCGACAGTGAACCCTCTCCCAAGAGACTTTGTTCCTTCACTTGTCAAGATCCACTCTTTCTATTCAGCTAGCTTCATTTTAGACCCTCCTGTATGATGTCGACATATTCCTAGACCTGCCCTGTGACAACGACAATTCCTAGGTATCTTTCACTTTCTCTCAACCATCAATGTCTTTTGTCCGCTTTCCTACACACCTACACTACCTTTTAAGCACAACACTTTACACAATCATTACCATATCAATCAATCATGAAGAAAAAACAGAATCAGATCACCTTTGGCTTCTGCGACGTCAACACTGGCCAGAGAGTCTACCCTGCTCTTACTGACTTGCCTGAGAAGCTCCCTCCTGCGCAACAACTGTACACTACCCACGACAACATGTACGCTGCCATTACTTGCTCGCCACAGATCGGCCAGCCAACTGTCATCTCTAAAGACCAAGATACAGTACAAACACTTTAAAGCAGCAATTATCCTGTCCATACTGAGCTCCTTCCAGGTTCACTTCTGCGTGTTGTTGGAGACATCTGCTTCATCGCTAGGTACATCTCTTCAGCCCCTGCAGTCTGAAGATACACACTGACCGAGTTCGTCCAGTAAGCGAAGACCAGATCAAAGTCACTATCTGGCACAACCACAAAGGTCAACATGATTGGTCCGATCTCCTCCTGCAGCCATCTGCTGATCACGAGGATATTGTGAGTGATCTACGAAGATGCTCGTGTGACATTAGCTTACGTCTCAGCTTCTTGTGAACTCCAAGCCTGGTATTGCTCGCAGATGGTATACTGGAGGAATTTCCGGCAGACCCGATGATCTAAGACCAGTCTCTTTCACCGTCAAATTCCAGGTCGGTGGCGACTCGGGCTGGAAATGGATCAAAGATCAAAGCGGATTGGATGATGGACATCTACACTATCAACAGTCTCATGAAGGACTTGGCTTTCCTGAATACTTTGGCGGCACCGGCTCCGACCTCAACATTCGCAAGATGACCGCCGATACACCTGACACAAAACTGTATTCTATCACAGCTTCTGCCGCACCTGCCAAAGACGAAGACTCAGGCTACAGCAGACACGTTCTGGGTACACCAAAGGACTTCACACGCTTCTTCAGTCTGGTCCGACTCTGGTCTCCATGGCTCGCACCACGTCAGGGCAAGGACAAGTTCCATTTGGACAAGGACGCTGTTCTTGCAGCCTTCCTTCGTCACGATGGAGCACACGTTGTCTGTCTTGCTATCAGCGGTATTGAGGACGTCCTCACTATCTTCAAACATGATGACAACGGTAATGTCATCATACAGGGTCGTAACGATCGCGAAAAGGAAGGCACCAGTCATGTGGTCGTCGCAGTCGCCGACTCATTCGAAATTGCCAATGCTGCAGTCATGTATCATGCGCGCAAGATAGTCGGGGGCTATGAGTTAGCTTCAGGTCAGGTCGAGACCGAGACAAAGGCCCTGACGGAGAAGAATGTCAAAGCTGAATGGCTTGAGGAGTGGTACGATGGCTTCACGTACTGCACTTGGAACGGCCTAGGTCAGAGACTTACTGTCGACAAGATCAATGAGGCCTTGGAGTCCCTCAAGAAAGAGGATATCATTATCGAGAATCTGATCATTGACGACAACTGGCAATCGCTGTCAGAGGGTAAAGGTCAGATGGAAAGAGGCTGGACCGACTTTGACGCGAACAAGGAGGGCTTCCCCCACGGTCTCAAGCACGCTGTTACGGATATTCGCAAGAAGCATCCAAACATCAATCATATTGCTGTATGGCATGCTATCCTGGGCTACTGGGGTGGCGTAGCCAAGGACGGTAACATCGCAAAGAACTACAAGACCACAACAGTTCAGAAAGAGCCAGGAGTTGCCGAAGGAGAGATGCTGGTCGTCGATGCCTCCGATGCTCAACGCATGTACAACGACTTCTATGCTTTCTTGGACGACTGCGGTATCACTGGAGTCAAGACTGATGCTCAGTTCTTCTTGGACATGATTGTCGACGCCCCTGATCGCAGAAGCTTGACGACAGAGTACCAGGATGCTTGGACAATCGCTCATCTCCGCCACTTCGGATCAAGAGCCATCTCGTGCATGTCTCAGACGCCTCACATCCTCTTCCACTCTCAGCTCCCTACCAACAAGCCTCGTCTGCTTGTTCGCAATTCGGACGACTTCTTTCCAGAAGTTCCTGCCTCGCATCCCTGGCACATCTTTTGCAATGCACACAACTCTCTGTTGACTCAGCACCTCAACGTTCTGCCTGACTGGGACATGTTCCAGACATCGCATGAATGGGCATCATTCCACGGTGCAGCTCGCTGTGTCTCTGGCGGTCCGATCTACTTTACAGATTACCCTGGCAAGCACGACATCAAGCTGATCAACCAAATGACGGCCCGTACCACCAGAGGCAAGACCGTTATCCTACGTCCTTACAACATTGGAAAGAGCACAAACGCATACGCTGGCTACGAAGACCACTCTCTTCTGAAGGTCCACACTTACCACGGGTATGCCCGCACCGGAACTGCATACCTCGGTGTCTTCAACTGCACTCAGCGACCATTGTCTGAGCTCATCCCTCTGTCAACCTTTGCAGGTGCCGAGGAAGGAAAACACATCATTCGTGCCTTCACCACTGGTGCCATCAGCAAGCCTATGTCTTGTGGCGAGAAGAAGGCTCTGACTGGCGTCGAGATTGACGTTGGAGGTTGGGAGATCTTGTCTGCTCATCCCATCCATGAGCACACACTCCGTCGCAGTGGGCCCGTCGCCATCACCTGCCTCGGTCTCATTGGCAAGATGACGGGAGCAGCCGCCATAATCAGCAGCGACATCTACGTAGACACCCAAGGAAAGTTACGCTACTCCGCCCTCATCAAAGCTCTCGGCGTACTTGGCTTCTGGATCGGCGACTTGAGCAAGAGCTGGAGTGTCGAGAAGGACATGCTGGTTCTGATCTTTGGCAAGCAGATTCCTACAGAGTGCGTCAGTGTCAAGGGCGACGTCTTGGAAATTGATGTCGACAGAGCTTGGAAGGAGACTGGACAGAAGGCTGGCTGGTCGAATGAGATTGAGGTTGAGTTGTTCATCTCGTAGATAGCTTGCTTCTACCCCTTTGCCTAGACTTCTAGAAGAGTCTTTTTTTTTTGGATTTGGGGCTCTGCAAGTTTGGAAACGCAAGCTCTTGGTGTAAATTAGGTCGGAAATGGTAGAGCTTGGTAATACTACTTTTTATTTTTGAAATCGACAACTTCAGCATGTTGTGATAGAAATGAAGAGTGATATCTTGGCAGAGAAGTGGCATGGAAAAATATGCGATTCCTGTCATGTATCCAGAGACCGTCTTGAATCTTCAGAATAGCTTGCGAAAAGACACAGTCTAGCTCAAAAACATTGAGACGCCTCACGAGATCATGAGGGCAAGAAGGACCATGGGGTCCATGCATACTCTGGAAAAGTAAAGATCAATCTCAGAGACGCGTCTTCCAATATATCACTTTGAGTCGACTGTGTAATGGTGCGCGGACATGGCCATAACTGATCAGTTTTCATGGCTGATCTTATCCGCGAGGCATGCGCGACTGACGATATGATGACCAACACAAGACGACAGGTGGTATACTGTCTCACAGATCTATAGTCACAAGAAGAGAAAGACGTTCATGATATGGATGTGCAATTGGTATCATTGGAAAGCAAAAATCAGGGGTATAATGCTACAAAACAAAAAGTGTCATCACCAACCATAGTGGAGAGGTGGGTAACAGGAGTGGGGACGGCCGCTGCTCATCCCATGTACGAGCCCTAGTCCTTCTTTCCTCCGACCACGGGGATCTCTCCAAACTTGACTGGGTTCTTGCCCTTTCCCTTCTCGATGGGGGCAGGGGGTGGGAGCATTGCCGGCAGCAATGAGCTCAGCGTCAATATCATCGAGAGAAGGCAGGGGCTGATCGTCCTCAGCCTCACCCTCCACGTTGGCGTCCTCCATGTCCTCGTCTTCGCGCTCGGTCTTCTTTTTGACCTGGACCAGGGTGGTGTCGTTGATGTTGCCTGAACGCGACTTCTTCCAGGAGGCGGCAACCATCTTTTACAGCTCCTGCACGCCCTTCTCGATCCGAGAGTCCTCTATGCATTGCGTCAGCGTCGTCGACCCAAGGTAAGGAGGGGTAAGGGAGTCATGAATCGCTTCCAAACTTACTAGGAGACTCTACGTCCCACTTGATCAAGCCCTTCTTCTTCAGCTCTCCTCTGGTGCCACCGATAAAGTGGTTGTACTTCTGCAGCACGTCGATGAGCATGTCGGCGGGGATGCGCTCCTCGAGAAGACAATCGATCATGAGGTGCGCAAGGGGTTGCAGCTTGTGGGTGCTGTTGTTGTCGACAGAGATGACTCAGACTCGGTCACAGGCGTTGATGAAGAACGAGTAGAAGACGCGGTAGCGGTGACGGTTGACTTCGTGCTGGAACCAGCGGTTGACCTTTGCGTTGTCGTCACACCAGAGCCACTTGTTGGGCAGGTCGCTCATCATGGAAGGACGGGGTCCGGGGCGGGCGGAAGACACGCTGATCTGATTGTGGTTGTGATTGGGTATGATTGGTTGTTGTTGTTTGTTGGAGGTAGTGGAGATGTAAACTTGTTGTTGATATTGACCTTGTACTGGTAGTGGTGTTGACCTGACCAACGCGATTACCAATAGTGGTAGAGGTGAGAAGATGAGTTGGTGGCAGCAGGGGAGAGAGTTTAAATACACAATGAAAGTCGACCGCGCAAGGGTGAAAGCGAGGGCTTGACTTTGTCGAACAATCACTGTTGTCAAGTGAGACCGGAAGATTCGACAATGACTCGGAGTTTTCACAGTAACATCACTTACCTGGCGCTCCGTGCAAGCGTCGCCCTGAGCAATGTCCTCTTGCACAATAACAAACTCGAGCAAAGGTGCTGCCCTTGAAGACCTCCTGTCCTCTCACCGCGCTTAATTTTGACGACATACAAGAGTACCTACCTACTTTCCGAGAGCTTTAGACGGTTGCGATCTGAACTCGCACATCCTTGCTGCGACATACCTTTCACCGAATTACGACGCATAACAATGGGACCTAAGCTGGTTAAGCAAGGCTCAGAATCCATCAAGTCCACAGAAAGACGTCCAAGACACAATAAACAAGACCGCCGCAACCCTCGCCAAGACAAACGGACTCGAGACGACCATACTGAAAACGAAGCAAATTTGGACAATTACACCAGGCCCATCCTTCTCACATCTGGCAGATGGCTTTGGTGCCGCGACAAGCGTGCAGAGAATTGGCTTCTTACACGACATCTCCCGTGGTGGTTCTTTGCTTCCTTTATCAACTTCTGCGCATACGTCCATGAGAAGGCGCAACACAACGATAACCTCAACCCTGACGAGCAGCGCTTACTCATCCACATCAAGGAGTACCCCCTAGCCGCCGATGATCTTATCGCGGAGATGCAGTGCTACCTTGCGATCTGCCTTGTCAAGGGGAAGCTTTCTCAGGGACTGATATTCATCGACACTGCCAGTGAGTCACCTTCCATATTGACACCTTCAACCAGATGAGACGCTGACAGATCACAACAGACAAACACGACATGGAAGTTGGCCAGAAAGCACTCATGCGCGTGGTCTTCACCCCTAAAGAGCGCCAGGCTCACATCGCCGCCGAAGCTGCCTGCTCCAGCCATCTGAGGTACTCAAAGGACACAACCTCTCAATCACAGGTTGACCCTATCAGCCTTGAATTCCGAGAGATACCGCCAGCCGTGAACCCTGTAACCTCCGCCTCTCAGACCTGGTTCGTACATCCCGATATGGTGAGCAAATGGCAACTTGCCACCGTGCTTGCTATCAAGGAAGAGCATAAAGTCCATGTACAGACGGAGGAGGAGGACGACGAAGTAGTCTTCCGAGGAAGACGTTGAGAGGTCACCGGCAAAAACAGACCGTCTGCGCATCTGAGTGTCGAGGTCCTGAGTAGTTCGTGCTATGATTGAGCGCAGGATGATGTTGGACGCGACAGCCGGCAAGGCGGAGCAGGTATGTAGCAGGTTTCAACCATTAAGCAGTCCGAAACACACTGTTTCACCTGCCCGGTTGACCCCACGTCTTCAATGTAATAATACAACCCAAAGGGTCATATTGAAGACATTTTCCCTCCTCACTATCGGACCAATCGTGATTCACCGTTTCGATGACTAGTCTAGTGGTTGAGCGCACTGATGATCGATTGGTCGACCTCTTTTTGGAAGATTCTGGGTTCAATTCACGTAATCTTCTTTCCCCTTTTAACCAGACTCGAATTAGTCTCGGGAGTGGACTCACTTCGCCGGTAAGCACTCCCGCAGGCCCAACACCAGTCTTCTGTATGAGGAGAGACATGTGTCGCATGGCTGAGACCATTACACAGTGGTTCCTGGATCAGCCAAGCCTGCATTACAAGCAGTTCTAGCTCCTGCCAGGGCCCTGCGATACTGGCCATGAGAGGCACACGGCCGAAGCCTGGCATGCAGGTCACCATCGGCGTGCAAGCCTTCTCAGATCCCCCTCTTCGTGGCATGCGGGTGGATATGTACCGTGCACCCTTGCAGGGGGGCATGAGTTGATAGGGATGTTGCTGCAGAGAGCCACGATCCTTTGTTCCTTAGGCAGGGTGAGCGCAGAAAGAGGTTGATCTCGTCAGAGAGACGCGACAAGTCTACGTCTTCATCGTCCAGGGTGACCGATTGCTATCGAGATGCACAGTCGATTTTCTCCTTGTGCGGTCATGCGGTGGGATCATGGAGCAGGGTCGCTTCTGAGTGTTGGCCATCGGACCAGCCTAGTTGACGGCGCTCAGAAACCAGTGAGCATGTGCTCTCCGAGCCTTGAAAGACATATACGACCTGGGCTCAAACGCAGTCTCAACCCAACGAATGTGTCACCAGCTCTTTTGTGGCTCTCTCAGGCCCCAGTCGCAGCTGACTACGTCATCGACTCGCTGCTATACTCCTTCTCGTGTCGTGTCGTGTCATATGAACGCGTTCGATAGCTCTTATGGGGCTATAGAAGCGATACAGAGATGTCCAGTCGGACGATATCGCGTCGCCGGTCCGGAGCTACATCGACGTCCATAGCAGGTGATGTGTACAGGCTTTGGAGGACGGTCAGGACGCATCAAGCCTCAGAGGGTCCTTCAGAAGTCATCGCTAGGGCTGGTTGGGCAGACCAGCAGGTTCGAGCGTCCTTCTGTCGTGAGATATGAGTCCTCTGCTGCACTTCATCGCGTTGTAGATGATATGTCGCGGTCGTGAACTTTGTGAGGCTTCCTTCTCCTTCGGGCTGCACAGCTTCGCGTGGAATTTAGCCGAGGTTGGACAGTCTATCCCAATCTCTCAATGAGGCCGCCGAAAATCTTCTGCGACAGTGGCGTGCCTAGTATATCATGATGACATTTGATCAGAAACACCGAGCATTCGCATTGCTATATTCTCATAAACAATTGGCTGGTTCTCAACCGCGAGCAATCATTGTGGACTGAATCACATGATTTGACATCAAATTATTGTTGTAAATTCCTAGAAAACCGCGGGAGTGCTTTCTATCGCGATAGATGGGCCAGAATGATCGCCGAACGAGCGGAAATAGTTCAAGTAGCCAATTAGAGCCCGTACATGTGATTATGCACTCATATATCGGAACATCCAGCGTGTTGTCGCCATCTTCAGATCGTGCCAGGGTTGTACAAACAGCATCTACCGACCACACTAAGACTTTTGGCCAATTTCTGTTCCTGCCCTCTCTTCTTTCCTTTTGCAGACGACGTTGGCAACCGCTGCTGTACGTCATCGCGGATGACGCCCTCTCCCAGCACAATCACGAGAGCTTAAGCTCTGCAGTCTTCTGCGATCTCGAGATATCTGCTGAGAAGATATTGACACTTCTAGAAAGAGTCACACTTAACAAGCCAATCTTTATAGGCGACCAAGCAACTCCGTTATTGCTTGACCAAATTTGCGTTCATGGGCAGCTGCGAGTCAGAGCTTCTTTTATCTTCGCCAAGTCGTATGTGGCTTGAGACTATAATCTGATAAGATTCTTAGCGTGGCCGAATCAACCGAATGTACAATGCAGGCCTCGTAATTGCCGATTCTACAGCACATCGAAGAATGAAGAGGAACAGCAGGAGCGAGTAGTTGTTCATGCTCCTTGTTCACTTCGAGATTCGTTGCGATCTAGCAACAGTCTGTTGGAAGGAAGGTGCTATCGATGGGAGGTCTGAAGCGTCGCTCGAGGAAGCTGTGGACCCTACTGCCGATCGAAACACCTTTTTCCATCAAGCCAACCAGAAAAAAAGCCCTGCGGTTATTCCTCCCCATCCTTCCCTGCCCACAGCGCGCCGGATTTTCGTATGTCTCGACCGTTCGGTACCCGCAAAAAGAATAATTCGCCTCAGATCCTTAATCGAGTGAATCAACGTGATTCGGGCAGACGTGGGTGTGCCAGTATATATTAGCTCACCCTCCATCTTATCAATCTTCATCTCTATATTTGAGCTTCTTTGCTAGACCCTTATTCTGCGTACCTGATTTTGATCGGGTCCTTTTTCCATCATGGGGTTTTTGCATGCTCTGGACAGGCCATACATCAATCCTTTCTACCACTCTCAGGAAGATGAAGAGCCCGATGACGTCGTCAAGGAAGAAAACGGCTTGACAGCTTCCAGCAGTCCGAACAGCTTTGAGCCGCCATACCAAGAAGACTATGGACATACGAAAAGCCCTGCATCTGGGACTGGTGCCGCTTATGCTGGAGAAAAAGTTGATCCAGATTACCAAGCCGGTGTTCAGAAAGCTGAGGGTGTCACTCTTGCATGGAACAAGCGAGCGCTATGGCTGACTTACATCTGGTACCTAAATGCGTTATTTCACGCGAAAGATATTTTCTGATTGACGATAGGATTTACGTTGTGTATTTCGAGATTGCTCTCATGAGTACCATCACTGGATACCTGGGTAACTACGCCAACGCCGATTTCAGCACATCGCAGCTGCTGTCAGTCAGTTCTGTGATGAGCTCCATCATTGGTGGAGTGTTGCGTTTGCCGACTGCCAAAATCATCGATATTTGGGGTCGTGCAGAAGGCTTCTTCATCATGATGTGTATCTGTATAATCGGATTGATTATCTTCGCCGCTTCGAACAACGTCCAGACGTATGCTGCTGCATCGGTCATTTACTATATTGGCTACGATGGCATGTACTATGTCATGACGGTCTTCATCGCCGACACCACAAGACTGAAGCACCGAATTCTCATGCTGGCCATCTCTCAGACTCCTTTCATCTGTACTGCTTTCACTACTCCATATGCCGTCTCAAGCTTCGTCAACGGAGCTGGCTGGAGATGGGGGTATGGTACCTTTGCTATTGTCACTCCCGTCGCCTGCCTTCCTCTCTGCGGCGTGTTCTACTACTACCAGAGAAAGGCCGAAAAGCTGGGTCTTTACAAGCGCACCGAGTCACCTGCACGCGGATGGTACGGAACTTTCACTCATTACTTCGTCGAATTTGACATCGTTGGTGTCTTTTTGCTTGTTGCAGGATTCGTCCTGTTCCTACTTCCTTTCTCCCTCGCAACTTCGGTCGCCGGACAGTGGAAGAGCGCAAGCATCATCTCCATGCTGGTGATCGGCTTCGTTATTCTCTGCTTGTTCCCTGTCTGGGAGCGCTTCGGTGCAAGCAAACCCTTCCTGCCCTGGATCAGACTGAAGGATCGTACTGTCTTTGGTTCAGTGCTGTGCATCTCCAGTCTGTATGCCGCGTTCTACTGCTGGAACCTCTACTACTACACCTTCAACCAGGTAAGCAATAGTTCATGTGCTGTCTGATCGCAGGCTGATGAAATCAAACAGGTCGTCCTTGGTCTCAACACTCGCGATGCTACGTACATGGGCGAAATTTACACTGTAGGCTCTTGCTTCTTCGGAGTGATTACCGGGTAGGATTCCCATTTTCTCCTTTTGATCTTTTGAACTTTGACTGACAATGTGTAGTATACTTGTCAAGTGGACCAAGCGTTACAAGTGGATTGCTCTCGTCTCCGTGGTAGGTGTTACGTGCAGCCGAAAGTCGTTTTCCCTCGCTGACAATCGATTTTAGCCGCTATACATGATGGGAACCGGTCTTATGATCTATTTCAGACAACCCGGAGTCGCTCCTCGCTACGTAGTTTGCGCGCAAATATTCGTGGCATACGTAATTTTTCGCCTTTGATCTTGTCTGTAAGAGCCTCGCTGACTTATTTCCAGGCTGGTGGAACTTTGGTACCTTGCCACCAAGTTGCAGCTCTCGCCGCGGGCACTCACGCAGACTTCGCCACGACTCTTGCACTCCTATACCTTGCATCATCTGTCGGGGGCGCTATCGGCGACTCCATTGCGGGTGGCATTTGGACCAACGTCTATCCAGCTGAATTGAACAAGCGCCTACCCGCCGACGTCGCGACCTCGGTCTACACAAGCTATCTGAACGCTCTCGAGTATCCTCCTGGTACCCCGACCAGAGACGCAATTGGAGTTGCATTCGGAATTGCTCAAAGAGACATGTGTATCGCGGCCACCTCTATCACTGCTCTCACTTTCATCGCTGTCTGGATCTGGCGCGACATCAACCTCGGCAACAAGAAGCAGATCAAGGGTGTTGTCGTCTAGACCACACACAACACGCATGAAGAGAAAATACGAAGACCTCTTCTCGAAGAAACGGTCGATCGCATGATGCATATTATGAATTTCGGTCTCAAGACACTCTTTGCTACCTAACTACCTAATATTCTATACATTCTATACATGAGACCTAGACCATGCTACAAAAGTTGTTTTGCTTCCTTTGCTGAATCCCTCACCATTGTCATGTTTTGAATGTTGTCGTAGTGCAACGTCATGTCTGCTTGATCGGTAACGGATATACGAGCGCGGCATTCGCGGATTCCGAATGCGAAACAAGAAGTCGCGCTCCATGTCGCGTCGCCAAACGCGACAGCCAAACGTCGTCATCTGCAACGATCAATAGCCAACACGAGGCCTTGATAACTCTCTTTATTCTACATCCGGGGATAAGGTGAATTGCAGATATGGCGTGTATGTGTACACCGGACAACATTTGGTGCAGGCGATGTTCGTTCAAGAAGCGTTTACTTGTCGTTTGGATCCTTTCACAATCACCAGATCTTCGTATTCCAAGATTGTTTTGACTGAAGAAAACATGGCTCATCGTATTACGAAGATGTTAAGGTCTAATACGAAGCGACAAAGCTTTTATGCTACATACACAACGGGCTTCAATGGATCAACTTGAACTGTTTCGCGTACCAAGCAGATCCGCCAACGAAAGCAGTTACACCAGTCATCACAAGCAGCGAACCATAGCCAGTCCCGAAGGCAAAGGGCGCCTTTGACTTCCAGCTGTCTGATTTGACAAGAGCTTCACTCAAAGGTCCTGAGACCACAGCACCGATTCCCTTGCCGCAGCTGAATAGTGAGATGATCATTCCAGTCTCTGCTCCTGGATAGCCATTTTCGCGTACTGTCTTTGCCACGCCGGACCAGGTTGTCGAGTATCCTCCTGCATAGACACCGTAAAGGAAGGCGAAGATGAACAGCATCGGCTTGATCGTGGCGAAGGTCCAGAAAACAAACACGGCGACGACGCTGCCAATACTACAGACGAGAATGCCTGTCGTGACATGGCATCTGTCACCTAGGTATCCGATGAACATAGCTCCAACGATCTGAGCGCCGTTGATGAGAGCAATTGCCAGTGTGCCATCCACAGCAGTGAAGCCAACTGACTGAGCAAAAGACGACAAGTAGACACTTGGCAAGAAGAAGCCTAGTCCCTGAACAATACTGGCACACTGCAAGATCCAGAAAGTTCGGCTCTTCAAGTATCCCATCTCAACTCGCTGTGGTCCGACGTTGGTGTGGTGTCGTACAGGAAGTCTTGGCTTCATGAAGAAGAGTGCTGGCGTGGTGAGCACGACGGCAACAATCGCCCATACTCTCAATGCAGTACGGAAGCCATACGTCCTCAGGACCCAGTCAAGAGCAAAGGGTATCACGACACCTCCAGCGCCGCAAGCTGCGCAGATGCATCCGAAAGCGAAGTTACGTCTTTGCACAAACCATTCGTCCAAGTATATGAAGAGAGGGTAATAGTGCATGGAGGCTCCGATGGCATACATGACACCTTGTGTTGCGATGAGCTGGCTGACCGAGTTTGCGAAAGATGCACCGATGAGTGAGGCGATCATCACGACAAAGCCGACAAAGACACTTGGTCTACGCCATCTTGGATTCATCTTGTTGAGGACGAACCAGAAAGGAGCCGAAACATACAGCAGACCTGTTGCAGTGGTTCCGATGGCTGCGACGCTAGATTCATTGCCCTCAAAATGCTGTGCATAGTAGGCCTGGAAAACACCAAAGCTGAAAGGGAAGCCTAAGATCGTTAGCAAAGTGTCCATTGGAAGCGGAGCTTCGTAATTTGGTCCATCGCCACGACACACCCCAAGAGACGGCTTCGAAAATAACGCATGAGATCAAAAACAGCCATGCGTCTTTTCCACCATCAGCCGGAGGAAGCGAGAAAACCTCGCCGTCTTCGGCTCTACCGAAAATGTTTGAGACTTCCAGATCCTGAGATTGATCATCCTCTGTTCGCTCCACCACAGTCGAAAGCTCGATATCTCCAGCCCTTTGATCGACACCCATATTGGACGATACTTGTAACAAAAGGTCAATGGGAAGAAAGAGGCGGCCAAAAAGGCGGGAGTTGTAGAAGTTGTTTTATCCAACCCCCGCCCACCAAAATTATAGAGTTTGCCGCCCCGCGCTCACGCCCTTTCCTCGACGATATCGCGCTTTGCCGTTCGGAAAACTGTTTGTTTTTTCGGCGAATGGGAAAGCTGAGTCACCTCTTGTCTTCTTGTACTTGTTACTTCGCTGTGACGAATTACCATGTGCCAGCGAACAACATGTACCGATATTGGGCCATCAACTCATTGTCTGGAATATGCAATCATTAATGGGCAGACAGCCTATTGGACGGTGGCATCACTTTTGTCAGCGTTGGAGAGTAGGTGGGTGTGTACACAAGAGGAGCACAGTGTTGAGAAGCAAACTTTCACCAAATTTTCATGCTGCTTACCACTGTTTATCTGCAGCCCCCTCCTTGCAATAATCGACCAAGGATTGCTGAGATGGGAGAGGATGCACTGCGTTGCCCTTCTGACAAATCGTCAAGACGATGAACTCAAAGCAGAAGGAATGTCCTGGCGATGTTCTGCCGGGGAAGGCTGCACGGTCGAGGTACTCGAGTAGATGTGATGCGAGCGAAGGCTTGATTGTGTTCCTCACTTTGCCTGGATCATTGTCCGAGTCAGAAGCTTAAGAAACTACTAAAAGATGCATCGGCGTATTATATTCTTTTTCACCTAAATATTGACTGAGCAGAGCTACAGATATATACATGAGCAAGATCTCTCTCAGTCTAGCGCTGCCATCTCAGGAAAGCCAGGTTTGTTGTTAAGTTATGGTTACATCGAAGGCAGCATTCCAGTATAGATTACCGGTCGTGCTTGCCGTATCGAGAGTGACCTTTTCATCTCCAACAACAAAGTTCTCGATAACAAACCCTTCGACGGTAACATTATTGCCGCTTGCGTCAGTCATAGCGGGCATGAAGCTCTCAGAAATACCAATGTCCTCGAATCCATTGCAGCTTCCGAACTCTTCAATCCAGACATTGGAGATGGTAATATTGCTCAAGTTTTCGAGAGCATAGATACGCATCAATGGTCCAGAAATACCTTCAGCTCGAATGTTGGATAAAACAATATCGCTAGCTGTGGAATAGGTGTCGGCCGTGCTGCTGTTTCCTGCAGTTGTGGAAGTGGTAGAAGGGTCGTACAAGTTGTTGCTGCCAATGAGGCCTGGATTTGAACCATTGCTGTTCCACCGACTGTGGATAATATTGATATCGTTGACTCTGATATTGCTGATGTTTCGAGATGCCCAGC
Source organism: Aureobasidium subglaciale EXF-2481 (assembly GCF_000721755.1). Lineage (NCBI taxonomy): Eukaryota > Fungi > Ascomycota > Dothideomycetes > Dothideales > Saccotheciaceae > Aureobasidium > Aureobasidium subglaciale. Next base: position 308,968 of record NW_013566978.1, on the reverse strand, counting down.
CGAATTGGATGATCGGAGCCGTCGAGCCTTTCTGTACTATGACGTTTGATATGGTGACGTCAGAATGATAAACCTTTATCGTGTCGTCGTTTCTGTCACAACATAGTCAGAATACATCCGTGAGGTTGGCCTTCATGATGCGATACTTACGTGTGGTAGAAGATGTTCTGAAAAACACTGCCGGGATATGCCTGCATACCGTCCGTTTGTCCGAAAAAGCCGCCTACTTGTTTGTAGTCGGTGACAAGACAAGCTGGCAGACCGCCATACCAATCCATGCTATTGAAGGGCGGACTGTTTACTGTCGGCCCATTGACTATCCACGTCGTTTGCTGTCCGCCAGGAATGGTACCCTTCCACATACGCAATGGTGAAGAATCCACATTGTGGTTTTGGAATCCGTAGGTGGGATCTGCTTGATAAACGTATTGTTCACCAGACAAGACACCATGTCCAGTGGCTCGGATCAGAGATGAGCTGGTGTGATATTCTACGGCGCCTATGAAAGAGTCAGTATATCTAGCTCAATTTCGCAGCCCACGCTTGCGGTTCAATTTCACCTTTGACATAGGCTCCTGGAGCAAAATAGAGCCAGCTGACTGTTGCACTGAGGTTAAGATAATCAGTGGCAGTAGCATAATATACGCCGGGACCAAAAATGACAGTAGTGGCATTGGTTGTATTCAAGCCAGATATGCGACCTTCAGATACAACTAGAGAGGTGGCTGAGGTTTGATCGGGTATCAGAGACTCGTCCTCGAAAGGACTGGCGAAGATAAGAAGAGTGTCCAAGGGCTCCACAGAGATCAACGGCATGGAGTCGTCAAATTTTTCGACATAGTAAGGTCCTTCCGCGGTGGTATCTTGGACGTATGAACAAGTAGGGTCGCTGCACCCATCGTGGAATTCATACAGATTGTCGTTGAATTCAACCGAGAACTTGCTGCCCTGCTCGTCGAAGGGTACTTGGATGAAGAGATCACCGGCCGTAACAGAGGTGGTAAAGTTGTGATTGGTCGGTCTGATGACAAAGCTATCAGATACAATGCTGAAGCCATCGAGGCGGTGCACCTTTACCCAGACATCCGCCGAGTAGAGGAACGAACTCCAAGACATTGTCATGCCGATGGTCTCCTCAATAGTGATTCCATCGCTTGCTGAAGTTGTTGAGGTCAGGTCATCGGGTATCAAAATGTTGCCCTGACCGTTGCGTGGGATAGTTTGATAAACAAAAGAGTCGTAATAGGTCTGGTCCACTGAGTTGGTAACTTGGACAGAATACAAGTGGCTCTGGCGTACAGCTTCCGGCTGAACAGGTGATTCTGTGTTGATAACGCCGGAGTCGTGCCACCAAGTCTGGAGTTTAGAATCGTTGACGGTGTTGTTGCTATTGGACGTAGCGTGTGAGAATTCTGCAATGCCAGCAAGCAGGCTCGCGATAATCAAGCGTCTCCACATCTTTTCTATCGCAGGCTAAGCCGGACTACAAGCGGTGCGGACCGATGCTTCCCTTCCGCGAGCGCGTACGAGAAGTCGTATAGAAGATGGAAGAGTTGAGTGTGAGACGGAGGGATGTTGAGGTTGATAATACATGCGCGCAGATGAGATCAGCCATGCTACGAGCCCACGTAACCAGCGTAATTGCTTCTTTTCCTTGGAAATGCACTTCTACGGCTGCGTCGACGTCGTGCGCGAATCATCAAACGGTGGTGATGGTGGCCATGGGAGATGACGACCTGATACTGATCTAGCCTCTGCTTGCCGACTCTGGACGAAATCTGTAAGACTTGCCTCGATAAAAACTTGACGTTAATGTTTTTCCCGTATACATGTCTCATTTGAGAGTCGATCCTAATCAACTCGAGGTCGCGACGGTATGCTGTAGAACCAACGGTTGCAGTGAAAATGGTCGGCAGTGAAATTGACAACGGGCAGAGTTGGCGTGGAAAGCTTAAGCGAGGTTAAAACGCCTCTTCTGGTATTACCGCCAACATCTTCCATAATGCATATAGAGCTACTGATAAAGTTCTTGCGAGAGGGGCTTGACTCGAGTAATCGCACTCTATTTGGAGAGTTCATCAGGGTAGAAGAGTGGGCGATGCGCGTGAGGGATGCTTCGACTCGACAAATGCGCAACAAACACGCCAAGAGAAAGGAGCTGTCTTGCACTTCCACCCCACGCGCTGACGAGAGGCGACCCTTTTCTCTCTCCCTACAATATCTAGATTAATCTACACGAGGGAGCTAACGTGTCGTTTGGGTCGACACGATATGATACGAGTAATGGAGTATTGCCGACTGCTGCCGTAACGCTAGCTATCCAATGATAGTCAAGCCGCCGTAGACGTTGGAACGTCTCCACGCGAGTCCGTGTGGACTTATCGCCGCCATCAGTTCATGCCGTATGGCAGACACGAAAACGCAGATTCTGTCGTGCAAACACTACAGTCTAAACGAGATGTCGTCTCGAGACTTATGTTGCCGTTTGATCTTGTCCTCTTCGAGCATGCCGCTTACGCTGATCGCAAATCCCGGCCAGCAAGTATTACCTTAATGGCAATCTCGTAGGCGAGTGTCGACAAGAAGACTGGCTCAGAGCTCTCGCATCAATCATTTGTGAACACGGATCGTATTGATGGTTGCAGAAGCTTAAACTTCCCTTGTCGCCTCTTTTGGTAATCGTTTAAGGTATCCATAGCAAAAGGTTCGGATCTTGAGCGCGGAACAGATGTCCGGCAACACTGGACCATGCGATTACCAATGTGTCGGCACACGTTCGCCTGAGCTTGCAGAACATGGTGTGATGCCGATGAAGAGGCCAGTATGCTAGAGAAGCTCAACAGATTCTCAAGGCAATAGCGTCTGTCGAGAAAATGCTCGAACCTTGTTCGAGTATTTCGACCATAAGAAGAGAGATTTGGCGGTATATATGTGGCAAGATGCTCACATCTGACATGATCTAGCATCTTGTGGCACTCGTGGCCAGAATCTTCTATTGGCATTTTCCCACGTTTTGCGATATCCAGGCTCGATGCCGCTCAACATGGCTTCTTTTCTGGTCAAATCAGCCACGCTCCTGTCGTTATCTTTTACACTCTACTTCTCTCGAACACAAGCTCTTAGCTGGTCTGCTGATCATGCCCTATGGAATCTCAATCAGAATGAGACTGCAACTGGACCCCTTGAATACTGGGGCGAGTGGCCAGCTCACCCGAGAACCCCATCGCCTGCCAATTGGCGAGTGCCCTTTTACATGCTGACGCTGGATCGTTACGTGGACGGGCAGCCTTCAAACAACGACGCTAATGGTACTGTCTTCGAGAATGATTGGACCACGAACCAATTTCGCTTCGGCGGAGACGCCAAAGGCTTGATGAATAATCTGGACTGGATTCAGGACCTCGGCATCAAGGTGAATAGTGTCTCTTCATGGAGAGTTTTCCTTGCTGACTTTATAGGCCATATATTTTTCAGGCTCCCCGTTCATCAATCAGCCTTGGGCCAGCGACGGCTTTGGCCCATTGGACTTTACATTGCTCGACGCACACCACGGCACGATCATCGAATGGCGCGAACTGATAGAAGAGTTACATAGTCGTGGCATGTATGCTGTACGTAAGCCCGAGGTCCAAATGCAGTGCGCCAGCTTGCGTGTTTGATTGCCACGATGAAACTGGGCACAGAACACCGTTCCTTTCGTTTCGAGCCAAACCCACGAACTAGCTAGCCGAACAAGTGCTATATCCCGATCTCTGATGTACCCTTACTAATTGTACCTTCACCTCTAGATCATGGAAAACACAATCGGCACCATGGGCGACCTTCTGAGCTTCGAGGGCTTCGAGAACCAAACGACTCCATTCAACGCTCATGAGTACGACACACTCTGGAAAAGCAGCCGCAGATATCATGACTTCGAGGTTGATAACGACATTCTCGAAGATTGTCAATACCCCGTCTTTTATAATGATGACGGATATCCCGTGAACTCGTCCATCATGGCCACCTTCGACAACAAGTGTCGAAAATCCGACTTCGATCAGTATGGAGATATGAAGGGTGTAGGCTATGTCCCTCCATACCAAAGTCAGCTGTCCAAATTTGCCAGTGTTCAGGACCGCCTCAGACTGTGGAAACACGACGTCTTGGAAAAAGTCATGCACTTCAGTTGTATGCAAATTGCGTCTCTTGACATCGACGGTTTCAGAGTTGACAAGGCCCTGCAAACGCCAATTGAGGCGTTAGCTGAGTGGGCAGATTACCAGCGCGAGTGCGCTCGTCGTTACGGAAAAGAGAATTTCCTGATCACCGGCGAGGTTGTTGGTGAACTCAAATACTCCTCTGTCTTTTTCGGTAGAGGCAAGTCTCCTGACACCTACTTCGACAATCAGACTGAAGCACAACTTGCGACTGGAAGCACCGAAGGCTATATTCGCGAGTTCGGCAACAATGCACTGGACGGCAGTAACTTCCATTATCCCACATATGGTGCGCTGACTCGCTTCTTGGGACTCGACGGCGACATTGGCTTCGAAGGCGTCGACTTCGCGCAGCATTGGAACGCGTATCTGCTTACTGACGATTTTGTCAATGTGAACACTGGCCTGTTTGATCCACGGCACATGTTTGGCACGACCAACCAAGACGTCTTCCGTTGGCCAGCACTGATCAATGGCACCCAAAGGCAGGTCCTTGGGTTCTTCATCACATTCTTGGAAATGCCCGGCATCCCTGAGCTTATCTGGGGCGACGAAGTCGAATACAAGGTGCTGGAAAACTTGGCTGCCGATTATATGTTTGGCCGTCAACCCATGGCGTCAACCAGGGCCTGGCAGATGCATGGCTGTTACAAAGTCGGCGCTGCTGGCAATGGTTACTATGATATGCCATTTGGTGATTCACTTACTGCTTGCGAGGACGATACAGTCAGCCTTGACCAGAGAAACGCTGCCCACCCTCTGCGGAATTTGATTAAGCGCATGTTTCAGTTGAGAATCCACTACCCAGTCCTCAACGATGGCTTTACCCTCACCACGCTCTTCTTCGAAACGAGAGACATATTCCTTCCCCACAGCGGACAACTCCCAACGCCTCTTGGCATCTGGTCGGTCTACCGTGGCCGTACCCCAGATGTGCAAGACTTCGCTGGCGAAGGCATGGGGAACCAGGGCATTTGGCTCCTCTTCTCGAACCAGAATGAGACCACTTACTACTCATATGACTGCCGCAACTCATCTGGCTCTCTCGTTGCGCCATTTCCCGAAGGAACCACTGTCAAGAACTTGTTCTATCCATACCAAGAGTACACGCTGAACTCATCCACGACGAAACTAGGCATCGAGGGCTCAGACGAAGTCAACGGCTGCTTACCTGGCATTGAGCTCGAACCTTGGGGGTTCCGTGCCTTCGTTCCGATCGACAAATTCGTTGCAGCTGCACCAGTCATTACTGGTGCTGTACCTCGTCACGATTCAAGAATTGAAACTACCGTAGACCTGAACGATACGATCTCAATTCCTGTTACACTGCTCTTCAGCCGAGCGATGGATTGTGACTCAATTCTCCAGGCCATCACCCTTGAGTCGAACACTATGACGGATATTACCCCAGCTTTCGAGCCCTTGAGCGTCGTCTGCCGCAACATCTCGGCGGAAGGCTCCCAGCGCTTTGTTGGAGAGGCCTTATCCATGTTCGAGTGGTCAGCTATGCTGATGAATGTCAGCCATGGCGTGCACACGTATACCGTTGCTAACGCAACGAGCACCGACAGAACGTTATTCACAAACGCTAAAGATCGCTTCATGCTCCGAGTGGGCACAAAGGAGAACCCGGTTGTTTTCCCTGGCAATGCTAATTACACTACTGGCCTCCTTCGTCGCGAGTCCACTACTGGCCAGCTAGTTCTGATACCAAAAGCCGCTGGAGCTACACTGTGGCGCTTCTCTACCAACTACGGCTCCAGCTGGTCAAATTGGACTTCCTATACTGGTGACGAAGTAGAGATCGAGGAACAAGCGTGGTCCGGGACCGATGCTCAACGATGGAGTGGTGTGCATGTCGTGACGCAGTACTACTCGAACTTGATTGGGTCTACAGACCATATTCAGCACTCTGATCTCGACTCCGAAGTACCCAAGCGCTGGCCTCATGTCCACGTACAGGGCCCATGGAACCAATATGGTTATGATGGTGGCTTGGACGATCAAATGCACCAAGACTTAGAAGGCGTTTGGAACTTTGATCTGTCTTCGGAGTGGCCCACGTCGGTGATCCTCAACGTCTGGGGCATGAATCCTGACGGAGCTCCCGACAAATCAGCTGCATTCGGAGACGTGGATGGAGATATGGTCGTCGATTTTGTTCCGCCTGACAGTCTGTCCTTCAATCAGATCAACATCACCGCACCACACTGGCCTCACACTGCATATGCGGTGTCAATAAACGATGGCTCACTACGCTATACCATCTCTCCCATCGGGTCTGCGCAGAGACAGCTTACGTTGTATATCATCCTGGCTTGCTTTCCGCTAATCACTGCCTGCTTAGCCGTTGCAGTGTATCACGGCTCATTCTACCGCCTGAAGTACAACTCTATTGGCCTCACGAAGCGAAGTTATCCTTTCAGTCAGTTTCAAAAGAAGACGAGTATCACAGATATACCACATTTCACCTTTGATAAAGTCTCAGAGAAACGAAGTGTTTCTGGTGCAACTGAAATCAACCAGGATGTCGTTACGAGCGAGGCTCCAAGGACGATCCTAATTGCCACTATGGAGTACAATATCGCTGATGAGTGGAACATCTCGATCAAGATTGGAGGCCTCGGTGTGATGGCATCATTGATGGGAAAGCACTTGGACAAGCATAACCTCATCTGGGTTGTACCGTGTGTTGGAGATGTTGTCTATCCGATTGACCGCGTGGTCGAGCCCATTCAGATCACTATCATGGGTAAGCCCTATCTGATTGACTGTCAAGTCCACGTTGTTGGCAGAATCACTTATGTACTGCTCGATGCACCACTCTTCCGACAACAAACCAAAAAGGAGCCGTATCCGGCTAGAATGGACGACCTCGACAGTGCGATTTACTACTCCGCTTGGAACTCTTGCATCGCCGAAGTCATGAGAAGGTATCCCGAGATCAATATTTACCACATCAACGACTACCACGGAGCAGTGGCCCCGCTCCACCTGCTTCCTAGAGTCATCCCCGTTTGTTTGTCACTCCATAACGCTGAGTTCCAAGGGCTATGGTCGCTCAGTACGCCTCAGAAAATGCAGGAGATGAGTGATGTCTTCAATCTGGATAAGGCTACGATACGAAAATACGTCCAGTGGGGTGATAACTTCAACTTGTTGCATGCCGGGGCTAGCTATCTCCGTGTGCACCAGAAAGGCTTTGGAGCAGTTGGAGTATCGAAGAAATATGGTGCTCGCTCGTTCGCAAGATACCCAATTTTCTGGTCAATTTCTGTGGGCATCCTTCCGAACCCGGACCCAGCTGATACAGAGCAATTTGATAAGTGTCTCCCAAATCCCAATGTCATCATCGACCAGGAGTTTGAAAGTTCGCGTGGAGCGAAACGAAGGCAAGCACAGGAGTGGGCCAACTTGACCGTTGACGAATCGGCCGAACTCTTCGTCTTTGTCGGTCGTTGGTCGATGCAGAAAGGAATTGATTTGATCGCAGATGTATTCTCATCTGTGCTCGAAAAGAATCCAAAGGCACAACTGATCTGTGTGGGTCCTGTGATCGACCTCTATGGAAAGTTTGCTGCTCTCAAGCTCGACTTCCTGATGAAGAAATATCCTGGAAGAGTCTATTCGAAGCCCATGTTTGTGTATATCCCACCATTCGTCCACGCTGGTGCAGAGTTCGCTCTGATACCTTCGCGTGATGAGCCATTTGGCTTGGTCTCCGTCGAATTCGGTCGCAAGGGAGCTCTCGGCATCGGAGCTAGGGTAGGCGGCCTCGGACAGATGCCTGGATGGTGGTTCTCTGTTGAGAGCTCTTCGACCAAACACCTGACATCGCAATTTAAGAAGTGCATAAACGGTGCTTTGGCTTCAGATCAGCAAACACGTGCGCTGATGCGAGCTAGGTCGAAGCAACAGAGGTTTCCAGTCGCCCAATGGGTAGAAGATCTCGAGGCTTTGCAGTTGAAGGCAATCAAACTCAACAAGAAGGTCCAAAACGGCACGACATCAACTTTCAGTACACCAACCAGTTCGCCGCCTCGTTCACGGATCCAGTCACGCGTGACTTCTCCAACAGCCTCAAGAAGTTCTTCTCCCGCTCCGCCGATATCGCAGCCTCAATTCAGACGCCGACTTTCATCGCTGCTGTATCCCGCCCACCCATCGTCGGAGCAGTTCATGCAATTCAGACGTAGGATGTCCTCGCTCTTTCCAGTATCGCGAAGATCGCCGTTCGAGCAAAATGGCGACGGCATCGTGGCTGAAAGCGACGAAATAAGGGATGAGGTCGGCGTATTACCACCATCTTCGCCTATGTGTCGACCTAGCACAGCTGGAAGCTTGAACGGAGCTATCTTCAGCCCCGCCTTTGGCTTTTCAGAGGAACCTAGTCTGCCGGGCGAGATTACGAGACCTACACTTGCCCATTACAGACGTTCTTCGACGCTTAGTGTCGACGAAGTCGTGGGCGAGAAGACCGATTATCGTTTACAACAAGTCGACAAGGACTTCACCGACAGTCAGATGGACTACTATCGCATATACGAGACTATGCTTGGCTCCTTGAACGCTAAGAATTCTGAAGGCAAGCTCTGCATTGAAACGTTCTTGCAATCAGCCCAGAAGAACTGGTACCAGCGGTTTGGTGAGGCCAAGCTTGGCCGATCTATGATCTCTGCACCCGATGTGGGCGGCAAGAAGAAGAGTGTCTCGGTGACGATCCGTGAAGCTTCGATCAGTGAGAGCGATCGCACAAACAGTATTGGCTCTCAACCTAGTGTCGAGCAATTCTTCACTGGTAACTATAAGGCTCCCACCGGTCTCAAGCTACTGTTGATGTCGAAAATTCCTTTTTTGGCTCCTGACTGGCCGTTGTACGCTTACCTGTTGGCTTTCGGCCAGATTGTCGCCGTCAACAGCCATCAAGTGACCATTTTGACGGGTGCGCAAGGCGAGAACGCTTCCAAGCTCTACGTCGTCGCCTCAATCTATCTGGCTGCATCACTTTTCTGGTGGGCAATGGTTCGCAGACTCGCATCCAAGTACGCACTCGCCCTACCTTTCTTCTTCTATGGACTGGCATTCTTCTTCGTCGGCCTGGCTCCCTTTGGAGCTACCCTGGATAGCCGTGGGTGGATTCAAAACGTCGGAGCTGGACTTTACTCATTTGCTTCTGCCTCTGGATCTCTGTACTTCGCGCTGAACTTTGCGAGTGAGGGTGGTGTACCGATCCAGACTATGATCTTCAGAGCCACTGTCGTTCAGGGCGTACAACAACTTTGGGTAGCTGCGCTCTGGGCTTGGGGAACTCTTATGGCTGCTAACCATACTTCGCAATATACTGACACGATCATGAACTCAAAGGTCATCCTGGCTATCATGCTACCAATCGCTCTTTTATTTGTCGTCATTGGCATAGTTCTTCTGATCGGTCTACCTGAGTATTATGGGAATCAGCCTGGCACAGTACCAAATTTCTACAGCAGTCTCTTGAAGCGCAAGATCGTCCTCTGGTTCTTCGTCGCCGTAATCTTCCAGAACTATTGGCTCTCGGCTCCAACAGGACGTAATTGGCAATACCTATTCAACAGCACACAAGCTCCAGTCTGGGCTATTGTTCTTCTCCTGCTTCTTTTCTTTATCGTCATTTGGTGCGCTGCTCTCTATGCTCTGTCTCGTTTCAGTGAGCATCACTCTTGGTTTTTGCCCATCTTCGGTGCCGGTCTTGGCGCACCCCGCTGGTGCCAGATGCTCTGGAGCACTTCTGGCATGGGTCTTTACTTGCCCTGGGGCTCGACAGTCGGGAGTGCGATCGCCGGAAGATGTCTTTGGCTATGGCTGGGTACTCTAGATGCCCTGAGTGGTGTCGGTATTGGCACGATGCTTTTGCAGACACTCACCAGACATCATGTCGCGGTCACTTTGACAGCCGCTCAAGTGCTCGGTTCGATCGCCACTATCGCAGCTCGCGCTTCTGCACCTGACGCTACTGGCCCTGGCGCTGTGTTCCCAAATCTGGTTGTCAGCTTGACTGGTCTTGGTGCTTGGGAGTTTTGGGTGTCGCTTCTGTTCCAAATGGTATTGCCGATTGGCTTCCTTATGTTCTTCCGCAACGAACAATTGTTCAAGCCTTGATGGCATGTTGCATCCTTGTTTCATTTGTCGTCAGATATAACGTTTGTTAACGCATGGTGTAATGCACGAGTAATGTAGATAGAGTAGACTTAGGTATAGACTAATTGACCGACATAATGTATGATCAATCTACGCATTGCGCCTTACCACCCCCAATTTTGAGCAATGTTCTGCAAATTGGCGTTGTTTACATCGTTCGCATCGCTCTTTCTCTTCCGAGCCATTACAAGGCGCTCAAAACTTAGACGATCCTGCTACGAGAGGAGCACTTGCCATAACCAATCGCGACTCGACTCACTCCGATTCACGTATCAGCTCGCTTTGACAGAAACAAAATTCAATAACGATGTCAACTACAAAGAGCCACCACTTTCCCTCTATGTGCACGAGTTTGATTACCATGATACTCTGTCATCACTCACATGCAACGTGATGAGGGCTATCCAGACGAACCACCACTGAATGTAGATTTTCACTGACGCTCCCACAATGGAGGTTGCGACCCTATATGCCGCTTACAAACCCCAGCGATAGCAAGCACCAAATGAACCCCTGCAAGCGCAATCCCAGCGTGATGATATCCTCACGCATCATTCTTGTGGACACGCAATACGCCCATCATCACACGAGCTATGACGAGGAAGACATTGTCAAGAGATGGAAACAAAATGCACAAACTTTTGAGAAATATCTCGGGTATTCATCTAATCCGTCGCCACTGTCTGATGCATCACCGACTCGCGGTAGTCCAGACTTCTCTCCAACAGCTCTTCATGAGAACCGCTGTCGACACATCTTCCTGCCTCAATCAAGAAGATCACATTTGCCTTTTTGATTGTGTGCAGACGATGCGCGATAGCAATTACCGTAATGCCTTTAGCCTTCGTCTTGTCCAAGCCCTCCTGCAACAGCCTCTCGCTCTCAGCGTCTAGAGCACTTGTACTCTCATCGAGAATGAGAAGCTTCGGGTTTCTGACCAAAGCGCGGGCGATGGACAACCGTTGCTTTTGACCGCCGGAGAATTGACTGCCGTTGGGTCCGCAGAGAGTGTCGTAGCCCTCTGGTAGGGCCGCAATGACCTCGTGTACGTTGGCGAGCTTGCAAGCCTCAATGATCTCTTCCTTGCTGACGGTGTGACCAGGACGGGCACCCAGGCCGATGTTGAACTCTACGCTTCCTTCGAACAACACGCTCTCTTGAGGCACCAGAGCAATACTGTCGCGGAAGGAAGTGTCGCGAGTCTTTGTCACATCGAGACCATCGATAAGCACCGAGCCTGACTGAGGTACGTAAAGACGCTCAACCAGAGAGACGACAGTCGACTTGCCAGCACCACTTGGGCCAACGAGAGCAGCGAACTGACCAGGCTTGATGTGGATATTGAGTCCATTCATGACCTTAATATCCGGTCGTGCCGGGTAACAGAAGTGAACATCTCGCATCTCAACGCTGGAAGCCTTGTTGTTTGTCAGATGCGAGGTCTTCGTCTCAGCCATAGCTTCGACATTGTTGTCCTCCAACGACATGTCAATAGGACGAACATTGCCGGCCATCTTGTCCTTGCCGATCTGGATCAAGCTCAAGATTCTAGCCATCGCGTTGCGTGCAGCAGAGATCTCAGGCGCCAGAGCGAACATTTGTGACCACAGTAGCGCTCCAACAAGGAGCGAGAAGACGACAATCAGGAACTGTGTTTGAGTGTAGTTGCCGTTCAAGATCTGCTTGGAGCCCCACCAGTAGGCAAGTGCATTGACACAATTACCAAGGAAGTAGGTGATAGCCTGGCAAAGACTGGCCTGCAGGGTGACGCTGAGAGTGTCCTTACGAGGTCCCTTGAGAGATCGTCTGTACGTTCGCAGAATCTCTTCTTCGAGCGAGAAAGAAGCAATAGTCTTGATTGAGGTAATAGCTTCAACACCGATGTCGACTGACTTGGTGTAGGCAGTCTCGTGCTTTTCTTCAAACTTGCCCAAGATACGGAGCTCCATGAGACCGGCTCCGAGGAGTAGCGGTACAAGAGACAAGCACACCAAGGCGATTCTCCAGGCAATTATGTGAGTGAGGATGATGGCAGCGATGAGATTGACCGTGATAGAAAACAGAGTGCCGACGACAGAACCACTGAAGCCAGCCAAAGCGTTACCATCTCTGGTGATGTACGAGAGAAGCAGGGCAGGTGTACGACCCTCTGACTGATGCCATTGTAAATCTTGTTCGAACAACGATCTGAACGACAAGACTCTGACAGTGTATACGACCTTCTCCGAAACCCAACCGAAACCAGTCCAACTGACCAAGTTGGCAAAGAACTCGATGATGCCAAGGATGAAGAACATGAGACCGTAGAAATTACCACGATTGCGGATTCTGCTGGGACTGTGGCAAGGGTTCAGACTGCCGACAGTGTTACCGAAGATGACTGCTTCACCAGAGAACGCACCACCAACGCAGACAGAGCCGATGAAGGCTACGAGTATATAAAGTATGTGCGGTCTCAGTGCTGGCCCGTAACCTTTTGCCAGGTCCCAGAGGGTTTTGGGAGGTACAGGAAGCTCTTCGTCCTCTTCATCCTCTCCAGAATTTCTGACAGGGGTCTCAGTGGCCGACAACTCTGCCTTCTCGGCGTTCATCTCGTCTTCGTACATGCTCTTCTTCTCGATATCGCCAATTGAGGTGCGATCAGACACACTGATGCTATCGGTGCCAACGCCGGCATTCTTTGAGTCCGACATGTTTCCAAGAGTCTGCATCTTGACCATGTCGGCGTAGGTTCCACCAGCTACCATCAGCTCGGAATGAGTACCCTGCTCAAGAATGTGTCCTTTGTGCATGCAGATGATGTTGTCTGCAGCAGTAATAGTGGCCAAACGGTGAGCAATAGTGATGACAGTTCTTCCGCTGGTAATGCTATTGATTGCACGCTGAATGCGTTGCTCGCTCCTTGAGTCAAGAGAGGCAGTGGCTTCATCGAGAATTAGCACAGCAGGGTTTTTGACAAGAGCTCTCGCTAAAGCGATACGCTGCTTCTGACCACCACTGATGAGACGTCCGCTGGAGCCAACGACTGTACCATAGCCTTGTTGAAGAGCAACGATGAATTGATCTGCATCTGCAAGTGTCGCAGCTCTCTTGACCAAGACGGTGATTTCGACGACAGCTGGGCCGCGCTTCTCTGCCGCAGCCATGAGGTCGGTGCCTTCACGAATTTCTGCAGCAACGTCTGCAAGGTCAGAGCCGAGGAGGATGTCTCTGAAGTGTGCGTGGTCGGGATCGCTGGAGTTGATCAGACCGTGCGCAATATTCTCGAGAAGAGAGCGATCAAGAAGCGAGGGCTCCTGCTGGACTAAGCTCATGAAGCTTCTAAGGTCGCGAGCATTGAGCGTACGGACGTCCTGGCCGTCAAATGTGATCTGACCTTCGGTAGGATCGTACAGTCTGCTCACTAGGCCAGCGATAGTCGACTTGCCGCTACCAGAGAGGCCGACGAGTGCGGTATGCTTGTTGGCGGGAATCGAGAGACTGATCTTGTCGAGGACGGTGATTTCGGGTCTTGATGGGTATGTAAATGAGACATCCTTGAACTCGAAACCAACTCCAGATTCAGGAAGTGCAAGACCGGACTTGGTGTGTCCATCGATTAGAGGTTCACGGTCGATGTCTCCACGGAGCTTGTTGAATGAACCAACAGCTGCCGAGAAAAGATGGACAAAAGGTGCAACCTGACTGAGAAGCAGAGTAGCTTCAATCAGGATGAAGATGACGGTGAAAGTGGCACCCACAGTGGTGCCTCCAGCTTTACCCTCAACCGAGTCTGCGATACGCTTGCTTCCTTGCCAGAAAGCAAGACCGTTGGCAGCATATGCGACAAAGTACAGGACACCACTTTGGATACCGACAGCAGTAGCCTTTTTAATACCTTCGCGCTCAGATGATCTGAGGGCATCCGAGAACTTCTTTTCCAGGCGAGCGTTGGCACCAAAAGCTTGGACAACCATGATGTTATTCAGCGCCTCGGAAGCAATAGATGCGGCAGATGCAGCATAGTCAGAGACCATACCAGAGTACTTCTCGATGTAGTGACTTCCAACAATGGACATGATGAAGTAAGCCGGAATCAGAGAAAGCAATTCTGCAGCCAATTTCCAGTCCTTGATGAATGCTACGATATATGCTGTGACAAAGAAGGATAGACTGGAAAGACAGATGCCGACCTTTTCAGCGGTACCAGAGCGGATAGTCTGGATGTCTCCATGGAGTCTGGATGCGACCTCTCCTGGGGGTAGATTGTCGAAGAATGATGGCTCCTGTCTGAGCAAGTTTTGGAGATAGCTCTCACGAAGTCTCTGTGCTAGCCTAGCACCATTCAGAGTCCAGCATGTCAAATGCACGTAGATACAGACGAATTGAGCAATTGCCAGGTAGAAGATGATCAGAATAGTGCTGTTGATGCTTCCTTGGTCGCCATCTCCAGCATCTGTTGCTTGGTCGCAAGTCGCAGCGTTGAAGTCATCCAGAAGTTGACCGAACAGGATACCGATGATTGGAAATGGTACTCCAGCTGCTATTGAACTTATGATTCCGAGTAACAATGTGCCTATGTCGCGTGTTGTGGGATTTCCTGCAAGTAGCAGACGAGGATAGCCTCCAAGTTTCTGGATGAAGCCTGCCATGATGGACTTGATCTGTTCGACTTCTGGCAGTGCCGTTATGCGCTATGATGGAGTCGCTAGTATGTGACTTTGACCATCAAGTTCACCGACGAAGGGCAACTCAATGCCGTTGTGTCCCGAGTAGTGTCTTGCTGGAGATGAGCAGTCCGCGGGATCCTTCAAGGCAAAAAAGTGCGCCTGGACCTCAAAATATTCGATCTGATAAAAATGCTACAAAGAAACGGAATGATGCAGAGTACCAAAAGAGTGAGTGGCCACCATCAAAAGTCGGTGGGTCTACCTACATTTTGCACGACACGCCCTGTGCAAGCAGAGTCATAAAGTCATACGAGTTAGCCGACGCGTGCTGGGCAACAAAGAAGCTATTACGAAAGCTTGCACTGTCAATCGTTGTCGACAAGTTCGACCGGCAGGCTAAGGCGACGTCGTTTGCGCATTGCCGCCGCGCTAGATAAGATAATCTGATGATCTTGATGAACTCATTGATGGTACAGGGCCGTTGGGCGCTTGTGTGGAGGCACTGCGTGGGTCCCGACGCCGGAGCCCTCCAAAAATCGCAGCACAACGCCCGAGAAAAAGCCTCGTCTCTCTCCGCCCAATATTCCAGAGGCGCCGAAATTACGTTGGTGCCAGCACTTGCAGCCACCACCAGCGGGTACGACTTCGTCCCACTGATCCTTGGTCGAATCTTATCTGATCGAAATTGTGCCGGCGGTTCCTCGTAGCGGACCGGATGTATCCTGCAAGGCGCGACGGTGGATGAAGCCTAGTAGGGCTCTGAATCAGCTTTGCGTGAGCGCGCACAAAATTACCGAAATCGCCTGACTTGTTTCCGGTGCTGAACACGTTTCGGGGCCCCAGCAAAATCGATCAATTGCAATCTGATCCGCCCTGATCCTTGGCCTTTCACGCTAGGGAGTTCCAGTACCGTTAAACCCAACAGGACCCCGACCGTGAGGCATGGCTCCATTTTTCCCTCTCAGCTGGAATCCTTTCAGAGAAAAAGATTAAAGTACTCTATTTCTCCACAAGGAGACTTCTAATCTGAAGTATCATTCCTATCATCCTTACTTTCTCTATTTTCTAGAGGACTACAGCCAGAATGCCTTCAGCATTGAGGAGAAAGTTCTTCTCATCATCTGATCCGCAAGAGGGCAGCTCTAGTTCAGTTTCGGAGTCCGGAACTACAGAGATGCATCTCCAGGATCCAGAGAGATATGGTCCCCACGGAGACTCCAAGCACCCACAGGACGAGGTGACGGCGGACCAGGCCAGTGATGAGGTTCCCAATGAGGATGCTCAAGCTGGTGTCACACAGGCTGAAGCCATCACGTTGTCATGGACTAAGTCTTCTATGATCGCAACTTACGCCCTGTAAGTATTGGCTGGCTTTGGAACAGCATTGGAAACCAATTAACATTGCAATAGGATGTGGTGTATCTACTGCGTAAACGCTTTCCAGTCCAACATCACCGGCAATCTGTCCGCCTACATTACGTCTGGTTTCGAATCGCACTCCCTGCTCCCCGTCATTTCCATTATCTCGTCTATCATGGGAGCTGCAACCTACATGCCTTTGGCCAAGGTGCTTAACCTGTGGGACCGTACCGTTGGTCTCCTGATCATGCTTGTATTCTTCCTCTTGGGCTTGATCTTGTCGGCAACCTGCAACGATATTGGAACCTACTGTGCAGCCCAGGTCTTTTACGCCATTGGTTCTGCCGGTATCATCTTCTGTGTTGATGTCGTTACCATCGATACCTCAACTCTCCGCAGCAGAGGTCTGGCTTATGCTTTGACTTCTTCTCCATACATCATCACCGCATACGCTGGTCCTGCTTCCGCTGAGCAATTTTACGCAACCAACTGGCGCTGGGGATACGGAACTTTCTGTATCGTTCTGCCTGCTGTAGTCCTTCCTTTCTTCGGTCTGCTGCGCTACTTCCGTTCCAAGGCTAAGAAGAACGGACTTCTCAAGGACAAGCCCAAGAGCGGTAGAACCTTCAAGCAAAGTGTCTGGTACTATGTTATCGAGTTCGATGTCCTAGGTGTCTTCCTCTTGACTGCTGGTCTCGCTCTTTTCTTGCTTCCTTTCACCATTGCTGGATCTGCTGAAGACGACTGGAAGTCACCTCACATCATTGTCATGCTTGTCATTGGTTTCTGCTGCCTGATAGGTTTCGCTGTTGCCGAACGCTTCCTCGCTCCTGTGCCTTTCCTGCCCTGGGAGCTCCTCGCTAATAGAACGGTCATTGGTGCTTGTCTGATCGATGCCACCTACCAGATTTCATACTACTGTTGGTATGATTACTTCACCTCTTACCTTCAGGTCGTCTTCGGTACCAGTCTTGCTACTGCCGGTTACATTGCCAGCATTTTCGATGTCGTCTCTGGTGTGTGGCTCTTCTGTGTCGGATTCGCCATCAAGGGTACTCGTCGCTTCCGCTGGTTGCTTTGGATCGCCGTTCCTCTCTACATCCTCGGTATTGGTCTGATGATCTACTTCCGTAGACCTGGATTCTCTGTCGGCTACACTATCATGTGCCAGATCTTCATCGCTTTTGCCGGCGGAACTATGATTATCTCTCAGCAGGTTGCTGTCCTGTCTGCCTCTGACCACAACAACGCCGCTGCTGCTCTCGCCTTCCTCAACGTCTTTGGTAACATTGGCGGTGGTATTGGTGGCAGTATCTCTGGTGCCGTCTGGACTCACACCATGCCCAACGCACTGCAGAAGTATCTTCCCGCCGAGGCGCTCGCCGACTGGGAGACCATCTACGAAGACCTTGCTACTCAACTCAGCTATCCTATGGGCGACCCCGTCCGTGATGCTATCATTCAGGCTTACTCCATGGCTCAGAGCAGAATGTTGATCGCTGGTACTTGCATCATGGCTACTTCGCTTGTATGGATGTTCATCATTAAGGATGTCAAGCTTAACAAGACCCAGACCAAGGGTGTCTTGTTCTAGATGCCTCGATCACTTCAGATCAACCATGTACAGCTTTTTCCATAAGATCACGAAGTGGACGAACGATCTTGTACGAATCATATCTTGTTTTAATCCATCATGCAAAAGTTATTCAGCGTTCTCACAGCATTTCAATCTATATTCCGTCATTTTTATGCGTAATCTTATGTACACCTCAGCTTCCACTATTCTCGATACCCCTCACCGCGACTTGCTTGCTTCTTGAGACACGATTATAGACTTTGACACGGATCAGATAATCGGCATGCAGTAGAGTGGACATGACCGTCACCGATCTGCGGCGAAATGAAGCGGACACCATCGGCTAGACAGACCTCGCGTGAACTTGCAGGGGTCGGGTGGTCGAAATTGGCTTTGCTTCTTGGTGTCCAAACAAGATTTATCAGATCCGAGGCTTAGCGAAAGCTGGAGGGAAGCTTTGATCTTCTTGCTTGGCTAAGGAGCTATCTGATCCGGATCTTTCTTTGCCAAGTCGTACAGAGCAGCCCTGATCGGTTTTATCAGATTTTTTTCGTTGGGCGTTTAGCGTTCAGGGTTATCAGACCCGCGGTGGGTCCTCCTTCTCGTTTGTTTCTATGACAGCTTTCTGCCGCACTCATGGGAAGGACTTCAGAGCTCGAGCGCACGCCCGATGCCGCCGATTGTTTCGGAGGTCTCGGAGAAAACAATGTGTGAAGCGTATTATCACCGTGAGTCGAGTCTGACATACGAGGAGGGGTCGTGCTTGCGTCGTGTCTTGTTCTCCGTTCTGGATTGACATCGGTCGAGCACTTGTGTGTATACCGTTGACATCAACATCTTGCTTTTGTGAAACTTCAATTCCCTTCATTGTGACCCACACGACACACTATGATGAGCAAATACTCGCAATTCTGGCCTAAGGGTGGTATGCAGGGTGTTCTGCACCACTTCGTACGTAACTTGCAGACTTGGACTTCATTGTCAGCTACTGATATACCAGCGATAGACCGAGACGTTGACCACATTCGAATACACCGCCAGCGCCGCTCGCAAACCGCATAGCATCCTCTTCGTCGGAGGTCTCGGAGACGGTCTGGGAACGACATCCTATACAGCCGACTTGGTGCACGCACTATCACAAACAGAGTGGTCTCTCTTCTCGCTCACCCTCACATCTTCATACCAGTCATGGGGACTTGGCCACCTCGACAGAGACACAGACGAGCTCGCTCAAGCAATAAGATATATCAAGGACTACAAGACGTCAAAATTTGGTGACGATGGCAAGATTGTATTGATGGGTCACTCTACGGGCAGTCAGATGGTCTTGCACTATCTGTCGCAATCAAACCCACACACTACCAACCCTTCGTTTGACTCAGAACACAAGCATATCAAGAGATTGGCACTTGACGGAGCCATCATGCAAGCTCCCATCAGTGACAGAGAATGCATCAAGTTGGTCTGTCAACATGGCTTCCGCGGCAATACCCCCGAGCAATGCCAGGCATACTACGAGCAGCTGGAGAAGATGGCAAAGGATTTTGCCAGCAAGGATGACCAGACTTTCGATGCGCTACTGCCCATTCACCTGACATACCAAATCGGCTACCCTGCCAATACACCACTATCAGCACGTCGCTTCCTCAGCCTTGTCAGCCCCGAAAGCCCTCACAACCCCTCAGAAGATGATGTCTTCAGTTCAGATCTAAGCGACGAGCAATTGGCCAAGTCGTTCGGTATGATTCAAAAGCAAGGATTGTTGAAGAACAAGATGGCCGCCTTCTACTCGGGTGCAGACCAAGCAGTACCTGAATGGGTCGACAAAGCTGGTCTGATGAAGAGATGGGGCAAAGCAGCTAATGCTGGCGGAGACAAGGAGATCTGGGATGACGAGCACACTGCTGTCGTACCCAACGCTTCTCATGCTCTGAGTAACGATGATCAAGGTCCAGCAAGAAAGTTTTTGTGCGAGAAGATCTTGGGTTACCTGAGCAAGTCCACAGGCGCATAGTCATAGTAGTCGCTAAAAGCATAACGATGAATGTACATACAATTTCACTTCTTTTCTGCTTCTGCTTTGTCCAGTCCTCATGTCAGTGTTTCTAAGACATTCTATGCTACTACACCAATTCACAGGCTCATCTTTGTTCGAGGTATCTTTGCAGCTGATCTGAGATTCGAATATCTAATCAATCACCACCATCTCCTTAGCCAACCTTAGACGCCGTGTTCATCACCACTACTGCCCCCAGATCGATCACCATGACTCGGAAACCAACAAGCACCTCGGATCGGTCACCACACGAACTTGCTCCAATCTGTTAGAGGTCCGAACGGCCAAATACACGTGTCCGTCAGTATCCATGCACGCCATAGATTCACAGTTCTACCCTCGTTGTTCACTGACACATGGTCCGCCAAGGTCAATCTAATCAGATCAAACTTTTCATCTTCGGACACATTCGGGATCACCATTCCTGCAACATGTTACCTAAACGATTCGCATACATGGTACATAGAAACGTCTCGTAAGTGGGAGTCACACGACCTCGGCTGGTAAATCTAATCAGATGGCACGATAATCAGTGGGATCTCCGTCGCGTTCGTAAAACTCTAAGCTTTGACCCCCGTCCACCCTTCCGTTTCACCGCTCGCCCAACCACCTTCCAGATCTCGTTCTGCTTCACTTCGCTTGCACGCCTTTTTTTTTGTTCCAAGAAAAGTGGCTTGACTCGAGAGCTGTCTAAACTCTGGGCGTCATCAAACGGGTTCCGCACGCTCGTGCTCGAGATGAACCCTGCATGGCACTGTTTTGTGTGGGTCTGACCTTGGTGGAAAGGCTAAAGTCAAACAGATGCAACGTGATGGAGCTTCTGCACGAGCACCTGCTCAACATCGGAAGTGTTACTGCATGTTCATCATGCGATGTGTTTGCGGCCGATGAACGGAGGCAAGGAATTTGTGCGTGAGGGCAAAGCAGTACGATGTTTTGCCATTGCCGGGAAGTTAGTTTTGGTGATGGCTGCTTGCGTGGTGGCAGGGGAGAGGACCATTTTTCTGATCTTTTGATCTTGCCTTGAACATTTCCTTGTACTCCTTTATCTTATCAATCTTGTTTTTTGGTCTTGTTACTGCTTTGTTGCTTCTATACCACAAGTTCAGATCATTATGTCTTTCCAAGTTCAGGAAACCACACACCAGGCTGCTCCTGCCAATGCATCATCCTCGAATCAGTCCTACGACCTTGTCGTCGTAGGCTTCGGTAGCACAGCACTTTCCCTCGCAACTGCTCTTGCAGACTCGGAATCAGATCTCAAAGTCCTTTTTCTGGAATCAAAGCCCAACTTTGATTGGGCACCTGCTTCGGTCTTGCCTGAGAATGCTACGCGCACTTCCTTTTTGCGTGACTTGATCACTACACGTAATCCTCGCAGCGAGTTCACATTCGTCAACTATCTGTTCGAGAGCAATCAATTGGTCCAATTTGTCAACTCCTCACACATGACTCCCACACGATTGGTTATGGGCAACTATCTTTCTTGGGTTGCATCCAAGATGGCAGAGAATGACTGGGTACGCTATTCAAGCACTGCTACCAAAGTTACTCCTGTCAAGAACAACTCATCTCAAGTCAACAACTGGAAGATCAATATCCGCGATGCTCAGGGCAAAAACAGCACGATCGCTTCCAAGAGAGTTGTTGTGGCTACTGGTTCGAAGGCTAGAATCCCCAGTGCATTGAAGAGTGCAAAGACACTGCATACTTCGGAAGTTGCACCCCTGCTTCACAACCTCAGAACCCAGGACATCGCCATTGTTGGAGCAGATCAAGAGGCTGCCGAGATCTTCGAACACTTGCAGAGTGCCGGTGCTTTGCATCGTGTGCGAGCAACAATGTTCATTTCAGACTCCGCTCTCCGACCCGAGGACAACACTTCCTTGTAAGTCACTCCACCATCTCTCTTCTCCCGCATATGACAGTGCTAATTATCCTCAGCACCCAAGATATCATCGACGACTGCCTTCCTGGCGCGACCACAAGCTCCTACCCACCAGAACTCCGCCCTCGCCTTCTGACCACCACTTCCACACCCCCAGGCCCAAAGATCTCCCTTTCAACTATTGAAGCCCTATACGAGAACCTCTACGCACAACGCATCACCTCTCCTAACCCCTCGACCTGGCGCTTCAATATTTCTCCTCTCTCCCAAGTAACTTCTCTCACTCCCTCTGGCTCAAAGGTCCGCCTCAATATCAAGAACCCGAGGACACAAGAGACCAAGACAAGCGAAGGAGCTTTCGACGTCGTCATTGCTGCAGGAGGATACACACATTCCACCTCTTTGCTTCAAGATATCGAGACTGCGGGCCTTTTGCAAGACAAGAAGTTTACGGTTGATGCAGAGTATAAGCTTTCTTTCCGTAAAAATGTTGTTGCCAAGGATACTGGTGTCTGGGTTTTAGGCTCTCTGGAGCAGGGAGAGTTGAGAGATGAGGATATGGGCTTTGCTGTCGAGAGGGGAAGTAGACTTTTGAACTCTTTGTTGGAGAGTTTGCAAGGTGGCGAAGAGAGCAGAAGTGAGGTTGCTATGTTGTAGACGTTCTCTTCTTTGGTTTCAGTGTTGAGATGATGGGAGGTCTGGGAAAAGTTGTAATTTCATAGTTCTATTTTGCGTATGAGCGATTAAATTTATCTGTCATCTTAACTATCGCCCTTGGTATGAATCACTGTCAGTGCTTGTTGTTCCTTCCGCAGAATGGTGTTGTATGGGCTTCCACGTGGTGAACCAGAGCACCGGTATGATGATCACGCTCTGGTACGCTACTTCCTCTTGACAGCCAGCCTTCCTGAAGTCGCGGGTCAGAGATAAGAAGTAAGATAGGGCTACATCAGACGTGCAAGATCTGACATTCTACCTCAACGGCATTCTGAGAGATGGTGGAGACGGATCAGATAAGAGAGGGATCTGATATGTATCGTAAAGACGAGTGAGATACCGTGGCCGCGGAGGCAGATCAGATGATCGATTCAGGTCTTGCAGCATCAGCAACCGGACATGAGGCCACTCGACCACGCTTTTTCAGAATCAGAGTAAGACGCATGAACAAACACTGCTTTTTTTCGCTTGATAACAAAGTACGAAATCGCTATCTGAACACACACACACACACACACACACAAAACTCCAGTCATAAGAGAAAACACAACAATCCTCTTCTCGCTCAAAGCTTGGCCTTGGGCATAGAAGCCAACAGATCCTGCCCAATCTTTCTCATCTCAAACTTCTTGATCTTGCCACTACCGGTGATGGGAATCTGATCAGTGACGCCATTCTCACCAAGCCAGAAGACATGAGCCGGTGCTTTATGTCTGCCCAATGTCTGTCTGGTCCAGTCGCGGATATCCTCATCATTAGGCTTCTGAGCACCAGAATTGCGTTGCAAGAATGCAGCGACTACTTCTCCATACTTGGTATGAGGCAGACCGACAACGATGGCACGTTCAACGGAGTCATGCTTTATGAGGCGTTCTTCAATCTCGAGAGGATAGATGTTTTCGCCGCCGCGAATGATGATATCCTTGAAGCGGCCCGTAATGGAGCAGTAGCCATGACGGTCAAAGACTGCTTCATCACCGGTATGCAGCCAAAGCACACCATCTGCATCGCGCTCCATGGCTTCTGCTGTCTTTTCTGGGTTGCGGAAGTAGCCCTGTTGGAGTTGGTAGCCTGCGATACAAAGTTCACCGCGAGTGCCGACAGGTACAACGCGATTGTTCTTGTCAACAATCTTGGCGTGAGCATGAGGCATCAATGTGCCGACGGTGGTGAGACGGCGATCGATTGAATCGTCGACAAAGGCGTTGAAGCAAGTGGGAGAAGCTTCGGTGAGACCGTAGCTGCTCGTGAACTCTGTCATGCCGAATTCGTTGACAAGCAGTTCCATCAGGTGGCGTGGAACGGGAGCCCCTGCAATGATGCCTGTTCGTAGTCTATCGCAGTTGAATCCTGCCGGACGTGGCAGGCTGAACAAGGTATCGAACATGGCTGGTACCCCGTGGATGGCAGTACATCTTTCATCGGTGATGGCCTGCAGCACTGATGCACCATCGAAGATCTCTGAGGGGTATACAATCTTTGCGCCGTGTGTCAGGCAAGCCAGCATGCCCAGTACAAGACCAAAGCAGTGAAACATAGGTGGTGGGCAGCAAAGCACATCTTCCGCTGTCAAACTCATACGGTCGCCAATAAAGCGAGAGTTGTTCAGCAGGCCGTGATGTGTGAGCATAGCCGCCTTGGGATGACCAGTTGAGCCGCTTGTGAATTGTAGATTGCATGTCTCATAAGGTGAGAGGCTGTCTTGTACTTGTTTGACGGGTTCGTTGGGCAGTCGTGATCCGATCTTGACGGCATCTTGATAATGTAGGAGGTTGTCGAGGTCGTCTGCGAGAATGATGATTTCTTGCAATGCTGGGAGCTTTTCCGCGCTATCTGAGAACTGCCTGAGCATGGCCGAGTTGTCGATGTGCTTGCCAATTGTCGGTGTCGCGAATAGGACCTTACAATCTATGACTTGTCAAAAGTTTGATCGGTGGTGCAATGATCGAAATGACTAACCTGTGTATCTGAGAGCATACTCTGCCTCGGGAATAGTGTAGGTATTGTTCAGGATGACCAGCACCGCGCCAATACGCATACACGCAAAGAAGACGGAAGCATACTCGACTCTGTTTCCAGCAAGGATGGCGATTCTGTCTCCAGGACGGATGCCCCTTGAGTAGAGATATCTTGCGAGCTTTGAACTCTCCTCTTTCAAGTCATTGTATGTCCATCGTGTATCAGTCCATGGGAACACAAGTGCTTCACGCTCTCCATATCGTTCGCATTGGATATCGAGAAACTCTCCCAATGCCACTGTGACCAATGGAGGGTCTGCAGGTCCATGAAATAGAGACAGTTGAGTCTTTGGTGTGTTCACCTCGTAGATGGAGTTGATTGTCTGCATTGTCACTGATTTCTTACATCAATGTTTTCATCATCCAGCGCGGATCTGATAAAAAACGTACCAATGCATGCCCCGCCATGTCTTCAACCATTGCTCCGTCACCGACACCGGCTGAACGGTCCTGACAAGGAGAGAAAAAAAGGCTACAGCCCAACGTCATTTCCAAATAGATGATGTGGAAGCCGAAGCAACGGCGGCTCCTGACATGCGCAAGTGCTCGCTCGCTCTCAATACGAATGGACCGTGCTGTTGCACCTCGGCAGGCATCTTCGGAAATGGGTCGTGATTCACATGGAGCGAGAAATCATCGCATCCTTCGTGCAGCAGAATCGACCAACGGCATCACGACGGACTTTTGATGCAACCCTAGGAGCGAGGGACACGAAGAATGAAAAACCAAGGCTGTATGACAAGCCATGGAAAGCTTGTCGATGGCGAGACAAGTCCCTGACACGAGTGTGTGATGGGACAGGGAGGAAGAGCGGAAGCTCGGGAAAATCAGCCAAACTATGCGGCATCCCATTCTCGCCAAGGCGCCCCGAGCTCCTCTGCTTCTCTAGCTCTTTAGCACGGCGGGTCGATTATCAGATTGATAACCTTGTTCCCACCGTCCATGCGCCATGCACCTCATTCAACTGTGTCAGAGCTTTGTCCGTCCGTCTCGACGATCACCTCTCGCGGAATGAGCTCGGATTTGGCATCTTCCTGCGAGACTTTCTGCCCTAACAGTCGCAGATCATGCTGAGTACCATGCGCCTTACATCGCGGCTACCTGACAGTGTCGCGGCCGAGGCATTCGGCAATGCTCTCTCCGGCTTGTATAGTGACGAGTGTTGGGAGGACAGGGTCGGTAGTAGATGAGTGGGTGTAGATGCAGGATCGCTTGAGAACAGGACGAATACAGAGTCCGTTCTTGTCTCGTCCATCACATAACCATTATTTTATACACAGCTATGGCGGAGTCGTTGATCGTCCAACCCACTAGGTTCCCAAGACTGGACACCTTTGCTGCATCCCGAGAAGGACAAAACGAACGGAGCGAGCATCGCACGCGAGACTTCAGCTTTGCGACAAATGGTGTTCCTCGCCCTAGCAGCAAAGACGCCCTTATACAGAGCTACTCTGAGTTCCTTGCGTCGTATACGGGACAACATGCAGTTGCATATCAGTACACTCTTCGGACAAATCTAGACAAGCCTTCGGAAGTGCAAATCATACAGGCCAAGACAGTTGAGGAGAGCACCGTGCCAGTGATTGAGAAAATATGCAGGCATGCTTTCATCACAACGGATTACACGAATGCAGGTGACGAGATCTTTGACTTTGGACTGGAACTCCTTGCCGACGTTGACCAGTTTGAGTCAATCAAGTCATCATCGTTCCTTGACTGTGTCAGTACTATCCACAATCAATCAAGATATGATGTCTGACACGACACGCAGCCTTTTCTGGTTCAATACCATGCTATGGAGATGAGTTTATCTATGGAATACGATGCATTCTTGATGGATGAAGAGTACGCAGACGCTGCGTTCAAGTTGCTCGTAAACCACATCTCGAGAACTGAAGTGTTTGACAAGCAGGAAACACGACTATCACTACTTAATTATCCGCCATCGCAGCAACCTTTGCCGCTCTCTCACTTACACGGCGACGAAACTTTGGCGTCTTTACTGCACTCGGGGTTTCTGAGGACTTCAGAGCGCCATCCTGGTCGTCATGCCCTGGACTATCGCTCGGAGACTGCACAATTCACACTGACGTACCGTCAGTTGGACGATATCACGACATCTTTAGCTCACAAGCTTCGCAGCAGTATACCCCGGCCATCTCATCCAGCTCAGACTATCGTGCCAGCATACATGGAAGCTTCAGCTGCGTTCTACATCTCGTGGCTGGCGGTCCTTAAAGCAGGCTTCGCATTCTGTCCTTTACCTGTCAGTGCAACAGCTCTTGAGCTTCAACACATTATTGAGGACGCATGTGCTGTAGTTGTTCTGACAGATGGTCCTATGCTCTCTGGACGGCCCTGGGATGCCTGGTATTGTGATGATGACGAGCTGTCTGCATGTTTTGATATCAACGAATTCATAACCAACTGGATGCAAATCTCGCCAATACCTGAGCGTCGACCGCTTCCTAGCATCGCAGAGACAGATCTCGCATACGTCATGTATAGCAGCAGCTCGACGGGTGTGCCTATAGGCGTCAAGATGTCTCATCTAGCTGCTTCATGCGCGATAGCATCACACTGCAAGCATATTCCTTCACATATGTGTAACCGCGGCTTCCGATGGCTACAGTCTGCTCCTCTGACTTCCGATGTCTCAACACTAGAGATCTCCACTACATGGTGGACAGGAGGAACTCTTTGCAGTGTTTCCAAGGGTCTGTTGTTTTCTGACATGACGACTGCGATCAACAGAGTCTCTGCCACAATCACGACAGTGACGGCTAATGTGGCATCAACGATCGATTCTGCAAACACACCTTCATTGAGACAGTTGTGGTGTACAGGGAAGCCATTCTCGTCATCTCTTCTTGAACGCTTGGCTATAAAATCACACACACCATACAGATCTCTCGCTCTTCTCCACCTTTATACCCCCCTCGGTTGCTCGATGTCTACTGCCGTTCTCTCTGTGGATCCCGCTGTCAGAAGCACCATCATCGGCTCTCCACACCCAACAACAAGTCTCCTCCTCATAGATCCTCTCACAAAATCTCCAGTCCCGATAGGTGCAGTTGGTGACCTCTACATCAGCGGCCCTCAACTGTCCTCTGGCTTCCTAAACCGCCCGGATCTAGATGCTACACATTTCTGTACCAGCAGTACTTACGGCCGGTTATACAAGACTTATGAGCGAGGAAGACTGGTGAAGGATCAGAATGGAGAGTTTGTGGTTGAGGTGTTGCGAGGAGAGCAAGGTATAGAGGGAGAGGTAAAAGAAGAGGAGAGTGCGGATGAGGGTAGTGTGACTAGTATGGTTGATTCATTCACTGAAGCTGGTGTGGTTGCAGAGGACAAAGAGATGGATGTCACAGAAGCCAACGTGTTGAGCTTGATAGGTAGATTACAGACTTGAGGATATCTCTATAGCCAAAGAGAAATGGATATAGAGAGAATCGTCCAATGCATTCATACACAACTTTTATCGGCACTGGTACAGAAAAATCTACAGCTTAGCAGCCCAAGCAGCACGATCAGCACTCTCCAAAGGTCTCTCCCTCCCATCCCAAAACACCGGGCACAGCTGGAACCACTTCTCCCTACTTGCAACACTGTGCACACTTCTCTTATGACCCAAGTCCACAAATTTGCCAATCGCCAACCCCTGACTCTGTTCATAAGAAAGGATGATCGCACCAGAAGCTTTGGGCTCGCCAACAACATTTGCAGTACGAGGGTCGTCCAGGAAGCAGTAATGTATGCAACTGCTATACCATGCGTTCACACGCTTGGCGCCACGGAAGGAAGAATCGCCGACGAGACTGTGACGGCCGCGGTCGTAGTTTCCAGCGTCAAAGTGGGCGCCGTAGTGATCTTCTTTGGCCCAGTAGAGTTCGTAGTAGCTAAATCTTGTGTCGTCGAAGCGGCCAAACAAGCACAAGACATGAGGATCATAGTGCAAGTTTCTGAGGTAGTTGCGATGATGTTCAAGATCTCCCGTCTCATTCCATCCTTTTGCGACACGAGGATCATTTTGCCATGTGTGGAAGAGATTGAGGTGTTCGGCATTTGTCCAATCCACGACTTCGAGGGAGAAGTGCTGGTTGACTTCGGGTATGTAGCGTGAGTAGCAGATGCTTTGGGGAGCAGGCTTGGGGCGGCGGATGGGGTGACGGGCGTAGATGCGTTCGTTGGGGAACTTCATGGTGAAGTGGTGGTTTTCGGGCATCAGGGGGTAGCTGGAGAGAGTGGTTCGGAGGTTCTTGTCGATGCCGTCGCCGAGGACCCAGATGGGACGGGGGCCGGTTGGTGATGCTGCACCTTGCCAGAAGGCACTGCGGAGAATGAGGAGCTCATTGGTGCGAGGGATCGAGTCGTTAGGTAGATGCCATGGCTTGGGATATTCGATAGCGAGACCGGTGGCCAGCAGTTCGTCGTGTAGGGTCTGCTTCTCTGCGCCTTGCAGTGTCAAGCGGAAGTGCTCGGTGTTGGGGTAGGCGAGGTAGATGGCGTGAACAACATTCCATACTTGAGCGAGTGTTGGTGCGGTGCTCTCAGGCCATTTGAACGTCGTCTGCGGTCCGCGAACGGCGCGAGCCCAATCGCTGTTATCATTGAGTGGAGGATGCGACTCCTTGGGAGTTGTGTGTAGGTCAAGCCATGTGAGCGAATCAGAGTGCAATGCCTCAGCTGGTGCTTTTCCGTTGGATGGCTGCTCTTCTAGATGCAACACTCGCCTGGCCGGTGCGTTGGAAGAGACTACGTTGACTCGATATGATGTCAAGAAAGGATGGGGCAGCTTGACCAGAGGATACTGGTGTGGTGAAGCTGATGTGGAAGCCATGTTGATGGTAATTGGTGATTGTCTTACAGCAGTGCTGATCTGTCAATAGCAGCAAGACAAGAACCTACAACGAGCAACAAGTATATTTTGGACACCCTGATGGACTTCCTCGGCACATGAGTCCTCACTCGACACATGGTCGCCGATCCCGAGGGAGAGCATCATTTAGCCATGGCGTAGTCTGTCTGGCATCATGCCATGTAATGGTAGCGCCGCCCGGTGCCGCATAGCGTTGCAACATGAACCACGTACGAAGCGATGGTGCGTTGGCGGCCTCGATGAAGCGAAAAATTTACCCTGCAAGCTAAGCCGCTAAGCTCGCGCCTTGCAGACGTGCGTCAGACAGCTCTGTAGATCGACTCCAACCACCGAACCTATGCACCATCATCGATACAGGAGTGTGCTTGTGGCGTGCTGTCACCAAGCCTACATGTCGGCTTGACACACAGAATCTAATCAGATCCGAAGAACCTCGTGTTTGCAAGGTTCAGAGACAGAAGCTGAAGATTATCTTGCCGGCGTGTCTGAGCTTTGATGCACGTTCGTCCAAAATCTAATCAGATGGCAGGCTCGTCTGTGCGTTTGACCCCACCCTCTCACCCGCCAAGCTCGCAACGTCAAGGTTCCCACAAACCAAGTGGGCACCAACGACGTCGGTGAGCGAGAACCATCTAATCAGATGCACACACCTCCTGTAGCGTGTCGTGTAGCTCCCGACTCATGTTCGTGTTGAGCTCGCGAACGTGCGCCATGAAAACTCTTCATCTTATCAGATGTTGCGCTATTGTAGCGGATCTGCCATGGCCGAGCATCATGACCCGATGTCGGTTGGGACGGTCATTGCATGTTGGTCTTGCTCGGTAACTTCCACCATGCTTGCTCGGGCCAAGTACGACTGGTGTAGAGACATCAAGGTACATTGATCTGTTGCTGAAGCTGGAAGCCGAAGTCAATAGCAATATCATCACCATCATCATCATTTTCGATATCTCCTTGAACCCAGGAATTCGCAAATATGGGTCTCAGAATCTCTGACCATATGCAGTATCGAAAGAACCAAGAAGGTGGCCTTGTCAATGGATTCTGTGCAGACTCTGGTGTCATGCGTGAGATTCGATGCCTACATGCCGATCAGTACAGGACGAGGACAGGCATGAGAGAGGACATTATACGGTTGGCATGGTTGATTGTACTCATGCGCACTCGAGAGGGGAGCCAAGTCTCGTACGAATGGAATTATCGTCAGCCTTCAAGCTCAGATTTTCCGGAACATGAGGTCGATGGTGCTCAGCTTATCAAGGGGCTCGATGAAAGCGTCGAAACTGTTTCGAAGAGAATATGGCAGACTTCTGCGCCAACGATGTCGAGCGACCTAGACGTCCTGACTGAGCCAGATTCAATGATTCTGAGCACTAGCGTATTGTTCAAACAAGCTGATGAGCCAGAGGTGTGTTCTATATCAGTCGCTCCTCGGATATCACTGACAACTGTCGAAGGGCGTACTCCAGGTGGAAGTGTCGTACAATCAAGATTCCCCAGAGAGAGGTCGCATCATGGTCAAACCTGTATTGCGGAGCCGGGATATGCTAGACAACGAAGTATCACGATACATAAGGTCTCTCGTGGACACTGTGGAGATCTGTCTTACGAATGACCAGGCCACCATCCAAGAATGTCTAGCACTAACACCAAGTGATTTCGAGGAAATATGGGGATACAACCACGTACTGCCTCCCACCTACGACTTTTGCATGCAAGACATGGTTTCTGAGCGCGCCCAGCAATTCCCAGATAAGGTAGCCGTCGACTCCTGGGACGGTACCTTGACCTTTGGAGAAATCGAACAACATTCGACTTCAATGGCTCAGACTCTGGTCTTAGAGGGTGTGCGACCGTATGATATCGTTCCATTGTGTTTCGAGAAGTCGCGATGGGCGATTGTTGCGGTGTTAGCAACCATGAAGGCAGGAGCAACCTTTGCAATGATGGATCCGTCACTCCCGCTTGCCCGACTGCAAAACATGGCTGTTCAGATTGGCGCCAAAGTCATTGTTTCTTCCCGCATTCAGCATGACTTTGCAAAAACAATTTTGCCAGAAGGAAAACACTTCGTTGTCGAAGATGTTGCTTTCAAAAACACGACTTCTGGAAAGTCGGTCAAACTCCCATCTGTCGACCCCGACACCCTAATGTATATTATTTTCACATCAGGAAGTACCGGTACGCCGAAAGGTGTTACGATCTCTCACAAGACATACACCAGCAGTGCTATCCCTCGAGCGAAGGCAGTGGGCTACACTGAGAAGTCAAGAGTCCTCGACTTCGCATCTTATGCTTTCGATGTCAGCATTGACAGCATGTTCTTGACTGTGGGCAACGGCGGTTGTCTCTGCATTCCCTCTGATGAAGACCGTCTGAACGACATTAACGGTGTGATCAGAGATATGAAGATCAACTACGCGGGCATCACACCTTCTATGGCTCGAATTCTGGATTCGGATGTCATAAAATCGCTTGATGTTCTAGGCCTTGGTGGAGAAGCAGCATCTGCCAGAGATGTCAATTTCTGGGGACAAGACACTAGGATCGTTATTGGATATGGTCCATGCGAGTGTACGATCGGATGCACAATCAACAGCGACACTGCCACAGGTAGAGACTATATATCGATTGGCACTGGAAATGGAGCTTGTATGTGGATCGTCAATCCCGACGATCATGAGCAGTTGATGCCAGCTGGAGCTGTTGGCGAGCTGCTTGTCGAAGGGCCAATCGTCGGACAGGGCTATCTCAATGATCCTGAGAAGACAGCAAGTGTCTTCATCAATGATCCCGGTTGGCTCGTCAAAGGTCATAAGAGTTACGCCGGGCGTGGCGGTCGACTCTATAAGACTGGAGATCTGGGAAAATACGACCCTGATGGCTCCGGTGGTATCATCTTCGCTGGTCGAAAGGATACCCAAGTCAAGCTTCGCGGTCAACGTGTCGAATTGGGCGAGATTGAGAGTCAACTTGGGGCCAGGCTACCCTCTGGCACTACGGTGATCGCCGAAGTCGTTGTACCTCAGGGATCAGGAGGTCAAGCCACCTTGGTAGCCTTTGTCGCCCCTGTCGCCTCGAAAGGACATGGACAGACTGATATCAGCTCGATTCAACTCCCAGACGAGTTTCGTGATGCACTTTCTAAGGCCGATGCAGAGGTTAAGAAGGTGCTTCCTCGTTACATGGTGCCCACATCATATATCCCAGTCAACCATATCCCAGTATTGATCTCTGGTAAGACCGACCGCAAGCAATTAAAGGCTTTCGGCGCCACTGTAGATCTGAGAGACCTGGATCAAGGCTCTGCTGATGCAGGTCGCGAGCTCAGCGACTTGGAAAGACGTCTTCAACAGGCATGGGGTCAGGTGTTGAACCTGGATGCTTCAGGCATTCGTCTCGAGGATAATTTCTTTGCTCTCGGTGGCGACTCGCTGGCTGCGATGAGGCTGGTGTCAAGTTGTAGAGCACAAGGGCTTATTCTGTCCGTCATCGACACTTTTGGTAATCCCAACCTCTCCGCCATGGCTAGCGTTGTCAGAACCGGCGACGCTGAAGTGAAGAAGGAAATTTTGCCATTTTCTACTATCACGCGTTCTGTCGAGGAAGCCCGTCTCGAAGCATCACAAGTCTGCAGGACTGGTGTTAAGAGTGTCGAGGATATCTATCCCTGCACTCCTACACAAGAGTCTCTTTTCACTTTCTCCCTCAAGTCCGTTGAGCTATATCTCGCACAAAGAGTTGCTGTCATACCTCAAGGCATGGATGTCAACGCATTAAAACAGGCTTGGGAGAAGGTTGTGACTGCGAATCCTATTCTACGCACTCGTGCTGCACAGTTACAGGAACCTGGGCTACAGCAAGTAGTGCTCAAAGAAGGTATTTCGTGGAGACACGCAACTAATCTCACTCAATACCTCGAGAGCGACAAAAACGAGAGAATGGATCTTGGTGAAAACCTTGCTCGCTACGCAATCATCGAATCAGCTGGCGATGACAAGCGATACATGGTCTGGAGTGTTCACCACTTGCTTTATGATGGTTGGTCAGAGCCTCTAATCCTCAAGCAAGTCAGTGATGCTTTGCAAGATCAAGCCACTGAGATTCCAGCACGTATGAGAGACTTTGTCGAATATGTTCGCGAGACTGACGGAATTGCTATGGAAGACTTCTGGCGACAAGAGCTGAAGGGTGCTTTTGGACCTCAATTTCCTCGTATGCCATCGAGAGATTTTGTACCAACCCCCGATGCTATGGTCGAGCGAATCATTCCTCTCGAGACTGGTGCTGGATCGCCATTTACACTGGCAACTTTGATCCGTGGTGCATGGGCGCTCGTAGCCTCACAATACTCTGGAAGTGATGATGTCTTGTTTGGCGAGACGCTGACAGGTCGTGACATCGCACTTGCCGGAGTCGAAAGTATTGTTGGTCCTTTAATTGCTACAGTACCCATTCGCGTCCGTGTCAACAGGGCTAGCACTCTTGAATCTTTCCTGCAGTCTGTTCAGCAAAGCATTCTTGCACGTACACCTTATCAGCACATGGGATGGCAGAACATAAGGAAGGTCAGCCAAGATGCACAACATGCTTCAGAGGCACCGACTGGTCTAGTTATTCAGCCCGAGCCAGAGTACGTTGGCAACGATCTTGGCTTTCAGCTCGGAGATGTGGTTCGTGAAGCACTGCATTTTAATCCTTACCCTCTGATGGTTGGTTGTGGCATCCGGAAAGACGGCTTCAGGGTCTGCGCCAATTTCGACAGTAGTCTGATTGAAGTGCCACAGATGGAGCGTATTCTCGCACAGCTTGAGGTCGCTTGTTCGCAACTGACAAAAGATCTTACGAGACTTGTCGGCGATGTCAGCTGTCTTCCAAAAACAGAGTTGGATCAGATCTGGCAGTGGAACCGAACTCCTCCCTTGGCTTACGACGAGTCTTCTGGGCGCTTTGGTACAGATGCCGGCGCAAAACAAGGCTCCATCTACCCTCTTGCCATGGTGGCGTGGGTATGCGACTCTCGCAATCCTGCCTTCCTGACGCCCGTCGGCTCTGTTGGTGAGCTTTGGCTCGAAGGGAACTGCCTCTTAGGTGACGTTATTGAATCGCCAGCTTGGCTGCTTGCTGGAAGCTCCTCTTATCCCGGTCGAACCGGAAAGGTCCAAGCTACGGGTGATCTGGTCGAGTTGCGTGCTGATGGAAGGCTGATGTTCGTTGCGCGCAAGGACAATTTCCTGCCTATTCAGGGCCACGCAGTCGACTTTGCTGACCTCGAAGCACATGTCGCGAGATACCTACCGCCGGCTACCCGCGGCGCTACAGCAGTCAGAGAATCTTCAACAGACGATAACCAGGAGATCGTGGTCTTCATCGACCAACGGCCCTCGCTCGAAGACAGCGTCAACGTTCTGTCCGGAGACCATCAAGTCGAGGGAATGCAGACGGTCATCCGTGCTAGCATTCCAGTTGAGCTTGCTTTCGCACTGAAGAAGCTTGACAAATACATTCACGACTCGTTGCCTTCTTACGTCGCACCATCCGCATACATCGTGGTTGATAACCTGCCTACCAATAAGGCAGGCCAGATTGACCATGATGCGCTCAACAGGCTGGCTTCCAACACCTCCTCAGACATTCTCGCTCAGCTACGTGAAGGGCTTGAGATGGCATGGTCGGCCAGTACAGCTCATACCAAGTTAACAGTACCAGAAACCATCCTTAGAACTGCCTGGGCCAAGATATTGCGTATTGACGCAGAAAAAATTGACGTCGATGACAACTTCTTCCGCCTCGGGGGCGATTCTGTTTTGGCAATGAAGCTAGTTTCTAGCCTCCGCTCTCGAGGACATGCTCTATCGGTAGCTGACATCTTTCGACACATGCGTCTTAGTGACGCAGCCAAGGTGATGAAGCTGGACGCTGTGGAGAAGGCGAAGAAACAGACACAGCTCTACAAACCATTTTCCACACTCGGCATGTCAGATGTTGAGAAATTCTTGTCCGATGCTGTCAAGCCCAAGCTTGCAAACTCGAGCTGGATCGTTCGCGATGTTCTGCCTGTGACCGATACACAGGCACTTGACATCAAGCAGACTATCTCACCTCCACGAACATCGCTTCAATATTCCACCATGATCTTCGATCAGGGTATGAACAGCGAGAAGTTGTTCGATGCCTGTAAGCAGCTTGTTCAGACACAAGAAATTCTGCGCACGGTATTCATTGAGCATGACTCAATCTTCTATCAAGTTGTGCTAGAAGAGTTGGACGAAATAGTTGTCTGTGAGCAAGTTGAAGGAGATGTGAAGCAGCAAATCGAAGCTCTTTGCACTGCAGATATCGAGCAAGACTTCCCACTGGGCAGTAGCTTTGCCAAGATCACACACGTCAGAGCCAATGATGGCAAAGAGGCTTTGGTCTTCCGTCTCTCACATGCACAGTACGATGGCGTGTCACTGCCCACTCTCCTCACAGACCTTGAGACTCTGTACAAGGGTGGCAAGATCGTTTCTGAGCCTTTCGCAAACTACATCTCAGCCACTCTCGAGCCATCTGCACAGAGCAAATCCTTAGACTACTGGAAGAATCTTCTCTCCGGCTCCTCACTGTCATCCTATGGCACCTCTACCCGCGAAAACGAAAAAGGCATATTCAAATCCACAGCCGTGGATATCGCAGACAAGCCCTCAGACGTAACAACAGCGAGTATCCTTACAGCAGCATGGGGAGTAGTCCTCTCTCGCCGCATCCAGACAAACGACATCGTCTTTGGCGCCGTGACCTCTGGCCGCAACATCGCTGTTCCAAACATCGAAGCTGTAATGGGTCCTTGCTATCAATTTGCTCCTGTCCGTATCAACCTCACCACATGTCAAGATACGAGCACGCTTCTCCGCAACATAGCCACTCAACTCGCTGAATCCAGCTCTCACGATTACATTGGCTTCTCAAAGATTGCAGCTGCCGTGGGCTGGGAAGAAGCTACTGGGTTCGGAAGTCTTGTACATCATCAAGATGATGAAGATGACGTCGACACAATGCCTTTTGCAGACGGCGTCTGCAATGTCGATCTGCTGAAGCCACATGGGGATTCTTGTGTTCCCTTCAAAGTTGTTAGTTTTGTCAAGGGTGGGGAGACACATGTTGGTGTTGTTGGAAGCGAGAGTGAAGTGGCACTTGTAGACGATGTGCTTGGGGAGTTGGTGGGAGCTGTTGGGGAGGTTTTGGGTGGTGGGAAGTTGAGTGTTTAGAAAAAGGTAAATGTGGATGTGGAGACTGTATTGGTTAGGGTCAAGAGGAAGTTTGTAGACAGTAAAAAGGTATATGGTTTTTCTTTACGTGTGTAGATGCTAGAATTACGACTGTGTGGTATGAGCATGGTAAATGTGGTATCTGGGTAAACCACAGTGAAGCTGACCTAAGGAGCTACTGCTAGGGCAAGCCGGATCGGCAAGTTTTGTTTTCGCCGAAACTTGTTGTAGGGACAACCCTGCTTGATCACCATCGCGCATATCAAATCTGACTCTTTACCAGCAGCCATACCCCGACTTCTATCGATGTATACTAGT
This sequence comes from Aureobasidium subglaciale EXF-2481, assembly GCF_000721755.1. Classification (NCBI taxonomy): domain Eukaryota; kingdom Fungi; phylum Ascomycota; class Dothideomycetes; order Dothideales; family Saccotheciaceae; genus Aureobasidium; species Aureobasidium subglaciale. Next base: position 271,882 of record NW_013566978.1, on the reverse strand, counting down.
AACCTCTCGGCCGTTTAAAGGGTGTTTGCCAACATTTTGGCCCAGATTGCTGTGACTTGAAATTCTCCTATGAGATTTAGGGAAATCTGCCAGGCATGTTGACTTGGACCATCACTACCCAAACTATGTCCCACGAAGTTTTGGTCAGACAATCAAACATCGTTTGATAGACCATGCATCACACTAAATGACTCATCAGCCAAGCGATATTCCTCTGAAGTAATCTATTCGAAGAAGTGGTCTCTAAATCCATCACTGAGATCTTTCTCGCTGATCTCGTCATCAAGATCGAGCATCCTGTTGAACTCTTCGCTACCTTCGCTTTCGAGTAAGTCTATGAACGCTTCCCGTTCCTCGACTGATTCAGCTTCATCCATTCTGGGCTTGATCCAGTCTCGGAAGAAAGTGTAGAAGTGTTGCAAGACACTTGTCCATAGGTGGTTGCGCTGACGGTCAACGATGAGGAAGCTTCCCTGTTTTCCTCGCCAGTATTTGTCGCATTGACCCCAGGTGGGACTCTCGGGATTCAAATCGGTATACATGGCATCGATGACTGGGTGTCTATTCATCTTGGCGGCTTCGTTCGTTCTTGAAGAAGATTTGTATGGCTCAATGTTGGCCATCAGACAGGGTAGTCCATCAAGTACCTCCCAAAAAGAAGTAGGTGCATCGCCAATCGAATACAGTGGGAAGCGTGCCGGCACACTGACAACCTCGAGGGGTGGTCTTCCAGAATCTACATCAGCTTGACAATTCGCACGTATGCCTCTTAGATTGCGACGAAGCCTGTCAATGACATGTTCTTTTGCAAACTTGGTATTGCTTCCGATACCATCAACAGCTGAGCCGAAGCCTTCTCGCCAGTGTTGGAACCAGTCCACGACATCTCTGAAATCAACCAGATCGATGTCTTGGTAAAATTTGGGGTCAAAGTCCGTACCAGCCATCGTGGTTGCCAGAACTGGGCCAGGGTAGTCGTTCCAAGCTCCACCTCCGATGCCCATGATGGATTGGTTGCATTGATATGCTCGTCCATCAGGCACGAAATCACGAGTGATCAATTGAAGCGAGCGATCCTTGTAGACTCCACCGCGGAGGTTGTTGCCTCGTATGATCTCGACGTGCATGCCTCCACCATAGTCGCCATCGCCAGGTAGCCTCAAGAAAGGTTCGTGATCGGGCATCTCAAAACCATGAGTCATTTCAGTGTCGAGCCAGACGAGAAACGGCTTTGTAGCTCTACTGCCGTCAGGCAGCACACAGGGAAAGAATATCGCGCGTCGGACATTGGGTTGATCGGCTGGTCGTTCGGCGAAGTTGCGAAAGCTGCGACAGAGTATCTTGTGTTGAGGCCAATCTGTGAGCTGACACTCTACAGAGCAGTATGCGGTCGACTTGCAACCTGCACAACTTTTCGCGCCTGGATTATTACAGATTGTACAGGCAGGCATGTCCGCGTTTTCCAGGGAGAGTCAGTCGAGAAAAAAAAAGCAATTCAAGAGACCCATATATCAACCCACAACACGTTGTCCAGGCAGTCGTGACTGAATCTCGCACCGCGTTGTTGCAGATACGTAAATTGCGTCAGATGGCAGCAGAAGTGAACTCAATTTATCGCAGGGTTTATTCGCACCATCGACCCATTGCCAGTCGCGATATTCCCGCGTCTCGAGCATACTGTTATGATCCTTCAACCAGAAAAAAGTGAGTAGCCACCGACGAGACATGGTTGTACGATTGGCAGCGGCCAGAAGTCGTGGTTCTAGGATTATCATGGCAGGAACGTCTGGCGTATGTTGATCATCATGCATTACTATTATTACAAATTATATCCATCACTACTCATACCATAGTCTGTCGTACTTCAATCGTCAACACGAGTGAACTCTTTCGGGACCCTGAGGTGGTCCCAGCCTTGCAACACCTCTTCCTCCTTGACCGAAGCTTTGTCATCATTCTGTCGAAGGTGTTGCAACTCCATGAAACACTGCCAACCCCTTCTGCCTCTGATCTGTTGGTTGATACTGTTGCCCTGCGCATTAGAAACCAGTGCTAACGCTGCGTTTCCTAGTGCTCGGTCTCCTGAACGTTCTCCTTTACCTCGGAGTGCATCCAAGAGAGCTAGACTGTTTTCGTTGGGAGTGTCGCGTGTCTTCCAGCCGTTACGAACGGATCTTTCGAGTCCCTTGAAACCGTAGCCAGGGACACCCAGGGCCGCGGCCGAGCTTTTCGAGACGAACCCGACCAGACCTCTGCCAGTTCCTTTGGTAGCACCCCAAACCCTAGCTCCGACTCCTTCGTCGCTATGTCTCTTGTAGCCCCGGACAGGCTGTGTGACGATACCTGTAAAGGCGTCGTAGAAGCCGAAAACGAGCTCCTGGAAGCCGACTTTCGTTCCCGACATGACTCCGCTGATCTCACCGCGGACTCGAACAGTATCATCATCTGCATCAAAGGTTAGTATACATCGGCACGAGCAAATATGCAAAGTCGACGTACCCATGAAATGATAAGGGAAGTTGTGGAAGCCTGCAATGTCAAAGTCAGCATGTTGCTCATATGTGCTGTGTTTGCATATCCGGGACATACCATTGGCCATATTATACAGGAGGTCCACAGGTAGTCTCAGAGTGTTCATGCCCAAGGAACCACCGAACTTGCCGATAGCTTTTATGGCTCCTGGTACTTCTCCAGCAGCCTCAGCATCGCCAACCATAATGTGGTTCGCTGGCTTATCCGCCTTGTTAGAGTGTAGATCCTTGCCCAAACGACTGAAGCAGTTCTTGTATCCGACTCCTGTCGTCTCGATTGCAGCGAAGATACCAATAACAGGTTCCTGGGCGCCTTTCTCGACATACCAGCGCTTCTTCCGGATCAGCTTGAGATGCTGAGGCTCGAGTTTGCCATGGTCGACCAGGATGCCAGCGGCAAGAGCGCTGAGTCTGACGTTAGTTCTTCTCACGCGGTATACCGCCACTTGATCAGGACACAAGAAACAGCCAATATTTTTCATCTGCTGTGTATCGTGGAACATTTTGGCGGCGGTCTTTGCACCAGTTTCTTCCTTGATCTTGGCGGCAAGTTCTTTTGCGCGCTCTTTTGTCTCGGGCTTCAGAGCTTCTCTAATCTGGTTGGCCAGCTTGTCGGCGTCCAGCTCCTTGTAAGGTATAGGCGACGGTCCGGCGCCGGCTCGGTGGATCATTTCTCCCCACCACGGTTGATCACCAAAGAAAGGCTATGATTGTGTCATGTCAGCAAACTTCACTCAAGGGTATAATGAGGCCACCTACCACAACGACAGTGGGACATCCAAGACTGATACCAATCGCATTGGTTCCAGCACCTCCGTGATGGACTACAGCTGAACAGTGAGGGAAGAGTTGATCGTGTGGGACATTACCAAGCAGGAAAACGTTATCAGGAACGTCTTCACCACCGATGCCACCCCAACCTTTGGATACCAGAGCTCTGACTAAGGATCATTGTCAGTATTGACTCTGCATGGAGGAGATCTCGAACTTACTACCGAGCTGTTTTACAGCATCCAGAATCATATTCGTCATTGCTTCCGGATCGTCAACAACGATCGAGCCAAATCCAATGTAAACTGGAGGATCGCCAGCGTCCAAAAACTTCTTGAGATCGTCATCGAACTTGAAGTCTTTCTTGGGGTCCATGAAGAAGAAGCCACTGATTGTGATATGCGAACCCCAGTCTTCTGGTTTCGGGATGAGTGCGGGTGACCAGCAGTATGTGAATGGCACCTTTAATTGAGGCAGCAACTGATGAGCCCAGGCAGCATGTAGAGGGTCCAATGCTAGCGTATTCTCTCTGAAGTCGTTGATCAAGTCTATCAGACCTTCTGATGTGAGTAGTTCCATGCTGTAGTACGAAAGATAGTTTGCGAGCTTCCTGTCTCCTTTGTCGGTATCCAAGTTAGCCAAAGGATGAGCGAATGCAGTTGTCGGGCTCCAGGGCATGGTGAACATCATGTGCAACGGTACAGCCAATTTCTCAGCGATATGGATGTTGGCATATGCAGGTGGGTTACTGATGATGGCGTCGGCGACGAAAGGATCCGGTAGCTTCATGATAGTCTCCGAGCTGATTTTGTTCGTTGCCGGAAGTTTGATGGGATCCATTCCATTTCCGGCTTGTGTACACGCTCTCCAGCAACCTTCCAACATCTCTGCGATCTCTTCACGACGATCACCAACGTCACCAGCTTTCATAGACTCGAAGCTGGGAATCACACCAGGGTTACGAACCATGTATGACATGAGTTTCTCGGGATCACCGCCAATGGAGTGGAACTCGAGTCCGTTCTCTTCGACAAAGTCCTTGAAGTTAGGATGCGTACAGATCCTCACACGGTGGTTGTACGGCGCTTTCTGCAAGACATTTCCCAGGGCGACAAAAGGTTGAACATCTCCTCTGCTACCAGTAATGAGAATTGCAACATTCATGCGAGGTACACCCTCGAATCCACGGAGATCAGGTTCGAAGTCGTCTTTGCGGGAGCGCCAGTGGAGCGTTGCGCGCTTTGGCTCGCGCATTTCACTTTCGTCGGGATTCTTCTTTGCCTTCTTGTCCTCATGGTGGAATTTTCTCATGAGCTTGGCCTGCAGTTTCTCATCGAACGAGACGTCGGCTCGGCCATCATCCTGAATCTTCGAGTTGTTCCTTTGAAGCTTCTTGTCCGATCCAGAGAAGCAGGAAGACATTGCTGATGCCCTGTTGGAGTGGCCGCGGTTGGTCGCAAATCGATTCGTGTGGTTGTGAGCTGTACAATACGAGGATACACGATGGCTAAGGGTAATGAAGGACTGTGTGATGTCGTCGCGAAAAGCTGACCAGCAGGCACACTATGACATAGTGGATCAAATAAGGCTCCGAACAGGGTTCACCGCGGACAATGATGGCCGGTAGCCTTGTGGTCATCGACAACGGTTCTGACATTTCTGGCTAGTACACACGATCCGACATGAACGCTGCAACGATTTGCGAGCATTGCCGAAATACCCTCCGCTATGTGCGAATTCGTCGAAGACCAGCCTCCAATTCATATGCAGTTGCCAGCTGCAATTCTTTGGAACAGAGATTCCAAGATGCATGATGTCGATTTCGGAAGGCGGCGGCCCTGATGCGCAACGGTCAGGCAAATCTTAAATCTGTGGCATCAATACCCGGCGGCTCTAGAATCATCCCTGGATCTTATATCCGCTGCATTCCGTTACGGAGGCAATGATGATGATGATGCATCCGCAAGCCATTGACTCGTTTGCTAAGTCATCGTATATGCACGAATGATTCGGTCATCGAAAGAGCTGCTACGATACATTTTTCTGTGCTCCAAGCCAAACGTCCGTCAGCTGTTCGATGCAGGAACCTTCTAGATCGGTAGCCAATCGGCCCTCGATAAAGCAGAACTAGGCGCGCATGCGATCTAGCACCGTTGATCCTGTTTAGGGACTCTCCCCAAGTTTTCACCGCCCATCTCTGTGAAGGAACGAGAAACTCTAACAAAACCGAGCCACAGCGGTAATAAGTCGTTAGAATGTTGACAACAAGCTCATATTTTGCAAAACAACAACTGAGAGCGCATACCTCGCGCACTCCAAGCGCGAGACTCGGGAGACTGCCAGGCGATGTTTTCTGTGTCTTTCTCATCGTGCTCGAAGTCTTATGGACCGTATCGACGCGGTGGACAAGTCTCCGTGCAGTGATTCTTTGACTCTCATGTTTCGACCTCGGTCCAGTCTTGCTTCTGGAAATTCGCACCCACCGCAATGACCGTACAACGGACATATTTGGCACCGACTTCCCGACAGGATCAACAAAGTAGGTAGCTATGTGGTTGTTGACCTATCATCGCTACCAAACGCATATTTACGTTCTGCTATCGAAAGCCAAACCGTTGAAGAGCGGCGAACGGGGCTTCAGTGTTTAAACAGCTGCCAAAAAAACAGAATTGAGTTGATAAACCTCAAAGTGCTTAAACAGTCACACCATTTCGACCTGTATACGTCCTGACCCTAACCGACAATTGTGTCTTCTCCTCAAACTCACGGCTTGTAGTACGATGGCAGACAACGTGGACAATCCTCAGGATGATGAACCTAGCCAGGGCACTGTTGGACGACTACGCAACATGTCTGTCAGCGCCGCCAATAAAGTCATCAATCTCAACCCTCAACTTGGAATGTGGAAAGCTACAGGAACAGCGATTGCGCACGCCCCGAACTTGAAAGACCTGAGGTCACCAGTTGTTGGTGGAGAGAATATTGTCTTTGACGAGGACGGGCACAGTGCCAGAGTAGCCCACGCCGAAGACTTGAAGCAAGATTACCTTGTTCGAACTCAGACCCAGCAAGAGAGGAAAAACACAAACACATCAATCTCGCCTTCGGAACCAAGGACGTCTACGGACAAGAATGCAAGATCTGAGCTCAACGGCGCACAGAGCCCTACTTATGATCCGCCAACACACGATCTGGAGAAGCACAAAGTACCATGGAGCGTGGCTGTCAAGCATGGCTTCCAGGCAGCCTGGAAGTTTATCAGCACGCCCACTGGCTTCTTGATCACCATCTATGGACTCAATGTCGTAGCCTGGGGTGCCATGTTATTCTTCCTGATCCTGAAGGCCGCACCCGCGATGAATCACCCCGACAACGGTGACGCGGACAGCTCGCCACGTAAGATCTGGCTCGAAATCGACTCGCAGATCTTGAATGCCCTTTTCTGCCTTACAGCATTTGGACTCGCGCCTTGGCGATTCAGAGACTTGTGGTGGTGTGCCTGTTGGCGTGCTGGCTGGGGAGGCGAGAATGGGCGTATCGCTTTGAAGAAGCTGGCGAAAAGAAATGACGATTGGTTCCGCATGGGAGCCCGACATGGCGAGGAGCACCTCGAAGACGCAAGACCAACCTTTACCGGCAAACACGCGCCACCAACAGCACCATGGAAGCTCGACTTTGTAGTATGGCTGATAGTGTTCAATACTCTTTTCCAGGTTGGAATGGCATACATGATGTGGCACTACAACAGGATAGACAGACCGACATGGGGAGCAGGTCTCTTTATCGGGTTAGGCTGTGGTGTCAGTATGATCGCAGGTGTTATGTCCTGGTGGGAAGGAAGAAAGATCAAGATTATCGAAGGCCCCAAAGTGCTGGTGGAAAGCAAAGAAGAAAGGGAAGAGGAAAGGGAGTATAGTTATTCATAGTATCAAACGAATAGATTTGCTTATACCTTTCCTGGACATCCTTACCCTGGCAACTTGCAGCTAGTTGGTCATCGAACCAGAACAAGAAACATCGTCCTGCATACACATCTCCCTACGACCGAGGGCCTTTCTGGTCGACCGAGGCTGATACGGAGATGGAGGATAAATCAGGCGGAGAAGGCGGAGAATTTTTCTGATAGCTCCATCTTTTGAACGAGCACAATATTGGTCAAATCGATCATACCGTGGTCACTGGAACAACATGAACAGCCGTCCAAGAAGACGGGAAAATTGTTCCAGAGCTTGGAGTCCGAAACAGTCACCTTCAAGGATCTCAGAGGTGGGGAAGAAGGACAAGAATGCAACGCACATGACCCGAGAGACAAGCAAGTAGAGACAAGCAAGTGGGGAGTAAAGCGGAGAGGAACCCAAGGCAGTGGTGAGTTGCAGCGGATAGAGGATCCATCTTCGGTGCTGACGGCCGAAGGAGCGCGGGACAGCAATCCCCCGTTTCTACCCGAAAAGTGACGAAAAGCAGTCGGCTCTGCCCCAAGTGCACTGACAATGTTTCTCCAGGTTCGTCAGGCGGGGTCAATGATAGCCCGAGGATGATTTCATGGATGCTATATAGCTATATGGATGGTATAGAAATATAGTTGATCGAGTTCATCGACTTGAGAGCGGCTCAGAGGCAGTTTTCAGCTCATAATTGTTTCTAGTAAGCCTGTGTCGGCCCTTATCTTGCGCCCTCCGTGCCAGCTTCTCCGATTGGCGGGGCAAGAGCAGCCAAAAGCACCTTGCACCAAAGCAGCTTCCAAGCAAAGGCCGAGATAGCAAGTTGGAATAAGCTCACCGTCATCGCTTTTTCGCTGAGATCCACAAGCTGTGACTCGAAAGTCTGTTTATCAACACTTCCTCTCCCCTTCACTCCCTGCATACCGCATACCTATCTCTCAATTCTTCCAATTCCTCATCACCGAGCTCCGGAAAGCAGCTGCTGTCACATAGCAGCTCTTTGAGGCATTGACCCGCCAACATGTCGGACATCGAAGCTCTCAAGAGAATGAAGGCCTCCAACAACAATGACGAGGCCATTGAAGACGGCGTCGACACCCATACGCGAAACACTGTTCACGAACGTCTACGCGCCAACTCTTCGGTCATGAAGGCCAAGAAGATTCTGGGTATGTCACTCTCTGACGTGCTACACTCTCTGTAATCGCTAACCCTCACATAGTTGCCAACCGTGGTGAAATTCCCATCCGTATCTTCCGTACCGCACACGAGCTTTCGCTGCAGACAGTAGCCGTGTACAGTCACGAGGACCGTCTGTCTATGCACAGACAAAAGGCCGATGAAGCTTATGTCATTGGCAAGAGAGGAGAATACACACCTGTCGCTGCCTACCTGGCCAGCGACGAGATCGTCAAGATCGCAAAGGCACACAATGTCAACCTCATTCATCCTGGTTATGGTTTCTTGAGTGAGAACGCCGACTTCGCTCGTAAGGTCGAGGCTGCTGGCATGATCGTAAGTTGAAACCTGTCTCAAAGCTTCAAAGCTTCGCATTGCAGATGTGCTGATACGCTACAGTTCGTTGGCCCTACACCAGACACCATTGATGCTCTCGGTGACAAGGTCTCAGCTCGTGAGCTCGCCATCAAGTGCAAGGTTCCCGTTGTCCCCGGTACCGACGGCCCCGTTGAGAAGTTCGAGGAAGTCAAGGGCTTCACTGATAAGCACGGCTTCCCCATCATCATCAAAGCTGCCTTTGGCGGTGGTGGTCGTGGTATGAGGGTCGTCTGGAAGCAAGAGGAGCTCAAGGAGGCTTTCGAGCGTGCTACATCCGAGGCCAAGTCTGCCTTTGGTAACGGTACCGTCTTCGTTGAGCGCTTCCTGTACCGCCCCAAGCACATTGAAGTTCAACTTCTTGGTGACAGCCACGGAAATGTCGTCCACTTGTTCGAGCGTGACTGCAGTGTCCAGAGACGTCACCAAAAGGTCGTCGAGCTTGCTCCCGCAAAGGACTTGCCTGAGGAGACCCGCCAGGCCATCTTGAACGACGCAGTCGCTCTTGCCAAGTCGGTCAACTACCGCAACGCTGGTACCGCGGAGTTCTTGGTTGACCAGGAGAACCGCCACTACTTCATCGAGATCAACCCAAGAATCCAAGTCGAGCACACCATCACTGAGGAAATCACTGGTATCGACATCGTCGCTGCTCAAATCCAGATCGCCGCAGGTGCATCGCTTGAGCAGCTGGGTCTTACTCAGGACCGCATCTCTGTCCGCGGTTTCGCCATTCAATGCCGTATTACTACCGAGGACCCTACTAAGGGCTTCCAGCCTGATACTGGCAGAATCGAAGTCTACCGTTCCGCTGGTGGTAACGGTGTAAGATTGGACGGAGGTAAGCTACCAACAACTTGACTAGTCCAGTGACATCTTGCTAACATGGCCTCAGGTAACGGATTCGCTGGCGCTGTCATCACCCCTCACTACGACAGCATGTTGGTCAAATGTTCATGCCATGGATCTACTTACGAGATCGTCCGCAGAAAGATGCTTCGTGCACTGGTTGAGTTCAGAATCCGTGGTGTCAAGACCAACATTCCCTTCTTGGCTTCTCTCCTTACTCACCCTACCTTCATCTCTGGTGAATGCTGGACTACTTTCATCGATGATACTCCCGAGCTGTTCGCCCTGGTCAACAGTCAAAACCGTGCCCAGAAGCTTCTCGCTTACCTTGGTGACCTTGCCGTCAACGGCAGTCAGATCAAGGGTCAGATTGGTGAGCCCAAGTTTAAGGGCGACGTTATCGTTCCCACTCTTCACGATGAGCAGAAGAACGTTCTTGATGTTTCGGAGCCTTGCACCAAGGGTTGGAGAAGCATCATTGTTGAGCAGGGCCCTGAAGCCTTTGCCAAGGCTGTCAGAGCTAACAAGGGCTGTCTGATCATGGACACCACCTGGAGAGATGCTCACCAGTCTCTTCTTGCTACCAGAGTCCGTACCGTCGACTTCCTCAACATTGCCAAGGAGACTAGTTACGCTCTTAGCAACGCCTGGGCTCTCGAGTGCTGGGGTGGTGCCACTTTCGATGTCGCCATGCGCTTCCTCTACGAGGACCCCTGGGACAGACTTCGCAAGATGAGAAAGGTTGTGCCCAACATTCCTTTCCAGATGCTTCTGCGTGGTGCCAACGGTGTTGCTTACTCATCGCTTCCCGACAACGCCATCACTCACTTCTGTGAGCAAGCAAAGAAGAACGGTGTTGACATCTTCCGTGTCTTTGATGCACTGAACGACGTTGAGCAGCTTGAGGTCGGTGTCAAGGCTGTCCTCAAGGCTGGTGGTGTTGCCGAGGGTACTGTCTGTTACTCGGGTGACATGCTCAACCCCAGTAAGAAATACAACCTCGAGTACTACATGGGTGTCGTCGAGAAGATTGTCAACATGGGTGCTCACATTCTTGGTATCAAGGACATGGCAGGTGTCCTGAAGCCTAGAGCTGCCACGATGCTCATCGGCTCGATCAGAAAGAAGTACCCTGACCTCCCTATCCACGTCCACACTCACGACTCGGCCGGTACTGGTGTTGCTTCCATGGTTGCTTGCGCCCAGGCCGGCGCTGACGCCGTTGATGCTGCCACTGACAGCATGTCTGGTATGACTTCTCAGCCCAGCATTGGTGCTATCGTTGCATCGCTTGAGGGCAGCGAGTTCGACCCCGGTCTCAACGCTCACCACTTGAGAATGATCGACCACTACTGGGCCCAGCTTCGTCTTCTCTACTCACCTTTCGAGGCCGGTCTCACTGGTCCCGACCCTGAGGTTTACGAGCACGAGATTCCTGGTGGTCAACTCACCAACCTCATCTTCCAGGCCTCTCAGCAAGGTCTTGGTGAGCAGTGGGCACAGACCAAGAAGGCCTACGAGCAAGCCAACGATCTGCTTGGCGATATTGTCAAGGTCACTCCTACCTCCAAGGTCGTCGGTGATCTTGCTCAATTCATGGTCAGCAACAAGCTGAGCTACAATGACGTTCTTGAGAAGGCCGAGCAGCTCGACTTCCCCTCATCGGTCCTTGAGTTCTTCGAGGGTCTTATGGGACAGCCTTACGGTGGTTTCCCTGAGCCTCTGCGCTCCCAGGCTCTCCGCGACCGCAGAAAGATGGACAAGAGACCCGGTCTCTACCTCGACCCTGTCAACTTCGACGAGGTCCGCAACAAGCTCAAGGAGCAGTTCGGCAGTTACACCGAGACTGACGTCGCATCGTATGTCATGTACCCCAAGGTCTTTGAGGACTTCAAGAAGTGGACTCTGAAATTCGGAGACCTTTCGGTACTGCCTACAAAGTACTTCTTGGCCAAGCCCGAGATTGGTGAGGAGTTCCACGTCGAACTTGAGAAGGGCAAGGTGCTCATTATCAAGCTTCTGGCGATCGGCCCCCTTTCTGAGCAGACTGGTCAAAGGGAAGTCTTCTACGAAATGAACGGTGAAGTCCGTCAAGTGACTGTTGACGACCAACATGCCGCTGTCGAGAACAAGTCTCGCAAGAAGGCCGACCTTGGCGACAGCAGCCAGGTCGGTGCCCCCATGAGTGGTGTCGTTGTTGAGCTCAGAGTCAAGGAGGGCGCCGAGGTCAACAAGGGTGACCCCATCGCCATTCTGAGCGCCATGAAGATGGAGATGGTCATCAGTGCGCCTCACTCCGGTAAGGTCGGAGAGCTCAGTGTCAAGGAGTCCGACTCTGTCGACGGACAGGATCTCATCTGCAAGATCGTCAAGTAATATGGTACTCGGTGGCAGCATGAATCAGACACGGTTAAAGGACGGAGGCATTCATAATATCTAGTAACGGGGCAGAGGAGTTTCCGGGAAGTTCTATGTGACCATTGTATATGACTCTTTTCATTTTTATTTTGGCTACTCTTGCATCAATGCTGCAAAACTCGACATGTGGATATGTTGAACGAGTATGACAGGCAATACGAGATGGAGAGGGTCAAGTGCATTTCCGCGGTGTTGAGTGATGTAGGATAAGACGACCAGATTGGTACAAAGTTATCGTGAGGGCTTGGCGTCTGATCCGTCAGCATGTGAAATGGGTTGAGCGAGACCGGCGCAAGAAAATACGTTATGATTGGTCAGAGTTCGGGATTGGTCATATGCGGGGTTTTGTACATTGATAATCACCTTTTGCGCAATTATTGCTGTCAAGTTTGGCGTAGTTGAATCTTTGTCGCCTGAACAATTCTCTTAACCTCACACTTGCCGCATAACATCCCTCACTTTCCCAAAATCATACAAGCAACCCTTTTGTTTCCTTGTCTCCGAATACAAGAATCCTTCGACCCCACCGACGATCCACTTCGAGGCGTTTCTCTTGCGCTCAGAGCAAACTTGGTACAAGACACCAAGTCACATCTCTCTCGAACAAACCACACCGCACCACATCCCTTCACAATGGCACCCGGAATCACCATTGACAACACATCGGACTTTTCGTTTGCGCCGCCACAAGCAAAGTCGCAAGACCGAACACTTCTCCTCGCGCCACCTTCAATCGCCTCACACCCCGACGCGCTCAACAGCATTGTCGAAGCCCACGATCGCAATGCCACAGACATTCAAATGCTCGACCGTCTCGCGCTTGGCCTTGTCTCTCTTCCCGCTTCCACATACGATCTTGTCCTTCTCCTCACCAATGTTGATGGCTCACGTGAGCCGCTCAACAGAGCAGTGGTTGAAAAGGTGGTGCCTTCGCTCAAGGCTGGTGGAAAGTTGAAGAGCCAGGATGGTCAGTTTGGTGCTTCGGCGTCGTCGGAGCAGACGGAGGCTATTCTTGCCGGTCTGGTTCAGGATGTTAGCGGTGGTATGGCTAAGCCTGCTGCAGCGGCTGCGCAGACTGTCACTCTGAGCTTTGGCAAGAAGAAGAAGGCGAATGCTGCTGCTGTGCCACTGAACAATATCGAAGCTATCAACAAGAGTATTACACAGACGCCTCAGCCTGCTGCGTACTCGGCGCCTGCAGGAGTCGGCTTCGACATGGGCGATGACCTGGACATTGAGTACTACGACGAGGATGAAGAGATGGAATTGCCGACCAAAGAGGAGCTTTTGGCTGGATCTACCATCGACCCCAACACCCTCCTCAGCGAAGAGGACCGTAAACGACCCATCAACATCCCCGAGGCCTGCAAGCCCAACGGAAAGAGAAGACGCGCATGCAAGGACTGCACCTGTGGACTCAAGCAAAAGATCGACGCCGAAGACAAGGCAAAGCGCGAGGCTGCAGACAGCGCACTCAAGACCATGAAGCTGGATACCGATGACTTGGCCGAGGTCGACTTTACTGTCCAAGGCAAGGTTGGCAGTTGTGGCAACTGCGCTTTGGGAGATGCGTTCAGATGTGACGGTTGTCCGTACATCGGTCTCCCTGCCTTCAAGCCTGGCGAGGAGGTGCGCTTGCTCAACAACGATATCCAGCTGTAGAGGCCTCTTTTTCTCATCCCGGCGAACGTTTTTCTCACGAAACTGGCGTTTTTCTTCTCTTAGGGTATGTTGGCTTGGCCGATCTACACTTCACTGGCTTCTAGCAGGAGTACTGGCGTTTGGTTGAGCATGCATGGGTGGCATTTCATGACAACATAGACCAAGTAGCAGACAATACCAAGCAAGACCAATTCTTGGCCCTTCTTCCATCTGTTTTGTGCTGCTCTCCATCCAAGTCTCTCTTGCTCCATTCTGGTCAATGTCTCTTACTCGCATCGACTCTTCTACGCCTCCTTGTCTGTCTTGCTATTCCTTTCCTGTACCAAATCCCAAATATACCCATTGATGAACCACCTCTCCAGCTCCCTCTTTTCCATCTCCTTGGCCCCCTTGACCTCCCCTACACACCCCTCCTCCCCACACAAACACTCAAACCCCCTATCCATCTCCCACTCCGTACTAGGATAAAAGAAACTCAACATATCCCCCTCTTTCAACTCTCTATCCCTAGAAACCCTGACTTCCATTTTGCTAGTGTCGATTTCCAGACTAGGGGCACAGGAGTGATTGAGATAGGTAAATGCAGAGTCGAGGGAGATGTGGGATGTTGGAGATACTTGGAGAGTGTGCCATTCCGGGTGGGGGTGGGGGGTGTAGGATGTTATAGGTGCGAAGAGGGAACCTGGGGGTAAAGAGACTAGGGAGGTTAGACCGTGGCCAGAGGCGTGGGAGGTGTATTTTAGGAGGGAGGAGAGGTTGTTTGCTGTGGTTGGGAAGGCTGGCTGATCATGGTCTGATTTTGTGGTTTTTGTTGTTGTGGATGACATTGTCGGTGGGGTAGATTTCGTAGAATTGTTGGTATTGTAGCGTATTCAAATTCGTTTTTTTTATGCCATGAAATGTCCTTTTGGGGTTTTTTTGGATGTTCGGAAGATGTGATTGAAGTGGAAGGTGCGAAGGAATGATGGTTCGGAGATGCCTGATGACTTACCTTTGTGACGCTGTGCAGTCTATGGCATACGTGTTCTATCACATACCCGAGTTACCGGTTGTGCTTCAATGCGTTTCGTGAAGCTCAAGTTGCCCCGAGGCTTTGTGTCGCATACTCCGAGTATGACAAACTGATATTGATGTTCTCAACCGCACATATATGCCATGGTGCCACTATCGATGTCATTGCTGTCATTGCTTCGTGTCCGTGCGTGGAGAAGGGGTTATCCGTGGGGTGAGTATCTTGTCAGTGCAAGTCAAGGCTCATCGATTGATTCTAGAATCAATGGCACTCTTCGGGACACGAAGATGGATATCGTAGCCATGTCAAACATGGCGTGCCTCGACATCGAGACGAGTATCCAAATCTGGACCCTGAGATAGGCCAAAAAATCCCCATGTCCTGACAAGGAAGGTTTGACAACCCTCGGCCACACAGGTAGGCGGGGTAAGATAACAAAAGATACATCTACTTGACAGCTCACCAAACGCCTTGATCTGACCATCTCATCTCTCTCTCTCTCTTTGCTATAACTCCAAGAGTCTTGTAACAATCATCATGTCAGACTTTGAGACCTACGACTTGGGTGACTTCAAGCTCAAGAATGGCGAGATTATTCCGTCAGCAAAGATAGCATACAAGACTTTTGGGGATAAATCACTTCCAGCAATCATTTATCCAACTTGGTATAGTGGATGTAAGCTTCCTCTTTGCCTTTCACCAAAATGTCCTTCAGGAAGAGAGCTAATTTGACTTGCTACAAAACAGTAATCTCAGACAATGAATGGCTCATCGGCTCCGACAAGACTCTCAACCCTGCAAACTACTACATAATAATCCCAGCACTATTCGGAAACGGCCAATCTTCCTCTCCCTCCAACACATCTCTCTCGCCCTTCCCAAAAGTAACATTTTACGATAATATCGCTGCTCAATATGATTTGATCACAAAACACCTCGGCATTTCTCACGCTTTTGCAGTACTGGGTTGGAGCATGGGAGCAGGACAAACCTACCAATGGGCAACCCAATACCCGGATTTCATGGATAAGATCATCCCATTTTGTGGTTCTGCAAAGACGAGTCTGCACAATCAGGTTTTCTTGGAGGGTGTAAAGACGGCTCTGGTGGCTGCCAAGGGTGGTGTGTCTTCCGGTATCTGTAAAGGCCAGAGCTATAAAGGAGGAAAAGAAGAAAACTGGACCAAAGAAGAAACAGCAACAGGGCTAAAAGCGCTCGGAAGAGTATATGCAGGATGGGGTTTCAGTCAAGCCTTTTATCGCAAACGACTATTCGAAACGGCTTTGGGATACAAAGACTTGGAAACGTGAGTATTTACTTCCCTCCCCCCTTCCCCCCTTGATCCCCCCCCTCAAATCTTTCGAATTGCTAATGCTCCGTGATTTCCCCACACAGCTTCATGGTCGAATTCTGGGAAGGTTGGGCCCTCTCCAAACACCCGGAAAACATGCTAACCATGCTCTACACCTGGCAATCCGCCGACTGTTCCGCTCAACCTCCCTACAAGAATGATTTCCCTGCCGCAATGGCCGCTATAAAAGCAAAAGCTCTCATCCTGCCAGGCAGGACAGACTTGTACTTTCCACCAGAGGATTCAGAGTATGAAGTCAGTTGTATGACGGAGGGCACTGGCAAGTGTGAGGCTTTTCCCAGTATCTGGGGACATTGGGCTGGTGGGCCGGGACAGAGTACAGAGGATGTGGCGTGGTTGGATGGGAAGCTGAAGGACTTTTTCGCTGCTTGAAGTCGTTTGTAGGAAGCAGAGAGAGGAGAGGACAAGAACGAGCGAGAGAGTAGTGGGATGAACGATATGTCTGCTTTCGCTACTTCGCTAATGATGGTTTATGCAACGCAACGATCTAATCCTCCAGCATGTGGTCAAATACGTTGGGGATAAGGAAGAAGAGAAACAATGCGACCAACCAATACCAACGTCCCAAACCGAGAAACACGTGCTAATGTCCCACACCGCCAGCAACCCAATTAGCAAACTCTGGATTTCCTGGTGGTGGGAAGAATCCTTGATCTTGTTGTTGCTGAGGAGGAATCGCATTCGCATCACCTGCTGGCTCTGCCCCTTGCTGCTCTGCTCTGCGTCTAGCTTCCTGCTGTCGCTGCTGGCGATAGTAGACCAAAAACGCTAGCATGGCAGCAAGGCCGACGATCATAAACATCTCCACGAAGCCATCGTCGATATCCGTAGCGTCGTCGTAGAAGTCGTCACCACCGGGCATGTGATTGTGTGCGTCGTCCCAGTCATCGGCTTCAAAGTGGTCGGCGTAGTATGCTGCGTCAGCTTCGAGGAAGTCGTTGAGCCATTGGCTAAGAGAGCGGCTAGGCTTTGTTGCTGCGGTGAAGTCAGTTAGCTAGGTTCAAGGATGTGGTGAGACGGAATAGCTTACAAGGCTCATCTCTGATAGAATTGACACTGCCACCACTGACGCCATTCCACCAACTGCGCAGCCTCAGCTTTGCAAGACTCAACTTTGCGGGCAGATAAGCCTCGGCGTTTGTTCCAAGTGCTTGGTCGTAGAAACGTTTGGCTAGGTGGAAGTCTTGCTCAATTCCAATGCCATTTTCATGCATCCAACCAAGATTCCACATGGCCTGCGCACTTGCCATTCCTTCGGCAGCGGCTTGATAACACATAGCAGCGGTCTCAGGCGAAGCTGTAGTACCAATGCCATCAAGATAGTAGTCGCCCATCTTGACCAGCGCGTCAGTGTTTGACTGCCTAGCTGAGCGAGTCCAGTAGATCAGAGCAAGAGCCGCATCGCTGACTGCGTCAACGCGGCGGCGTAGGAATGGGAAGATGGACGGGAGCGAGTAGCGTGGGCGCGTATGATCAAGGAGATATCCGACATTGGCTTGTGCGGTTTCGTAGCCTTGCTCGGCAGCCATCATGTAGGCGATGATTGCAGTCTCGAGATCACCGCGATCGTAAGCTTCGTTTGCCTCGATGAATGACGAGTGGATAACCTCTGCCTTTTCCGCAGCTATCTTGTAATAGACGGAAGCCACACCACAAGAACGGTCACGACCCACACCCTGGTCGCTCAACTCGGCCAGATAGTAGAAGGCCTCGATATGGCTGTTGCGAGCAGCCAGGTCGAAGTAACTTCTCGCAGTGTGGATATCGCCTTGATCCATAAATAGAATGCCCAAGTTCGTTTGAGCAACCGCAAGGTCTTGATCAGCAGCGGGAGAAAAGTAGTCGGCAGCCTTGACAGAGTTCTGAGGGACGCCCAGTCCTTCCATGTACATGACTCCCATGGAGTACTGTGACAGTGCATCACCATGCTCAATACCACGAGTGAACCAAATCTTAGCCTTGGTGTAGCTCTGTTCTGTACCTTCTCCACGCAAGAACATTCTACCCAGGTAGCCAGCAGCCTTTGGAGCTAGCTTCTCAACAGCAGGTGAAACGTCGGACTTGACCTTTCCAGAAGTGGTCCAGTATAGTCTAGCGACCTGCATGAAATGGTCCTTTGCCTCGGGGAAGTTGCGAGCCAGTCCCCTCGAGCCATCGTAGTAGATTCTAGCAAGGTTGAAGGTGGCCTTGAGGTCGCCCTTTCTTGATTGGAAGTCGAGGAATTCAAGAACGTCGTCCAGATCGGCATACGCATCTGATGTTGGCCCTCCAGTCTTTGCGTTTGGGCCCGAGCTGCTCACGCTAGCTCCTTCACCATAGATTCCTCCATCTTCATCGACCAAACGGAAAGCGTTCTTCACCAACGAGTGGCCACCAGGGGGGCCGGACTTGTAAAAGTCAACGGCCTGTTTTGCGACCAACCTGTACCAATGTACCGACTCTTCACAATCCCTTGGAGTAGCGATTCCAGAATGATGACGGTATGCCAGAGTCATCTGAGAGCGAATGTCGCCCTGCTCAGCAGCAAAGGTATGGTATAGAAGAGCTCTGGCCTGATCTTGCGGAACGGCGTTTCCAATGCCAGTGGCGTACATGAAACCTAGCATGTATTGGGCAGAACTGTTGCCGTTCAAGTACGCCACGGTCTGGTAGTATTCGAAGGCGCGCGAGTAGTTCCTCGGATAGGTGAAGTTGCCGTAGAAGTTCATTTCTGCCAACAGCCACAAGGCATCGACATCCTGTTGTTCGGCCGCATGTTGGAGTAGGGTGACAGCGTGAGACAGAGCGGGAGTAAGAGGTGGAGGAGTATCGTCGGTGGTGAGGAGGTCTTTCTGGCCGGGCTGGTTCATGAAGAGGAGGACAAACAACTCTTTGGCGTAGTGGATCGTGGTGCCCACAACGCCCGATGGCTTGCTAAGGCGTGCGAGGCGACTGGTTGCAGGACGTATCTTGCGTAGAGCCTTCAGAGCGTCCTTGACGGCTTCACTCAGCTCATGTGGCGGCAGCTTGTCGTGTGTCGAGCCATGTTGGCCTTTAGGAATATGCGGCGTCACGTCGGGATGAGATGGATCCTGTTGCTCCAGTGCGACCTTCTGGCAATTGACGAGGGCCAATAAGAGGCATAATAAGAGGAGCGACACGGTTCGCCACGATCCTGTCCTCATTGTGTGATATTTGACATGTCGATGTCGACACAAATGGCCAGCTGGTGACATGGAAGGCGCCTTGATTGCCCTCTACAGCCATCCCGCATCCACTGCGCTAATTCCACCTAATCTCCGGCACCGCGTCATTGTGCCAAATATCTGTATATTCCAACAAACACATCAGGGAAAGAATATATGAGACAAGGGGGATCATCCAGGCACGAGACGGCCATTCATGTACATGTGTGCAAGCATGAAGACCAGCTTCATTGTAGCACCAGGCTTTCTCCATTTCCAACGTCCACCCAATTGACTCCCTCGAACGATCCAATCACCTCGTCGCCCACTGAGTCTTTCCTCCTCGAGCCTGTGTTTCGCTCCTTCTCACTCGCTACAGCATCCTTGACACTGATCTTCTTCCGCTTGAGTAACCAGCCCACAATCCCCGTGCCCTTCTTATCCTCATCATGTGTACCAACCCAGTAGCCGGCCTTTAGTTTCCGTTGCGCTTGCAGTCCATTGTGTGCTCCCAGGTTAAGCTGTTGTGCCGCTCTGAGGCTGACGTCTTCGAGGCCATGCATGAAAGCCAGCGTCTTTATTGGTGGACTGGCCTTGGTCACAAGATCGATGTCCTCGCTATAACTGTGTATACCATGTGGTGTATAGATGACTGCTTCCGCAGCCTCGTCTTCCTCTTCTGGCTCTGTGTATTGGTGTGAGCTACTTCTTCTGGAAGCTTGACCGCTCTGAAGGTTGTTGAAGGTGATCATCAGCGCCGAGTGAAAGTATAGCATGTCGCTGCTCGTTACGAGTCGTGAGATGCCGAGCCACTCGGGCAAAGGGGGTACTGATGTCGCGTGCCAGTCGGGATTGTGGGAGAAGTGTGGTATCGTCTGGACTACGCGGAAATGTTTCCATGACTCGATCAGTGGGATTGCTTTCTGTCGCGGAATGAGTATAAGGGCACACTCTTGATGTCTCGACCTTCCTACCTCTATCGCAAAGACGGGCACATCTGGGTGCACATCTCTCATGGTTTGTTCATGACAGTGGTCGGTGAACTGGTGGCTGATGGCCACAGCATCTATGAATGTCTCAACATGTTCATGACTTGCGGCAACGTCTGCAATGCTCTTCCTGCCTTTACCAAGGCGTAGTCCACTGGCCAGCGACTCTGTCTCGCGGATGAGATCTTCTACCGCAGCGATGCTCGGTACTCGAGGTTTCTCAGAATGCCATTGTTTACTCAACCAACTTGTGTAGTCGGTCTGTGTTCCGGAGAGCCAGGGGTCGATCAGGATGTTGAAGTAGACTCGACCACCACGCTTGGTCGCAGCGATTGGACGAGGAATCATGAGCAGCCATGCTGTGTCGGCACTAAGATGGTGAAGGACCGGTCGACGCATGGCGAGAGCATCACTCACGGCATCTTGCAAGTTTTGATGCAGTTGAGCAGCAGGATCTTCCATGTCGCCTTGTTCAACATGGTGACCGCCTGCTTTGCTTTGCTCTGCCTTCTTTTGCCTGTTTGCGACGCGCCCCATGACATGCTCATGTTTGTCTCGGCCCCTCCCGAAATGTGGGGAAGCTCTCGCCCTCAAGTGATGCAATCACACTGTCTTCCTTGGACCAGCTTTCCGATACAGTTGGAAAAAAGTCTGTATGTGACAGAGGACAAACGATGCCCCATCAGTAAACTCGTCTTTCATGGACAAGGGGTTATTCGTCAAACAAAAGTAGACATCCTTGGGTGCAAATGTCCGGGTCAGAACAGTCGCTGGCAATCCTTCCATCATCCTGCCTTGGCTCATCGTCGACACTGCCTCTTCGTGACGTCCGAAACTTGGGATCTGCCTCGTTCTGCGCCTGCCACCAAGCCACCTTATAAGGAGACCGATCGGCCTCGACTTTGCATTTTCAACGACCTAACAGACTACTCACCCTTTATTGTCTACATTATTCATCATGACCAAGGAGGCATACAATCCTCCCCCTGGACCTCCACCGGGTTGGGCCAAGAGGCAAGAAGCTTCATCTGGATCTTATGCACCACCTCCAGGCCCGCCACCGGGCTATCAGAGACGCGACGAGAGGGCCAGTACGAATGAACAATTTGCCCCTCCCCCAGGACCACCCCCGTCACACAGTCATGACGACCAGTCCGCTCCACCGGACTATGCTCCATGGTTGTCTGTGCCAGACACGAGTCTTCTGCCACCTGCTCCTGCTATGACCTATGATACCTCTCCAACTGCGAACGCCACCCAGTACTCGGCTGAACAGGCTAAAGACTGGTGTAATCGTAATCATCTTTACCCTCCTGGCCAAGTTCCTCGCGCAGTCCATGAGGACTTCCACCGCCACGGCTTCACATTCAGCCAACCTCCGCCAAACTTCTCTGGCGAGTTGACACGAGCCATGCGCGAACGGAACACTTGGTCTGTCCGCACACGTAAGAATTGCGAGGACTGCATCCTGACTACTTCTGCTCCTCTATACTCTGCGGCTTTGAACGATCCCTTGAGGACCCAGGGAAGACCTTTCACAATCTATTTTGAAATCCGTGTGACTCGTATGAGTTCCGATTCAGGCGATGAAGGAGATGCTGGAGTCGCGATTGGATTCGTGGCTCCCCCATACCCTGCCTTCCGACTCCCTGGATGGGAAAGAGCCAGTCTTGGAGTGCATGGTGATGACGGCCGTCGCTACATCGACGACGACGGTGGTGGTCAAGACTTCACTACTTACTTCAAGAACGGCGAGACAGTCGGTATTGGTATGATCATCAAACCGGCACAATTCCCCGGCCGTAGAAGGGATGTCGAGGTCTTCTTCACTAGAGAGGGACAGAAAGAAGGAGGATGGAGCATGTATGAGGAACGTGATGGAGATGACTGTGGCAGTATCGTTGGTCTGGAGGGGGATCACGATTTGATGGCTGCAGTAGGCATGTTCGGTCAGGTCGACTTTGAGGTGAGGTTCCGTAGAGAAGAGTGGCTATATCGCCCTTAAGTCATTGAGTCGTGTACGATGCGCCAAATGAGATAGCGTTTCAGACGTTGGCTTTTACCGCCTAGGCTTGAAACACCCCGAGCATCGGTTTCTCGGAGTGCGAGCTTGAGCTAAAGATTTGAAGAGTCCCGGAGTGTTCGTAGACGAATGGTGATGAACTTTCGTGTGCTAAATTGAGACAGACTGTGATCACTCAAGAACACAAGGAGTTTAGTCTGGGATGTAAAGTTGTAAGAGAAACTGGAAAGCCAAAAATAGAGTGACGCAAGTGGGGGGTCGAAGCTCGTGCATCTCCATCCGATGATTGTTGATTCGAATCAAGGCGTCGCAGGGTCCATCAAAGAAGAAAGTGTCGATTAGCATTCCGTGTCTTTACTCTCCTCGATTTCTCCCACCTCTGCTCCCTCTCGGTTGACTCCATTCACTCTCATCACCAAGCACTGTGCTCCCTCACTGTGCTCCCTCCATACCATCGTCAGACACCACTCCTCTACCCCGCTACACCGCTCTACTTACACGACACAACATGGCTGCCGCCATGATCAACAACGTTCTGGAGAAGCTCCATCTGACCAGTACACACGAAGCTCCCGAGGAACCCAGCCAAGAAGACTACCAGAAGCTCTTGGACAAGTTCACCAAGGCTGGTCAGGAGCAGGTCTTCGCCTTTTGGGATGACCTCAACTCTGCCGAGAAAGGCTTCCTCTACCAACAGCTCGTTGAAGTTGACCCCGAATATGTCAACGACATCACCAAACGCGCCTTGAACCCTCCCAAGACCGAGTCTGAAGACGCCGCACCCAAGCTCGAGCAGCTTCCCGAATCCGCCACTTCTTCCATCTACGACTCAAAGCCAGAGGATCTGAACAGATGGTACACACAGGGTCTGGAGTTCATTGCCCAGAACCAGGTTGCAGTTGTTCTCATGGCTGGTGGACAAGGTACTCGCCTGGGAAGCTCTGCCCCCAAAGGATGCTACGACATTGGACTTCCTAGTCAGAAGTCGCTGTTCCAGCTTCAAGCAGAGAGAATTTGGAAGATCCAGCACCTGGCTCAACACGAGCACAACAAGGAAGAGGTCGTTGTACCCTGGTACATCATGACCAGTGGCCCTACTCGCAAGCCTACCGAAGAGTTCTTCGAGAAGCACGCCTACTTTGGCCTCAACAGAAACAATGTCGTCTTCTTCGAGCAGGGTACTCTTCCTTGCATTTCCAACGACGGCAAGATTTTGTTGGAGACAAAGTCAAAGGTTGCTGTCGCACCTGATGGCAATGGTGGTCTTTACAATGCCCTCTTCAAGTCTGGTGTTGTTCAAGACATGGAGAAGAGAGGCATCAAGCACATTCACGCATATTGTGTCGACAACTGCCTAGTCAGAGTCGCCGATCCCACCTTTATCGGCTTCTCTGCTTCCAAGAATGTAGACATTGCCACCAAGGTCGTTCGCAAGCGCGATGCCAAGGAGTCTGTTGGTCTCATTTTGTCAAAGAATGGCAAGCCTGATGTTGTCGAGTACTCGGAGATTGACAAGGAGACTTCCGAGGCAAAAGACTCCAAGGATTCAAGTCTGCTGAAGTTCCGCGCTGCCAACATCGTCAACCACTACTACTCATACAAGTTCCTCGAGAGCATTCCCCAGTGGTCGGCTGAACTTCCTCATCACATTGCCAGAAAGAAGATTCCCTACGTCGACACTGAGAAGGGTGAGACGGTCAAGCCTGAGAAGCCCAACGGCATCAAGCTTGAGCAATTTGTCTTTGACTGCTTCCCCTTCCTTTCCATGGACAAGTTCGCATGTCAAGAGGTCAAGAGAGAAGATGAATTCTCGCCTCTCAAGAACGCCAGAGGGACTGGTGAGGACGATCCTGACACCAGCAAGCGCGACATCTTCCGTCAAGGTACTAGATGGCTCGAGGCTGTCGGAGCTGTTGTGACGAGTGAGGACGACAACGCTGGCGTCGAGATCTCACCAAAGATCAGTTACGTAAGTACAAGTCAGAATGGGAACAAGAGAGACCGTGCTAACACATACACCAGGGCGGTGAAGGACTCGAGTTCTTGAGCGAGCGCACAATCAAGGCACCTGCAGTGATTGAGCAGGAGAAGCAGTAAATTGGTGGAGTGCATGAGGCGCAATAGGGCGTTGATGGAAGTGGCAGTCACAGTAATGAAACGACAAAGGCGCCGAGTATATTGAGTAACAATCAATCAACAGCAGAGTATCAACGAAAATGCAACAAGCCTCCCAGCCACCGACCACACATTTCACAGCAGGATTCGGCTCATGTATAGCAGATATGCGTGCACGGATCAGGTTTGGTACCTGCAAGCTACCTCTGAAGCCGTCAACGGCGCAGCTAAAGCATGAAGCCTATCTCTACGCGTCTTGTTGACTGCCTCAGAGGTAACCAGATGCAAAATTTATTCACGCTTGACGAAAGTTGATGGGAATGTTGACTGGATCTGAGGTAAAGGCTCGCAGCGGGGGGAGCAGTGCATGAAGCTGGCCGAAAGGTTGGAGTGGGTCTGCCCTCGGCGTTTCCCTCTTTTCGGGCCTCTCGCGCCGCAATCGCAACAACAACAACCGTCCAACCTTCGTTGCTCATCTCAACTCGCTTGTCGCATTGCTTGTATCGTGTTGTCTGGTTCAGCAATTCTTTGGAGCATCTGACTATAGTTTGAATCCGGGTTCCCAGTCAGCAGTAACAGTGTAAGACAAGAAGACGATCCGTTCCCAAGCACCAAACGTGTGGGAGCTATAGACGCTGACGCTGTAGCAGGTCAAGTAATCTCGCAAACCATCAGGTCAGTCGTCTCGTTGGTCGCATCCCACATGCACCCTTCCGTCGTGCCAGTATCCTCGCACTTTCTCAACAGCTTCCTCGTTTCTGCTTGCACCATGTCATGCTCGGCCACCATGACTCGACGCGGTTCACTCGCCATGGCTCCTGGTCGAACATGAGCATCACTCCAACTCTGATCACTACATGTGGAACCACTCATGCGGTTCATCAATTTATGAGGGGGATCAATTGGCAAAACAACACTACAACAAACTTCCAACTGCTTACACCATCTGCGTGCAACATAATCTGACTCGAAGACAGCTTTCCAGCAGAACATCCACCATGTCTTCTCTATCGCGTCGCGCCTGCTACAAGTGTGGCAATGTCGGTCACTACGCTGAGGTCTGCTCCTCGTCCGAGCGTCTGTGCTACAATTGCAAGCAGCCTGGTACTCAATCCTGGACTCTGAAACCTGTTTTGCTATGCTCATCATCTGGATAGGCCACGAGTCAAACAACTGCCCTCAGCCTCGCACTACTGAATGTACGTCATGTATCGTCACACCAGCTTCAGCTTGGACTGTTATGCTGACCTCCACCCCAGCCAAGCAGTGCTACCACTGCCAGGGCCTTGGACACGTCCAGGCTGACTGCCCTACCCTTCGTCTGAACGGCGGTGCTAATGGACGCTGCTACTCCTGCGGCATGCCTGGCCATCTTGCCGTATGTGCATAGTCCGGCTGTCAATCACTTTCCGTCTTGGCTAATCTCATCCTATAGCGCGCATGCCCTACCCCTGGAGCTGCTGCCGGCCTTGGTCGTGGTGCTCCCGGCGCCCGTGGTGGCTTTGGCGGATTCCGGGGCGGCTTCGCTGGAGGTCCTCGTCCCGCTACTTGCTACAAGTGTGGTGGTCCCAACCACTTCGCTCGTGACTGCCAGGCCCAAGCCATGAAGTGCTATGCTTGCGGTAAGCTGGGTCACATCTCGCGTGAGTGTACTGCTCCTAATGGTGGCCCGCTCAACACTGCCGGCAAGACTTGCTACCGCTGCGGCGAGACTGGTCACATTTCTCGTGAGTGCAGCCAGCAAGCTGATGCCAACGGCGAGTCTGCTCCCGTTGTCCCTGCCGATGCCATCGCTGCTGCTCCTCTACCCGTTCAGACTCCCAACCCTGCGGCTGCTATCATTCCCGCATCCGTCTCTGCTTGAGTCATCTTTCAATAGATACCATGCCTCATGAGGACCATCTTGGACTCGGATTAACAAGGCCAGTCCTCATGCTTGATAAACGTCCATCGACAGCATCTTTCATTTCTCGACAACCATTTTCCATACAAGCGTGCTCGCGAGCGGCTTTGACACATACAAGACATTTCTGGGCTTATTTTTACGTTTCCTTTCTCTAAATCGAGCTGGCTTGCTCTCACGACCTTACCATGACCTGCGAAAAAAGTTTATCACGAGATCCCGACCACGATGTCCACATTTTCTTTCTCTTCAACACCAACGACCAGCATTTACACTCGCGGCGTAATCACGCTACGCTGGCACTATACTCTTTTTGGAGAGAGAAGTGCAAACAGGAGAGCAGTTGCCGGACGAAGGCGATGCACAGCGGAGTGCGTGAGAGAGCAAGGAAGGATGGAGAAGAAGAAGAAGATATAGAAGCATCAGGCGGAGAGGGAGAGGAGAGATGGCAGAAGCGGTATTACATTGGCCCATCTTGAGTAGGCGATCATAGACAAATATAGCAAATAGTTGGTATTCTCTTGACAATATTGCCACAGTAATCGCCAGCGATTGCACCACTAGATTTTCTTGCGGCACAATGGATGAGCTTCTCAAGCCGACCTGTCAGGGTGACGCCAAATTGTTGGTCGAACGCGGAACTTCTCCGCAAAGACAGAGCGCGCAAGCCAGACCTTTTCAGAAAATTATCATCCGCGACCAGCTTTCCAACAACCCTACTGTCGCAACATAAACCACGACATCATAATACACCATGGCGCCCGCAACAAAATCAATCAGCAGTAGCCGCATACCAGCGAGCGTAAACGAATATACCATCCTCCCACTCTCAATACCAGCCACCGACTCTTTTCCCCACGCCACAAAACATTACCTCTACCTACGGCCCAATGCGCCCAAAATCCCCACCGACAACACGCCGCGCGAACTGTTTGTCGTAAACCTACCCATCGATGCTACAGAGTCACATTTACGCAGTTTGTTTGCTGAATGTGGTGGTGGTGCTAGAGTTGAACGAGTTGAATTCGAGGGTCAGAGGACTGGAAGAAAAGTTACGGCGCCGGTGACTAGTAAGAGTGGAGGGAGGAAGAGGAAGAGAGGGGCTGAGGAGAAGATGGTCGATTTGCCGGAGATGTGGGATAGGAGGGTGGGGAGGAGTGGGAATACTTGTGTGGTTACGTTTGTGGATGCTGCGGCGGCGGAGATGTGTGTCAAGGAGGTCAAGAGAAACGTCAAGGCTGGCAAGGAGATTATTTGGGGTGCTGGATTGGGAGGAGACAAAGTGCCTGCTTTGGGTGCTGCGAGTGAGTTGGATTTCCCTTCTCCTGCTCATCCTTTTGTGTTGCCGGTCTTTTGCTAACAGTGCGGTGTACAGGATATCTCAGCCACCACACGCTCCGCTTCCCCTCGACAGCAGTCCTTCAAGCCTCAGTCGACGCATACATGACCTCCTTCGCCGAGCAAGAAGCCTCCCGCTCCCGCGCACTCGCTCGCCAACGCGCAGAACCCGACGAAGACGGCTTCGTCACCGTCACACGCGGAGGACGCATGGGACCAGCACGTCAAGAAGAAGCAGAAGAGGCGGCCAAGAAGCAAAAGGAGAAAGCAAAGGGCAAGGAAGACTTTTACCGCTTCCAGATGCGTGAGAAGCGCAAGGAAAAGGCCAATGAGTTGCTCAAGGGCTTTGAGGAGGATAGGAAAAAGGTGGAAGCTATGAAGATGAGGAGGAATAAGTTTAGACCGAACTAGATGGAGGTTGTTGTCCTTCTTACACGGTCTGGCTCTGACGTGCCAGGACGATGGTATATCAAACGACACTTTTAAATTACATCATGGCTAAACTCGAGGATTCACCTATCAGCTTGATGCTCAAATCCCAGAAGCATACAGCGGCTCTCAATGTCAAGTCTGAGGGCATGTCAAAAGCATTCGGTGGCTTCGCATCTTTGATATCAAGATTAGGTTGTACCCGCTGTGCGATACCCTTTTCGTTCGGAAGCAATGCCCTTTTCGTCCTCTCATCTTGTGTTCGTCGGCGTCGAGATGCACTGACTCTCATGTCACCGAGTCCCGAGGCAGGTACGATGCATAGAGATTGAGAAGCACTGACTCTGATGTCAACGAGAGTCTCGAGATTGAGCAGATCCGACGCTTTGAAACAAAGCCTCTGACATTGTTCAATCTCCATATCAGTGCCTTTGATATGGTCCTTCAGTATCAGAGTCGGTATGGTAAGTGAGAGAAGAATAGGGTTGGCTCGCACCGTAAACGACAGGGCGACAGGGCGCGGAGACCCCAGATGGAGTGATGCCTCGGTTCCGAAGTCCCCGCATGTGATGGATGATTCGGTCGTCCGCTGCTCCTGCATCAACTTGGCCGGCCCTTGGTTGTCTTCCGCACTAGCCGCTGAAGATCTATATCATCTTTTTTGCCTTTGTACATTTGACCTTCTCTGCTCTCAAATTCTCACTCGCCTTTGCCTTCCCTCTTTCACACATACACACACATCCACTACACAATATGGCGTCGGCAGCAAGAAGTATCCGTCCGCTTATGCGACCATTGTCCCTCCAGTCGCCTCTACGCCAGAGAGTCTTGTCGAAGCCATGGTGCGTATCCTTGAAGAGATTGTTCATGACATGTACTGACGATCCAACAGCTGGCGCAGCATCTCATCCTCCCAGCCCCTCAGGCAGACCACAACCGGCGAACCTCACGACCTCACAAATGCCATCCCGACACCCCTCTCACACATGTCCGAGACTGAGCAAATGATGCAAGAGTCCGTCTCAAAGTTCGCCAACGACATCATCCTACCCAAAGTCAGAAGCATGGACGAGAATGAGAAGATGGACCAAGACATCATTGAGCAGTGCTTTGAGCAGGGTCTCATGGGCATTGAGATTCCGGAAGAGTTTGGTGGCGCTGGCATGAACTTTACTGCTGCCATTGTCGGTATCGAGGAGCTGGCAAAGGTCGATCCTAGCGTTAGTGTCATGGTTGATGTGCACAACACTCTGGTCAACACTACTCTGCTCAAGTACGGTACCAACGAGAGCAAGCGCAAGTGGCTGCCTCAGTTGGCTACCAACACTGTTGGTAAGCACTTCCTCCCTTCTCTGACTTCTTCTCGCTGCGCATTGCCTTACATGCTTCCACAGGCTCCTTCTGTCTCTCCGAACCCATCTCCGGCTCCGATGCCTTTGCCCTCAAGACCCGCGCCGAAAGGACCGCCGATGGCTACCGCATCAACGGCTCCAAGATGTGGATCACAAACTCGCTAGAAGCAGGCTTCTTCATCGTCTTTGCAAACCTCGACCCCTCAAAGGGCTACAAGGGCATCACAGCCTTCATCGTCGACAAGGACACCCCCGGCTTCAGCATCGCCAAAAAGGAAAAGAAACTCGGTATCAAGGCATCCTCAACCTGCGTCGTAAACTTTGACGACTGCGATATCCCCAAGGGTAACTTGCTCGGCAAGGAGGGCGATGGCTACAAATACGCCATTGGCATTTTGAACGAAGGTCGTATTGGTATCGCTGCTCAGATGACCGGTCTTGCTATGGGTGCCTTTTCCAACGCTGCCAGCTATGTCTGGAACGACCGCAAGCAATTCGGCACCCTCGTCGGTGAATTCCAGGGTATGCAACATCAACTCGCTCAAGCATGGACGGAGATTTGCGCAGCAAGAGCCATGGTCTACAATGCCGCTCGCAAAAAGGAAGCAGGCGAGGACTTTGTCATGGATGCCGCCATGGCCAAGCTCTACGCTTCTCAGGTAGCCGGCAAGGTTTCCGGCCAGGCTATCGAGTGGATGGGTGGTATGGGTTTCGTGAGAGAAGGACTTGCAGAGAAGTACTGGAGAGATAGCAAGATTGGTGCCATCTACGAGGGCACGAGCAACATTCAACTCACCACTATTGCTAAGCTTTTGCAGAAGGAGTATACCAAGTAAAAAAATTGGTGCCTTTCCTTCTCTCTCCTAGAAGACTTTTTTGAATAGAGAAGAAACTTTTTCCAGATGGAATTTAGGAAAAAAAAAACTTGAAAGAACTGTCACAACAACTAATAATCAGTTTTCTTTGGATCCCTTCCTTCTCGCTATCACAAAAGGTGAATTAAACAAACTCGTACGCCTTTGATCACAATAATCAAATTGCCAAAAAACAAAAACTCCCCCTCGTCACAAAACTCTTTTCCCCTAACCATGTGATGGAAAATCAAATCTAAATCATAGACCACTTAAAAAAAAAACATTGAATTCAACCTCTTCAAATTCTTCCCCAAGTCTATAATGACTAAAGAAGAAGAAAAAAAGAAACATATAACAGCAAATGCGAGAGATTCAACGAACAAAGTAAATAGGGGGGGTAAGAAGCGGAACGAATAAAGTAATGCAAGTATAGACTCTAAGAGAGTCTTAGAGAAAAAAGTTATAAGAGAGATATATTTAGGGGGGGCAGTATCTAATGTATTCGTTTACCATTCTTAGAGTTCTTACTCTATTGGTTTTCTCTTTTCGAGGAGAATGGCAAAAGGGGAGGGAGTTATTTGGGAGTAGAGGGGTTTATAGGTGTAGAGAGGGGATGTGGGATATAGGGTATAGGATATGGGGGTGTTGTAGCCAGTTATGGCTTAGTCTCTGGAGGAAGATAGAAAGGAAAAGAAGGGATAGATGTTCTAGGCAGGAAAAAGAAAAGATGGGGGAGGACTGTGGATCTTGAGCACAGTGATATGTAGCTTCTAGGGAAATGATGTCGAGGGTGAAGGGGATCGTGGAGATGGTGAGAGGAGTTTTTGAGGTCTTTGAGGGGGGGGAAGGTGTCAATCTGTGGTCTTTAGTCGTGTGTCTATCTGTACCAGATAGACGTGTAAGAAGAGTTCAGACATCAGGAAAGCACAGAACTGTTGATGGGATAAGAGATGGACTGTAAGAAGGAGGAGAAACAGTGTAGCAAAACAGAGAGGCAGGAACAGTCCAGTAGAAGGGGGAAGGGAACAATCTACAGACGATGGTTTTGATACGAGCTTTGATCTAAGGGGTTAGGCAGGCATGACTGTCAGTAGAGCAAAACGTCAGAGTGACAGAGAAGATTTGAGAGTGCGATAACTATTATCGTTGAAATGCCTAGAGGTGTAAGGGTACGATCTGATATGAGAGATACTTGTGGTCAACGAAGATAGTCAAGACATGTGATGTAAAGGCAGGCAGGTGGATCTTGGAGAACAAGAGATCAATCAAACATGAGTTCGGTTGGCGCATGTGTGTGGGGTTTTGACACACAGGCTGAATGTATTTATGACAGTCGACAGTGGTTGGTCATGTATTCACAGGTCGCTGTGGGAGGTCAATTATTCTCTTGATCGCCGCGAAGGTAATGTGTATCCTCCAGAATATCGAAGTGAATCGAGAAGAACGTCTCCACATTGGCAGTCTTGTTCATCCTTTTTCATTGTGCAATCAAATCAGAAGAATGTGAGCAGGGTCGTCCTCCACACCAATTGACTTGGAGTAATACCGATAAATTCTCACCTATGTTCAGACAACACCCAATCACGTTGCAAAGAACTCCACAATACTGACACACCTGCAAGATAATTGGCCTAGTCCCCACCTTAATCCCATTACTTTCCTCTCACATTTTTGTAAGCGCACCCATCGGGACATGCAATATAATCCCAAGCTCAAGGTTTTTCGTCCTTCATAGGACGATCGCTTGCCAAATCTGATATTTCTCGCATATAATATGCGAATGATTGGTACCTCCCAGCCACACTAACTCGATAGTGTGGTGTGTACGTATCTTGTATCGCATGGGTGTGGTGAATGCGCTGGGTGGGCTCGTTCCTGCCCCCAAGCTGTCGGTAGCGAGAAGACCGATTGAAGAAAGCAATCCAATATTATTTTTCGTAAGCCCGGAAGAGGAAACGTCGAACGTGGTTTGGAGAGAAAAGGGATGGAAATAGAAATACTTGGACTGGGAATGACAGTGTGGGCAATCCTGAAAGGTGTGTTTTAGATTGAGCAGAGCTCAAGCCACTGGTCATATTAACACTTTTTTCATCAATATACGCGAGCAAAGAGTTCCCGTGTATTCGGGAAATTCCTCGACTGAGCTGGTAGCCTTCGTCGATTGTGCCGTCAGTATGGTAATAGACCGACACGAACATACGATGAGAGTCATTCGCTAACAGTCGCTTTTCGTAGTGAGAAAGGGCCGCGACATTGAAAATGTTGACACGAAAAAGGCCATATGAGAACGCGCATGAGCCGCACCGAATGTACCGACAACTTCACGATTGCATCGACGATAACGGTACAGGAGGCAAAGCGAAAGACCGGATGAATGAAACAGCAATGCGGTCTGGGCCTGTAGAGGTCGTGGTGCTGCAGGCAGAATCCACTTCTGCTAACGCAGAAATCTCTGAGAATAATCTGCATGTACGGAACATATCGACGAAAAGGTAATGAGCAGGCAGGATGCGTCTTGCATGCAATTTAGATCTCGGGATACCCAGCACAAATATAGCGGCTGTGCAAAAACACCGGTCCGTCATATCGCGATGCCATGGACCAAGATGAAGAGTTGTAGCTGGACGCAGGGGACGATGCGAGGAGAACCAGTCAGGAAATACTCCGACACCCAACGTATGCTAGTATGCAGAAGAGAGGCAAGGAATATGGTTCGTAACGAGGAGTGAATGCGGTAGAAAAGATGAAAGAGATGCTGCTCATGTCCAGCCTTCACGTGAATCACGCATAGTGAAGAGTTGCGCTGAATCAGGGTGAGTGATGCGAACATGCTTCGTCAATGAGAGTCAGCACTCACCGATACACGCAATCTTCGTGGATCGGCTGGATTGCCAGGCTCTGTGTAATGAAGTTGCTTCTCATGAGAGACGCATACGTATGAGAGAGCTTCAAGCTTAGAGATACCGATATACCAGAAGTGAAATCTGACGAGTATCAATATGCGCACTTCGGATTCACCCTGTAACATTACCATACTTCCGCAGATGGTGCCTGCTGGACAACAGAGATGAACGTTAAGACTTGAGTATCCCGTGAACATGCGTACGATCCTGAACGTATGTACCAGCGTCTGGCAAAATGCAACCAGATAACGTCCACATGGACCTACAAGCCGAGAGGCGAATGAACACCGCTCTTTGAACATCGGCAGTTGCGGTCAGCGAATCTCGGATCTTTCGCAAAGCTCATCTAAGCACTCCAAACATCCTGGCAAACGAGGTAGGCTAACTACAACGCGTGGCATCGAAGCTCTGCTCGTGCCTGTACCGCAACAGACCCACGTGGAAATAGGATTTGGCATTGCTGTTGTAGTCACCGCCTCATCATGGGGACCCTTGATGTTACACGGCTGCATGAAGCGTCAGCACTGGCCGTTCGTTGATCTCGACATTGGGGGAGGAAGTCAAGTTCGGACTGCTGAAGGATTCCGCGTCATTCGGACTTCCCGGCGGCCGAGAAAGACTTGAGACAAGTCGAGTATTCTTCTTGTTGACTTCTGCCAGATTTGCGGGTCGTCAGACTGTGTTTTGTGCGTTTCGAGTGGCATGATAGCAAAAGAACCCGGTTCTGCGATTGATGGGACAGGGACAAGGATGTTTTTGAGTATTCTGTTTCAAGAAGCGTGTTGCAGGCTGTGACGGAAGCGGCCAATATATTGCGAATGGTCCTGTGCGGTATCGATGTCTTATGTGGCTTGCAGACTGCTTATCACTGGCTCTGGTAAGACACGTAATTTGTAGACACATTCTGGATACGCAATGCCGTGCAGCTAGGTTCGTTCGTTTACAGTGGGCAGATGATGATCCGGTACATCTCAAGGAGATTGACGTGGTTTCGAGCAAGCACATTTGACAGCGGCAGCTTGCGTGCGGATAGATGAGGTTGCCTAGCCCTGTCTCTCAGCAAGGATGCCACGTGCGAGAATGAATAAAAGAGGGGAATATTCGGTAACCTTGGCGTGGTTGAGTCCTCCTGGTTTTGCACGCTCATCACCTTGGAACACACCATGCGCGTGCATGAGCAGCAGCAATCCCGGAACCAAGATGGAGCTCTTGGTGTTGCCCTGTAGGTGGTTGGTAGCGAGGGTAGTACAACTGTGTAGGGCTTTTCCAGAAGCGTACACACGTCGCGCTTGCTCACCGATTGGACGCATAACGCCACGTTGTGGCCATGTCGTTGGCCGGTTGAAGGGTTCTGTACAAGCTGCTTCGACTCACGGGCACTGGGTCAGATCAAGATTGTGAGCACGAACAGCGAGACTCAGAAGTGAGACCCAGAATCCAGCACTTTGGGTGGCACCTGAGTCAGCTTGTTGTCCCTGTCAATCCCCACTTGCTCGGTAGGGTGTGGTCGCCAAGAAGACACGAAGGAGAGGGCCGCATTCCCGTCGCGCCGCAAAAAGCTCGGGGACGCTATCAGAGTCGGTCTGGCCGTGCACCGCAGGCTGTGTGATTGGGTGATTCTGACAGCGGTACGCTACCCGAAGGAATGGAGCGGAAGCCGATCTCGTACATTTCTATTCTGTACAGGCATCGGCGGCCGTGTGTCATATCCGGGTGGTTGTCAACATAAATGTAAAGGTCGTCGGGGCACAAGCTCCAGCAGTGTTTCAATTGCTTGTGAGGACGACCGTTGCAATGCACGTGGCTTTGCTCAACTTGTGTTGTTCAATGAAAGCTAGCGGAAACACGGTTCTCCTTGGTTACGTTGCAGTATCTCTGCATGTAGGCTTAGCTTAATATAAGCAGCTCAGGTCCTGGTTGTGTTTTGTTCCAGTCGGGCGGAGTGGGTCGAGTCTTGAATGTGAAAGTGAGCACCATCTTGGATCGTCTTGGAGCACATCACATCACACCTTCAGATTGCACTGGCCCATTCTTTATTTCTGCCATTGCAACTTTGTTGACCGTAGCTGCAGAAATAGCGGCGGCAGACACCGCTGAATCGACCCAGCCGTTTGCACAAAAATGCAGCCGAAGGAGCGCCATTTGACGGAAGGGATATGTTTGTCGTCTAAACTTTCACTGAATGGCTCATTTGTGGTTTTGTATAAAACATGCCTCGTCAAGGCAGGGCGCAAAGCAGGTGTCGCTGGTTCCAGTTTCGCAATTTCCAGCTTGGCTCGATGACCAAAGTCTGTGATGTCAGCACTCGCAAGCCCATGGAGTCGGCTGACCGAATGTGCTGCTAATGGTGTGCTCCTCGCATGAAGAGAGTCAAGTACGTAGACTCTGAAATCTCATGGTGGCCGAGTCTCGTCGCTGGGTCCTCTAGCGATCTAGTAAGTTTTCTAACTTCTCTAGGTGAAGCAGGAGAGGAGACTTGTGTGTGTATTGTATTAGTCGGCTACGCTGAAGAAAACCGACTGCCTGGAAGGTTTGGAGTGGTTCAGAGCGCCGGCCAGTTGGGACAGCGGGCTGTTAGCGGCAAGCAGGGATCTTGGGACCGGGATCCGAGATAACAATACTCTTGCGATATTAAGTTGGTGCTGCAGTGTTTCGGCGCGGTACGCTTAGGAGAGAGGCAAGTGAGCGGAAGCAAGGACTGTCGTGGATTGAAAGCAGAAGCTGGAAAACACAAATGGACCAAGAAGAAAGAAGTGCGAAACACGGGCTGCACGAGGGCGTGTATCTAATCGCCCTTTTGAGAGCGTGATCCGTGGATCTGGGCTCTGTGCAGAGCACAGAGAAACGGTGTGCCTGCCACGTCCTCTAGCTCATTCGCCTGAAGCGCGAGATGTGTCCAAATGGACCGACACCGACGGTGCGGTCAGCCAGTCAGCCGCCAGAGGTGAGACGGTGTCGTGCCGAGCCTGAGCTTCCGACGCCGTACCGGCCCAACTTGAAACCCCCGTCTGCTGTGCAGTTGGTGTTTGGGTAAAGATGAGCACTGAGCAGATGCTTGGGTGATACACAGCAAAAAATGGCGAGATGCGACCCCGTCCAAGGGGGATGCCATCCGCTCGGGCGGTATGCACGAGCTTGTGCTGTAGAACCCCCTTCGATCCACGGCTCCTGCCTGCACCTAATCCTGGCGCCCTTTTATTTTGCTTCTCGTAGGTGCTCTCTTGCCCTTTCCCACAAAACAGATTGCTAGCACTAGCCCGGGAGCCATCCGAGACTTGCGCAGCTTGCCGCTGCTGATGACTTCTCTGCACCCGTCTCTCTGGGAACTCGACTGCGTGTGCCCTTAAAGTGCCTCTGCCCCGCCCCGCCGCCCACTCCCCCGAGCCTTGTCGACGTTCACTACTGCTGCTACTACTGCTACTGCCTGCTGTCGCTGCTCCTAAGCTGCTGCTAACTAAAACTTCGTCTGTTCACGCCCCGGGGCGCTTCGTTCCTCTCTTGGCCTTTCTTTTATTGCGCTTGCTTATAGCCGCCCGCGCGCCGTCCTCGCTGTCATTGGAGATCATGTGCTGTGGCTTTTCTTGATAATGTCTAGAATAGCAGTCGCGTCTCTTGTTGCCCCTCAAGAAGTCTTGTGCGTATCCGTCCCACCCCCTTCTAGCCCCAACGCGTTCCCGTCAGCCCATCTACTCTATCGTTCTTACATCCAACGGTCTGGCATTTTCTTACCTTTCTACTTTTACAGATCCGTCTCAGTAAGAGCACCAATGCAGCAAGAATGGTATGAAGAGAATGGACGTTGGTACCATGCATGGCAAAAGGGACTATACATGTACCCGCATGACGAGGTGAGCCGTTCTGTCTTTAACCTTTGCCAGTCCACGCATTGGCCTTCGTCTTGCTCATGCTGACCTTCTACCCAAGGAGGAACGCCATCGCATGGATGTATACCACAATCTCTTCTATGACAAAGCTGGATTGAGCCTGCATTCCGCGAGGTTGATACCCGAGGTCACTCGTCGTCCCCGGATCATGGATCTTGGATGTGGTACTGGCTTCTGGGCAATCGACATGGGCGAGTACGTAACCCCCATTGACACAATTGGAGACTCAAGACTAATTTCTCGACCAACAGACAATACCCTGAGGGGGAGGTGAATTTATTCAGATCACAAAATTCCACTCCAACCACTGACCAAAATTTCATCAGGTCCTCGGATTAGATCTCGCCAACCTCCAACCTGCCCAAATCCCACCAAATGTCCGCTTCCAAATACCTTTTAATTTCGAAACACCTTACTGGAGTTTGGGACAAGATTCGTGGGACTTGATTCATATGCAAATGCTCTGTGGTAGTGTCTCGAGCTGGCCAAATCTATACGCAAAAGTCATCTCGTAAGCATTGTACAAACATAATCGTCTACTAAGCTGACGCGGATAGACATCTCCGACCCGGATTTGGCTGCATTGAGCAACTCGAGATAGATTTCGAACCTCGTTGTGACGATGGCACACTTCCACCGGACTCGTTCCTAAGACAATGGTATGATTATCTGGTACGAGCTACAGATCAGACGCCCAAAACCATACGCTACTCGCACAGCACCCGACAAGCCCTCTCACAAGCTGGATTCACCGACATCTCAGAACGTGTGATCAAAGCACCTTACCGAGCGTGGTCAACAGATCCTACCGCATTCAATGTCGGCAATTTCCATCAGACTGCATTGGACCTTTGTGCTGGTCTGGAAGCATTGAGTCTGGGCCCATTCTCCCGCGTATTCGGGTGGAGCAAGCAAGAGATCGAGGGCTTCCTCGCCGGAGTCCGAGCAGAGATCCGTAATCGTTCCATCCACGCGTACACCAACATGTAAGCAATTTCACTTCTGTGATCTGTCCAATCCGTGCCCCTTGCTAATTTGCCTCAGCCATGTGTGGACTGCGAGACGACCACTGGCCAGGTGATGACCCTTGGCCCACGAGCATTAGTGAAACCCTGACACTGTCGCTCTTTCTTGCAAACGAACTGTTATGACGATTCGCATGCATCCACTCACATCACTAAAAGCCTTGCTTGTGTTTTAAAGCGCTCCAGCATATTGTTTACTCGGACGGCATTACGATCCATTCATTGCGATTCACGGCAACAACCATTTCTTCGGTCTTCTTTTCTTTCTTTTCGTACTAGCCTCAGATCAAGTGGTGATCTGAAGCGATCATCTCTCGATGTTTGGGAAGGATTTACTGGGCGTTCTTCGCCAAGCTGTTTTTTGCTCAAAGTGGAAAAGGGAGCTTTGAGTTTAGCATGGCGTTATTGGGCTTCAAAGACCTTGAATTCGGGTGGTATATCTTAACTCTACTTTTCGGCGGCATCACCAGGGCTGGTGGTATATTTCGGCTTGTGGAAAACTCATGGGAGGTCGCAGTATTATTCTGACAGCGGTAGTGAGAGCATGGACGATGGACCCCCAAGGGCGTGTGGATTAGTACCTCAATTAGCGATCTACGACTTGTTAAAATAACGACATATTCATTGAGTAGTACCGAGCCTTACTTTTGTTGACTGGTGATGATTGCGACGCATTGACAGTCATCTCGGACCAATGCTCTGGTAATTAGCACTGGACTGGTGACGCTCAGTCACTGCCGTTCTCAGTCGTGCAGCTCCCTCCAGAGACGAAATGTGTTGCAGGAAAGAGCGATGATGTCGTCAGGCAACGGTCGCGCGTCAACAACGCGTCTCCCCAGCCAAAGTTCTATTCTCGTGAATTTGCAGCCACGAGTGGCGAACTCCATTGAATTTCGAACATTGGATTCATTCCGCACGGCATGTACAGACCATTCAAATCGCCGCTACTCACGAGGCCATCTGGTTCAACACCCCAGGCGGCACAGGAAACTTTATCAGAGCGACCTGCGAAAAGATTGAGGATATCGCCACAACATCCTGAACAAGATGGAAACTCCTCAGATACTGTCTGTGAGTCTCCAGAAAGACCGTCTGGTGGAGACCCTATGGATGCCAGATTTACCGTTCTCTGGCGCAAGATAACCAACAAAAAGAACAAAATCTGGGATGGTGACGGCATCCTCAGCATTTCACAAGGATATGCCAACCTCAAAGACTCGGATGGAAAGGACATTGGCAGGACTGTCTGTAAAACGCCGTTGCTTCCAGGATCTACATTCACCATGAGTGGTAAGGAAATTGAGATAGACTCACGCATCTCTAGAGAAGAGGCCAAGTCAATGCTACCTCAGAAGAAGGCTCCGAAGGCAGTTGCTGTTAAGACCACGACTGTTGCACGATCTTCGGTCCCATTGGCTCGGAAACCACTTCTACCTGTACAGACGCAAAAGAAGCTATCTGGCATGCTCGGCAAAGCTGCTGCTGCCTACGACTCTGGTCCAAAAGTTGATGTACCGGCCCGGTCTGCTGCAATGCTCAGTAAGCCGGGTGCTGCATTCAAAAGCCCGATGATAGACAAGACTGGTGTGCCTCTTTCGCGTTCTAAATCAGATGGCAAGACTGTCTGCCTTCCACGTCATGATCCCAACGAACCAAACGCTCTCGTCATGAAACGTCCGAAACAAGCGCCTGCCGGAAAGCAAATTGTGGATGTGGTGGTTGATCCGAACTTGACCAAACATCTAAGAGAGCATCAACGTGCTGGTGTGGCCTTCATGTACGAGTGTGTCATGGGTATGCGACCCTTCGTAGGAGAAGGAGCGATTCTGGCTGATGAGATGGGGCTGGGAAAGACTTTACAGACAATTGCTCTGATCTGGACCTTGCTCAAGCAAAATCCGGTTTACGAGGATGGTCCGGTGATCAAGAAAGCTTTGATCGTATGTCCTGTCACACTTATCAACAACTGGCGCAAAGAATTTAAGAAATGGCTAGGCAATGAGAAGGTGGGAGTTATGGTCGCAGAGAACAACAAAACACGGTTCAGCGACTTTACCAAGGGAAAAAGTTACAACATCTTGATCATCGGATATGAGAAACTGAGGAATGTGCAGGAAGAGCTGCAACAAGGACTGGGTGTGGACATCGTTATCGCCGATGAGGGCCACAGACTCAAGACGGCCAACAACAAGTCCGCCATGGCGATCAAGTCACTGAATACTGAGAGGCGAATCATTCTCTCAGGCACACCAATTCAGAACGACCTGAGCGAATTCTACACCATGGTCGACTTTGTGAATCCGGGCTTATTGAAGACCTATTCTGCTTTCAAGAAGCAGTACGAAAGCCCTATCCTCAAGAGCAGAACACCGGGCGCAACGGCAAAGGACATTGAGAAGGGTCAGGCTTGCAGTGAAGAGCTTGCATCGATTACTGGTCAATTCATTCTTCGACGCACTGCAGAGATTCTCTCAAAATACTTGCCTCCGAAGACCGAGTACGTGGTCTATTGTAGACCAACTCAGGTGCAGAAGGATGTGTACGAGGCTGTTGTTAGTACTGGAGTCTTGAACCAAGCGCTGAAGAGCAGCGAAGCCTCCTTTCAGATGATCAACGTGCTGAAGAAGCTGTGTAACAGTCCTTCGCTACTGATCAAGGACGCGTCCAAAGAGGAGGAGGGAACTGTCAATTCGCTGTTATCAAAAGTTCCTGCTTCGGACCTCAAGAGCCCAGGTGGTGGTAGCAAGTTACAGGTTCTTGATGAATTCCTTCATCTTGTCCGTACGAAGACGCAGGAGAAGATCGTGGTCGTCTCAAATTATACGGCTACACTGGACATCATCGGCAAAATGATGACCGCCCTCGAATATCCTCATCTTCGTCTTGATGGCTCCACTCCTGCAAACCAACGTCAAGGCTTGGTTGATAAGTTCAACCGCACTTCAGCTAACAACTGCTTTGTCTTTCTGCTCTCAGCAAAAGCCGGTGGTGTTGGTCTGAATCTCATCGGCGCCAGTCGCCTTGTCCTTTTTGACATTGACTGGAACCCAGCCACCGATCTACAAGCCATGGGCCGTGTCCACCGCGATGGCCAGAAACATCCCGTCCATATCTACCGCTTCCTGACAAAAGGAGCTCTTGAAGAGAAGATTTTCCAACGTCAACTCACAAAGCAAGGATTGGCAGATTCAATTGTGGACAACAAGGCCAATGCTTCCAGTTTCACGCCTGAAGAGTTGAGAGATCTATTCACTCTGGATTTGCGCGAGGGATGTCAGACTCATGATTTACTTGGCTGTGAATGTGCGTGTGATGGCTCTGTGCCCATGTCTCATGCTTCTAGCTCGTCATCACCGAAAACATCACTTCCTGCCACAGAAGACGAAGAGGAAGATGAGGACGAAGACGATGAACATGAAGAAGAAATGCCCGCCCTCCCCACCTTCCTCCGCTCCTCCCAAATCGACCCAGAAACCCAAGAACGTCTCCGCCGTCAACACCACACAGCCCTGCACGCCAGTCTATCCCCCAAGAAGAAGTCGAAAGACGGCAAAGACAGCAAGCAAACCGCCATGGCGTCACTCATGCAATTCTCACATCTTGATGCAGTAGTGTTGAGAAGAGAGATTGCAGAAGGTAAAGGAGAAGTTGATGGGGAAGAGGAAGATGGGATTATTAGGGTCAAGGAGAGGGCGGAAGACGCGGTGGGGGATGTTGTGTTGAGGGAATTGCTTTGTCAGAGGGATTCTAGGATTGATTTTGTGTTTGCCAAGACCAGTGGTTGAAGAGGGCCTGAGGATGGAGGGGTTTTGCTTTTGGTGTTGCATGGAGAGCGTGAGGGTCGGGACTTGGTTTGCTGGATCGAGGAGTTTCATGGCTAGAAGGGCTGGTTGTTTGACATTTGCATGGTTTATCGTCATGGCTTGTGGAGAGGGAGTATTTGCTAGATTATACATTTGGCTCTACTACGAGGAGCGCAGAGGAAAAGAAGAATGCTAGAGACAGATGAAGACTCTTTGTACAAATTATAAAAATACAATACATCATATCGACTACAAGCAATGGTTCTTGACCAAACGAGCATCATCAAGCTTCCTTTTGCTCATCACCAACCCATCCAATAGCCTGACCAACCTGCACATATTGCCCAGGCTTAATGTTCCACCTCCAACCACCCCTTCTGTCCTCACCCACCCCACTAGCCTCACCCCAACCTTCATCAAAACTAGGTCTTCTTCCCTTGGGAGCTTCAAACACCAAGACAATTGTACTTCCCAATTGGAACCCACCCATCTCCTCACCCCTCTTCAACGGTTGCCCATGCAAAAGCGCAGAAGCACCATTATAAGTCGCCTCCGCAAAGCCCGAATAAGGCAAATTCTGCTCCTTGGCAGCAGCAGCAGCGCGATCGGCTGCTGTATCCGTAGTCAGCGAATTAGTGCGTAATTCCTTGTCAAAGTTGATCTTGATACTGCCGACGTTTGTCGCGCCGACAGGGGTGTAGGAGAAGAAACCGTAGCGCCAGCGACCGAGGAGGACGACACGTTCGTTTAGGGTAAAGAGACCGGGGAGGGTGCGTTGGAGGTATGGGGAGACGGAGAAGAGTTCACCGGCGAAATGGCGGCGGGATTCTACGACCCAGGAGCAGGGGGAGTGGAAGCGGTGGTAGTCGCCGGGGGCGAGGTAGATTACTGCGTAGTAGAGGGCTGTGGGACGGGTGGGTGTTGAGATTGGTTGCCACCAGTTGTCTTGGGCGGTGCTGCCATCGCCTAGAGCGAGGGAGTCGCGGACTTCTTGTTCTGAACTTGCTCTTGCGGGAGTGGACTGGTCTTCTGTGGCTGTCTTGGGGGTATCCTTGCTTTCGGGTCCCGAGAAGAGGTTGGGCAGGGTGTAGGAGATGCCGTTCACTTTTGCGAACTCCTCATCTGCGCGGATGATTTCTTGATCGGCAGACTTGCTGCGGTCTTTGCTGGGCTGAGGGTTTGGAGTTGCGCGAGTGGGTTTCTGGGAGCCGAGGAGGGCGTCGAGAGAGTAGGTTACGCCTTTTACTTGTTCGACTTCGCCGTTGTCGATTGTGCCGAA
Source organism: Aureobasidium subglaciale EXF-2481 (assembly GCF_000721755.1). Lineage (NCBI taxonomy): Eukaryota > Fungi > Ascomycota > Dothideomycetes > Dothideales > Saccotheciaceae > Aureobasidium > Aureobasidium subglaciale. Next base: position 228,711 of record NW_013566978.1, on the reverse strand, counting down.
TTGAATGACTTTGCCGTCTGCGGGACTGAGGAGAGCATTGGGGTTGGGGTCTAGAGGACGAGCGCCGGGCTTGAGGGTACGGTAGAAGAAGGAGGCCAGGTTGGGAAAGACGTGCAGGTCGGGCTCGTTGATCTCGTCAAAGTTGACACCAAAGATCCAGCCGTAAAGCTTGAAGCCTGGCACGCGGAGGTAGTATGGAATCTCGAGTTCGTTGAAGCGGCCCCAGATGCGAGACATGGCCTTCAACGGTAGAGTCGACATGATCTGGACCTGCCAGGGACCAGAAGGTCTGATGCGCTCTCTCTTGGGAGCCTTTCCTCCATCTTCCAGTTCGGCCTGCTGACGAGCCTTTTCTTCGTCGCTCTGACGGGCTTGTGTACGGTAGAATTGGAAAGCGCCGAGGAAGGCGACACCCAGACCAATGGGGATTGGCTTCCAGACGACTTTTGTATCGCGAAGGGCACTTCTTAGACGCGTGCCAAAGGGAGCGTGTGAGGGGCGAGAGGAGGAGAATTGTCGTGAGGATTGCTTTCTCAGTCGTTGTGAGCTTCTAAGCAAAGGCGCATGGGCATTTCCCAAGGCGCGATGCCGTAATACCCGAGTCGAAGACATGTTGCACAGCAGAAGGGAAAGTTGAAGGGAAAAGCTAGTGACATCAGCTGTATAGAAGACCCCGGATTCCATTGACGTAGCTGGTGCTAGGGCTGAATGGCCAGCTTGACAAACACGCTGGAACACATGTCAGCCCGCTCTCTGTCCAGAGCATCCAACAGCAGCATGGCACAGTCGACGCGCACCCTCTCGCTGCGCATCCTCTCGCCATCGGCCGGGCTAGGTGACAGCCTGGACATGGCCAACGTGCCCCTCAGCACCACCATTGGCATGCTCAAGCAGCTGCTGATGGAGAAGCTGCCTTCGAACCCCACGCCAGATCGCATGAGACTCATCCACTTTGGTCGCCTCCTGGCAAACGAGAACGAGACGCTGGGCCAGCTGTTTGGAGAGGCCGCCCTCACCCAGACCACTCCCTTCACTCTCCACCTGGTGGTGCGCGCTCCTCCCACTCCCATCGAGACTGCTGCCACTCGTCAGCCCCTCTTCGCATCTTGGGGTACTGCTCAGTCTGCCGGAGACGTATCGAATGCGCCCAGACCGAACATACTCCCCCCAGGCACAGCTCAACATCCGCTAATGCCTCCCGGTGCTGCCTTTGTCCCCCAACCACAAGGTGCTACTGCTACTCCTACTCCGACGATACAACATGGCCGCGCTCCCTCAGCCAATCTGCTACAGCAACTCATGGAGCGCCAGCAAGAACAAATGAGACAACTCCATGCGAACCGCCCACAAACACAACCTCCGCAGCACTTCCCTGCACACATGCTGCCTGCCATGCCGAGACCGACTCCTCCGACAAGTGCTCCAGGCACTCCGGCCCCGTTCGCCCATCACCATCCTCACACACATGTCCATCACCACCATCCACACCTACACGCCCATCCTCTTCAACATCCTCATCCTCAAGGACAGCAACAACAACATCAACAACCACAACAATCACAACCGCACCAACACCAGCAGCAGCATCGCACTGCCACCATAACCATCAATCAGAGCACAATCGCCATACCCATGCCCCTGGGCCAACTTGGTCAACATGGGATGCCCATGGGTCAAATGCCTCTGCCTGGGTTTCCCAATATACACAACTTGGTTCACCAGCAACCCCAACCACAAGTCCAGCAATTCAACCCGTCATCGCCAACTGTCTACCTACTGTCCTCACCTACAGGTCCACAGGCTCTCCTCTTTTCTCCCCAGGGCACATATACTGCTAGTCTGCCCCCTACACCTATGCTCAGCATGCCTGGTATATCAAATCCACCCTTTGGTCACACACGACCTCACACGCCTGCTGCTCAAGCTCCTCCACCACCTGGCTTCAACCCACCTCCTGTTGTTGTAGATCCTCAGCAAGCCCCAGAACAGATTGCACAACAACTCGTCCAGCAAATAAACCGAGGAGGTGCAGAGAACCAAGAGCCCAATGCTCTGGCACCCTGGCAGCCTCTGTTGGCTCATGGCTGGATGTTACTCCGTCTCTTGTTCTTTGCCTGGATCTTTCTAGGCTCAGGCCAAGGATGGCGCAGACCACTAGCTCTTCTCGCCATCGGTATCGTCTTTTGGGCCATCAACGCCGGCGGAATCGGCAATACCATCAGAGATACCGTGCAATCATGGTGGGAAACTGTCGTCGAGTTACCCGGTCAACCACAGCCACAGCAACAAGGTGCGCTCAGACAAGCCCTCAGACCCGCCGAACGTCTACTTGCTCTTCTCATCGCTTCACTCTGGCCTGGCGTCGGCGAGCGCACGGTCGTGGCTAGAAGAGAAGCGGAAGAACGACAAAGACGTGAAGAGGGAGAGCGACTTGCTGCAGAAGCAGAGAGGCAGAGACTTTTGGAGGCTGAGCCGTCTTCTACAGCACAAGAGGGGGAGAGTGTCTCGATGACTACTATCAGAGATGAAGCTGCTACAACCGCGACCGGTAACGATGTGGCTGCCGAGGGACAAGAGGTCAGGGAGCGAAAGACAGCGACACATGAAGCTAGTGCAGAGCAGACATCTGCAGCAGAACCTACATTAACAAGAGAAGAGCAAAGAGCTCAGCAGCTCCAAAATCTTGCTGCAGATTGGTAAAGAATCAAGAATCCATGAACAAGAATCATGTTGGGGTCAAAGCAAGTCTATGGTGTCTTTTTTTAACAATCCAATCAAGCAGACTAGCTGCCATTTCTATTCTACAAACACTCTTTTGCTCTTATAATCTCAAAAGCTATCTCGCAAGATGCTCCCCTTTTTTTTTATACTTTCTTTTCTCAATAACCACGATTGATAACCTTTGCAAGATATTGCGATTGCGGCAAGTTGGTAAAATTGCTGGTTACAATCGAGTTTTCATCGTGTTCCTCTTTTTTTTTTCCCAGTCTTTCTCATTTCGTTCTTGCGGTTGTTTTTTTGAACTTGAATTTGCTGCAGTCGAAAACCGCGGAAAATAAAAACATCTCTCTCTACTATTGACACTCGCGCGAATTATGGCACTGTTTCTAGCACCCCATATCACAAAGTCTAACAAGGTTGTGTGGCCGAGAGACAGGTAAAGAACTATTGATAGCAGAAGAAAGGTCTGACAAAGAAGAATGGCGCCTGTGGAGAATGACGATTTGGTAAGGACGAAGGTCTGATAGAAATACAGGTCTACCCTCGAGATTCTTAGCAAGAAAACATCAGCTGCTAAGGAAGACACTCACACACGATGCAGCAGCAACCGCCGACTCAAATGCACCAAAAACAAGCAATCAGACAAAAATGAAAGGCAAGGGATATAGACGAGAAGCCAAGAGTAAAAGATAACATTCATAATAACAATCACACACAAACTATATAGGAAGCAGAGAGAGAGATGTCCCGAGAGGTAAATTACGACCAAGTAAAGCAATCCTTGAAACATGACGAAAGCAGTCGTACTCAAAGACCTTCGGGAAGATTGTTCTTGTCCATTACTCCGCCTGTCCTTCTCCGAAGAGAAAGGAAAGGAGGGTATCCAGCTCGAAACTTCTTGATGGGAGAAGGCAGGAGGTTGAGCGAGGCAGAGGACTGTTGTTGTTTTGTGTATTGTGAAAGAGGGGGAGGGGGGATGTGACTTGTGTTCATGTGTTTGTGACGTTGAAACTGAAACTTGTGATTGTGAGATGTCTACAGCATGGGAACGGGACTTTGTTGAGAATCTCGTCGCTGTATAGGCAGTGAGGGGGGTGAGGGGGAACATCCAGGACGACTGCTCGCAGATGCATTGTTGTGACTCTCGAAATGAGGGACATGATGAGGAAGCCAGGACTTTCCAACCCCTCGTATCTGAAGATTGGACTTACGATATCGTGATCTTCGCCGGAGTTTGGCAGAAAGAAAGCACAAACCATTCATTTTTTGAGCTGCAAGATGCAGACCCTTGCATGGTTCTCCACTCCAGCCTTTTGTGATAACCGTCAGATCGAAGACATGTCGTTCGTCGTGGATAGAGTTCCAAGTCTCGGAGTCGCCGAAGGAATGTCGTTGCAATTCTTCCCTTTCGGGGTAGAGCATCTTCTCGGCACTGGGAACCTTTCATGGCAAGATCTGAAATGTCACCATTCGTCACAGGGCTCAGCTGAACTTGCGATAATGCTTTGTCGCATGGGAACCCGAAAGGTAGACATGACTAGTTTCGCGTTTTCAGAGGAATAGCGGGTGATGTCGCGGATAATGCTCGCCCGGTCTGTAAAATAAAAAAATTAAAAGAGGCAGCTAAGAAGGCACGAAGAGAATTGGACAGCGGAGAGTGAAAATTTCTCGGAAGCCGCGTGGATGGGAAAACCGTGGTAACTTCCGCAGATCCGACTCTTTCCACTTCCAAGCGGAGCTAGCCCCGCCGCTCCCCCTCTTCCGAACTCGTAGCTCGTATATGTGTGTCTGGCTTGCAACTTTGCAGAGTAAATCACTACAAGTGATGTCGTGATGCGAGAGCGGGATTTCCCCTATCCGACGTCCAGTCTGGTGCAAAAAATGGTGGTAAAAACGTCTCCTAAAGCATCAGTAATCATCTCGATATACATACCGAGTCATGGGCATTGCAATTTTGAGGGTGCCGAATCGCGATCAATAGCAATACTTTGAACGCGAGCATCTCCGACATTCTCGTTCCAAGCGTGCGCGTTTCTTGTATTCTCAACATTTACAAGAGCACCATGGCACCGGCAACTCGAGCAACAAAGATGGTCGGGACACAGTCTGCATACGGATATATCCAAGGTCGCAAAGTCTATTGCAAGCGATTAGGGCAACTACAGATGGTGTGAACCTTCCCGTTCTCTTTGTGCTAACCCTGTATTCACGAGCTCTACTCTCCTTCCCCTTTGAACCATCTGGCAATAAGGGGGCTTTTGGAGGGACTAGACAACAAGATCTACATGTGAAGGTCAGAAACACGCAAGCAACAAACTCAAAAACATGCCGGCATCGACAACAACAAAACTAAGTTCTCTCAACGCGCAGTTTTGGTTGGTCGAACACCTGGAAGCTGAATAAAGTGATCATCATATCATCGCCGCAAACGCATAACGGCTTTACAGCATAAAAAAGAGATGGACATTCAAAGCGATAAGCGTGATCTTCGTAGAATGAACAACAATGCGTTTTAACCGGCGAGCCAACCAAATCAAGCTGAAAAGATCAGAGCGAACCTCCCGCCAATCATTCGCGCCCTACTCCATCTTCCTTCTCCCTTTCTCCTCGGGCTATGCATGTGCTTGAATTAAAGAAGCGGACAAAATTGATAATGTGAAATGCGTATGTGTCATGAGTGTCCTTGGTTTACTAGATAATGTCCTTGATGCTGATACGAGAGCTGGTGCCTGCGGGGGTTGGTGTATTGGACGGTCCAGCATTTACCGGCGCAGGGGTCATGTGCGGTGTAGGTGCACGGGGTGGTTGGAAGTATGGCGCTGACGGTGCCTGCTGATGGGACTGGGCATACTGAGGTGGCATATGCTGTGTCGCATACTGAGGAGGTGGTGGAGGTTGTTGTTGTTGCTGCTGAGGCGCCTGCTGCTGCGATTGTTGTTGTTGTTGCTGCGATTGTTGTTGCTGCTGCTGCGATTGTTGCTGCTGCTGTACGGGTGCATGTGGAGGTGGAGCACCTTGCTGCTGCTGTTGCTGCTGCATACTGCGATGTTGCTCTTGTTCCAGTTGACTCAGAATATCCATGATGCGTTGCCATCCGTCCCATTCCGGCTCTTCTCCTATAGACTGGTCATAAGCACTGGTTGCTCCCTCGGCAGCAGTGGCGGTATGGTCCAGCGTTCTTTGTAGAACCTCGCCTCCAGTCCAGGCCCAGGCAGTCTCATGCGAGCCTTGCATATCGGCACTGGCGTATGCCAACATTTCTTCATCAGCTTCTAACATCTCAGGGCTGCCTCTGCCATTCTGAATACGCTCGACGAGGCAATCCAAGAAGAAGGCGATGTAGCGTCCACAAGCGGGATTGACAATGACACGGGTTCCAATGGCGCTTAAGGGCATCAAACATGTGAGAGCAGTCGCGTAATCCCCGCAAAGAGCAGCGACAAGAGTGCAGCGCCAGAAGTGGAAGACAAGGAAGAAGGGCGCAATGTCGGCCATACGGGCATTCCACTCCGGGCTTGGGCGTAATGGCTGGACCGAGTAACGAGGTGTGCCAGGGGAGGTCTGGATCGAGCGCTGCAGATACACTGCTGTATCTTTTGCGACTGACAGACAGCGGTATAAAGCGTCCTTGCGCTCTTGAGGGCGGCAGGGAGGTGCGAGATTGTGGCGGTATAGGTGGAAGCGAGCGATCTGAAGCAAGAATATGGCGCTGAAATAGACGGGATCGAGAGGAGCGTTCGAGTGGATGGGGTATGGATCAGGCCAGGAGCCCATGATGGAGCGGAAATGTTCGTCGTAGGCATTCAGCGTGGAAGCGGTTACGGTGCGAGACTTGAGCGTCTTCTTCAACGGATAAATGATACGGACGACGGGGACAAAGACGATCAGTGAGTTCGGGCGTGCACCTGAGCTACCGAGTCCGTTGGGTCCTATGCTTGCATCGTCAACAGGAGTGGGTTCACTGACATCGACGTCGCCGTCGTCAATGATGGGCACTTGGCCGAGTTCAAGAGAGAGTATCCTGTCCCAGTTGTATACGGACCACCAGAGGCGAGTTTGCATTTCAGCCTCGAATTGGGGCAATTGGCCATGTTCTCGATGCAGTCCCAGCAGTTGGGCGAATCTAACACCCGAACCAAGCCAAAACCAACTCGCTGCTTTGCGGTTCATGTTCGAGAAGCAGATACTGAGAAGCAGCGATGTGCGAACATGGTCGGGCGAGATATCATCGTCGACGGACTTTGTGCAGTACTTGGCCACTTCGGCGAACTTGATGCATTCCGAATCAGGGTGCGCGGATCCCCTCGCGTCTTGTATGCTGCAACCACAGGCCAAGACTGCAAAGAACAGAGCTTTCCAGATCTGGCGCAGTCCCTGAAAGGTGCCCCTTCTGTATAGCTGCTCACATTCGTCGACAAAGGTCGGCCAGTGAAGGAAAGGACACAGCGGCTGTAGGACGGTGTGGTAGTTCTGCAGGAAGTTGTCGACTAGCTGCTTGGATGGCAGTGGCGTCGAAGAGTCGGCGCAATGCACCTGCACGGTAGGTTTGCTGTACGGATGCGGTGGCTTGAAGATGCCCTGGCTGAATTTACGAAGGTTGGCTCGCACGCCGTCGAAGCTGTTCATAACGAGCGGGCGTCCATTTCTTTGCTTGCTAGGCGTGACTTCGGGTGGTCCTGACACACTGGTCGAGGGCGGCGCCATGGAAGCACTTGCGCTTGTGCTGCCTTGATCGCTCAGCATATTACGCAGCTGTCGGTTCTCTTGGCGAGTCTCTTCCAACTGGCGTTCGAGGTCCTGGGCGTGCCTGATGGATTGTCAGCTTTTCCCTCATCTCACAGGTACGATCATCTCACTTCATAGAGGACATGCGGCGGTTCGTCTCTTTGGTGAACTGACACTTAACACTCCTGCTTGAGCACTCCGTGCAGCTGGACGTGTCGGTAGCATCACACTGCCATCAAGTTAGTCTTGTGTTCCCCAGACCACGTGCTCTAGCTGTCTGAACCTACTTTAACTTTACGTTCGCGACACGCATCGCAACTTGGATCTTTGCGTCGCTGTCGGTATGCCCTCTTGTGCGCGGACAGCATGGCAGCAGAATGGTGTCTTGGCGACATGCCAGGTGCTCCCATGTTAGGATCATGCATCATCATGGCTTCCGGCATGGCGCCAGGGCCAGCAGGGTGTGCATTCGGAGCCATCGCATAAGCAGGAGGATAAGGAGCTGGCGGTAGCGATGCCTGCATCGACATCTGAGGAGGTGGTCCAGTAGTTACAGCATGGTATGAGCCAGAAGCCGGACCAGGGCCAGAATGGGGAGGACCGGACATCGCATAGGCCATGGGAGGAGGCTGCACTGGACCATTGTGGTGAGAAATGGTCGGCGAAGCTCCATTGCCAATATACTGAGGCTGAGGAGGATAATGATCGGGCTGCTGGCTCACTGGCCTCCGGACATCATTAGCCATAACGGCCTCGGGGGCAAGATGTTTCTGCTCGTTCATCAGACTCGTCGTCTGGTGATAAGAGAGTCGAGTATTTCCGAAAGTGCGTAAAACGTCAAAGACAGGCCAATCTCATTCTAGACTCGACAAATGGCCAAGAAGTGACGTGTGGCAGGAAGCCCAACTCTGAGACGACGCAGCACGGAAGGCGCGATCACGTCCCAACACCAGTTAGATTATCACAGGACACACCGCCAGTCGGCAGAAATTGATAAGAAGCGAAGGTAGGGCGTATTACACGACGCGATGGGCTGCCAAGTTCGCGATTGACGAGGCGGGTGGAGGCTTTGTGAGAGAGGTGTCAGAGAAAGGCGGAGAGGAGGAAAGTGCGCAAACACGCGGAGCGAACTGCGGATATGTGTGAGAAAAGAGAGAAGGAGGCTTCGCTCAAAGAAATGCACAACAAGCGGTCGAAACGAAAAAGCCACAGCAGAAACAGACTCAAGACGTCAGCGCGACAGCCGAACAAGGCATAATTATGGGAATTGGGTTGCTCGACAAACCTCGAAAGATTATTATTGTTATTCAGAGGCAGGTTATGCACAGGCCCTCCCGCTCTCCCTTCCCTTTCGCATGGCCGCCGCCAACAACGTGTGCACGGCGGCGGCTAATCTCGTCTTGCTGTAGTTCCTCCTGCCTGCATCGTTCGGCTGCTTCAGCACTTTGTGCACATGGACAGCCTGCTATCGTGGGTTGTTACGCTTGCTCGGCCCTCCTAAGCCATCGGACATCTCTCCATCTGACAGCGTTATCTTCGCCATCACGTTCTCCCTCTCCCTCCTTTGTCTCTGGCTTTCACGTCAGAGACTGTCTGTGTTGGTCTTACCGACACGGTGGCACAGCTTCTACCACTAGAATTACTCAAAAGTCTAAACCCTAGATTCGTACCGTTTGTTCATTGACAACTGCCGCTACCATGCTTCCCGCTTCATAGTGCAGACTTGGCGTAGGTGATGACATTCAAGAAGAATCGACCGTCGAGAGAGGCTGCACAGCTCCTAACTGGTGCCCTTGCAGCAATTGTATGTGTTGTGCGTTGCAGCTTATTGGGCCCCTTGGACAACGATGATCAGGCTTCGAGCCAGCACGCACAAATGTCCCTGACATGGCGCTATAAGCTTGCTTGCCTTTCCAAGACTTGACGGCATGACAATAGGCAGAGAACACGCTTGGAACTTCCCTAGCGCTGCCTGGCCTACCCGATCAACTCGGGCCTTCATAAAACCCTGCCTGTCTATTTGCACAGCTGACCAATACTAGGGAATGTCAACCATATATCGCTCTGCCGTGAACTTTTCATGACACTGCCGAAGGGGCCGGTAAATTTTCAGGAGAACAATCCATTGTTTCACCAATCAACGGCCTGAGCTGCTCGAGCGACATGATCGTCGCAATCCTGCCACCTCAGCAAGCTTACACTTCGCTTTTACGCCGCTCGCTCTCTTCCGATCGTTCCCTCGTTCCTTGCAGCCTTGTATTCGTCACCTCGCTCCGTCACCAGCACCTGCCAATCGCGCCCATTCCGAGCTTACGCAAATGACTGCAGTGGCTTTGATCGAAGCCGTAGCGTTCAGCCGCTGAGGAGTCTATTCCAATATTCGCCTCGGTCCCGTCTTACGAGTCACCATGCAAGCCCTACCCACCGTGGAGATGGCCTCGTGCGGAACCATGCGTCGGTACACACAGCCGTCCTTTGGGAGACTATGGATCTATCCGCCGTGATCGTCGTCATAGTCTGGGATCGGAACATACCACATGTATCCCACCACCTCTGTACCTCATCTAAAAAGCGCAGTCCACCTCTCAACAGGAGGTTGCGGCGCGGTGGTAGGTACTTTTACCCGTGCGCTTTCTGCAACTCGCACTCGCTTGTTCACTTGGCCAGCTGTCGCTACCGTGAGCCGAAATGGCTGACAGCGCCTCCCATCCGTGCCTCCAAACGGCCACTACACCAAGCAAAACATTATTTCGTCCGCACCATCGGTCGGTCATCCGAGTTGAAAGTGCGGAGCGACAACCAGATTTCTGTTGGCTGGGGGGCCCCGCAGCCGGACGTTTCCACGGCACTTGTAGAAGCTTTCTTGCCGAACTGCGAATTGTAACAGTGCTTCACAGAGCACATGGCAGCCATCGCGTCCCTGGTTCCATGGTTCCAGAACCACACGTGTCTTGGTTCCGACACAGACCTCTCGCTTTGTTGGCATCGCTTCTGCTTAGACGAGCTCCCTTTGTTCCAACGCACGCTGCTGGACATTGGTAACAGATTTGGCAGTCTTATCATGTGACGCTTCCATGGTAGGTCATGACGCTATGGCCGCCATGGACAACCCTCTGGCGCGTTCTAGATCTTTGTGCTTGGTATGTATCTGCGGCCCAAGGAGTGATCTGACAGTGCGTTTCGTGCAAATCTCAATACTTGTATGACCATGACATGAGTATCTGCACTCTCCCAGTTAAGCAGGTCGATCGTCCGGTCGGTCTGGAATAAGCTCAGGTTCGCGCCTGATCACTGACCCGCAGACAGGGATGCTGCCATCGGCACGTCACCTTGTCGGCATCGCTCCAGGAACATACAAGCTGCTGTTATCTCATCTTCGAATCGATAGAATGTACACTCAAATTTGATAGCCTTGAGCATGAGACTACTTGTCGACGCATGATGAGAGCCACCTCGGTCAAGCACGGCTGAGCGAGCCGAGCAAATCGGGCCTACCGGAACGCGGCCGAGTCTCCGAATCCTTCGCTTATGTCGGACAATTTTCTGACCACCGCCGGGCCGTCGGTCTAGCACAGCTTCTGTCCGAAACGCTACAGCCGATCTGGGATCATCTTGTATTTCTAGAAGAGGAGTATGCTGCATATGTATATCGTACCTCCAGTCTTGGAATGTTGGCCGAGAATGGGTCATCACTGGTGCTATAGATGGCGATGCACATCTCTTGTCGGGAACGGTCTGCACACTTCTCGCTTGTTGAAGCAACAGGCTCAAGCCTTCAAGCCTTCTGATTACTGAGAGACGCTCGTGGCATCATCACACAGCTCCAGCCCCGAAGCTCACCGCTGACTTGTAAATGCCTGGACTCCCCGTCAAACGGCATCTAGAGTTTCGTTCGTCGCAGACCAACAACTGCTCGGACGGTGCACTAAGCAGACCGCCTAGATCCACGCCCTTTTCTCTGCCGTTCCGACAGTCAACAGTCTCACGTGCTCAAGTCCGTGGTCGATTCTATCGATCAAGGGACCTTTGCTCCCTGAATCGTATTTGCCAGGGACATATACTAGACGCAAACCCGTGATGCCGTCTCAAGAGATGTTCCAACTGAATACTCCGTATCTGAAGACGATTCGTGCTGGCTTCTTTCACAATCAGCGTCGTCGGAGCCGGCCGAAACGTTTGTGCATCTCCAGGCCCTACTCGGCCGTGCTTCGCGACAGGCGAGAAAAAAATTAGTAGAGATTTCTCGTACGTGCAAACATAGATCGATCACATCAGACAATAAAAGGCCATATCAGTCTCTAGACTAAGAGCTTTCAAAACTTTTTACAACACCTTGATCTTTGTTTCTGTGTCTTCGGTCTGCTAAGTCGCCATACCCAAGGTGTCACAATCTCAATATCTTTACAACAACAGCGATAATGTGCAAGTCAGCATTCCACTCATTCCTGCAGGAGCTCCCCAAGTGCGAGCATCACATGCACTTGGAGGGCTCTCTATCCCCTGAGGTTCTCTTTACACTGGCCAAGCGTAACAACATCACTCTTCCTCAGGATGACCCTGCTTTCCAATCGGCAGAGACTCTCCTGGCTCGTTATGATCAGTTTACCTCCTTGGACGACTTCTTGCACTACTACTACATCGGCATGTCTGTCTTGATTTCCGCCTCGGACTTTGAAGATCTGGCCATGGATTATTTCCGTCACGCCGCAACAGATGGTATTTCTCATGCGGAGGTCTTCTTCGACCCTCAAGCACACATCGAGCGTGGTATCTCCTACAACACCGTTCTCACTGGCTTCAGTGCTGCTCGTGCTCGTGCCGAAAAGGAGTTTGGCATCACCAGCGAGCTGATCTGCTGTTTCCTTCGCCATTTGCCTGTGCCTAACTGTGTGTCTATTTTCAAGGACGCAGATGTTCAGGCCAGCTTTAAGAACGGTTCAGTCATCGCAATCGGTCTTGACTCTAGCGAGAAGCCTTTCCCTCCTGCTCTGTTCGAGGAGATTTACGCTGGAGCCAAGGAGCTCGGTCTTCGTCGTACTGCTCACGCTGGCGAAGAGGGTCCTTCCACCTTTATCTCTGATGCTCTGGATATCCTCAAGGTCGAGCGTATCGACCACGGTATTCGTTTGATCGAGGACGAAGCTCTTCTCCAGAAGATCGCCAAGGATGGTACCATGCTTTCTGTATGCCCCTTGAGCAACGTGCTGCTGCGTTGCGTCAAGGAGGTCAAGGAAGTACCCATCCGCAAGTTCCTGGACGCTGGCGTCAAGTTCAGCATTAACAGCGATGACCCGGCTTACTTCGGTGGCTACCTCCTCGACAACTACTGCGCTGTCCACGAGGCCTTCAATCTGTCGGTCGCTGAGTGGACTAGCATCTGCCGTGCCGGTATCGAGGGCAGTTGGTGCTCTCAGGCCAGAAAGGACGAGATGCTGACTCGTCTGGACGAAGTCGTCCGTCTCTGGACTCCCAAGCTCTCTGTCTAAATTTCGAACGAGAGCTCAATTTCGCCTCTCGAGATAAACGACCGGGGCCACCCTGTCCTTGGCACATCAACAAGAAATCTGACGGCAGTCATTGAAGCAATTTGATACTTCCATGCACTAGGGTCGCCTGAGTATCTTGTAAACCAAGCACCACATTCGGCTCAATGAGGCGAATGCAGGTTGCTGCGCCTCAGTGTCACATTCATGCTGCGGGCATCTGCAGATGCACGCCGCGAATCCGATATTCCTTGCATGAAACGCTCCTTCCTTGGCCAGTTGGTCGGATAGTCAAGGCTTAGATGGAAGTAATAGACGAGGTTCTTATTTCTTACCTGTAACCATAAGCAGAAGGAGCGCCTGACGGACATAATATCGAAATAGGCTGTCGGCGTCGCAATCGACTCGTTGCTTCTCACCAACTTTGGGCTCTTTTGGACACATGCTTGAAACATGGAGGATCTTTCTTTATATACCCTATAGATCATACAAGCGTGTTGGAATTACATCATGAACCAAATGTCTGTTCGGTTACTTCGCGCAGTGTGCGCTGACCAGCGAGTCGCGGAACCGATGAAAATCGGCGAACATCAATTACAGCAGAGTATGTAGCATCACTGAAGCCAAGTCGTCTATGATACCACTGCTTCACAATGGCGATCTCACTTCATTAACTAGATATGGCCAATATCTCGATCAAAACGCGTGTGACTCGAGGTATCTTCAAGAAAGTAATTAGAACCAGGGTGCTCCCGCCAGAGACTGCGTTGAGAGCGTATTACTAACACGAGCTTGGCTGTGTTGATTAACCACTAACACACAGCGGTCAGTCTCGCATCCTGACACAGTCAAGAAATGCATCTGTCAAGGAACTTGTGATAATTTGACTGTAAAAGACCTTCAACTACCTAAGCTCCTATAAGCAAAAGGTCCTCCCTCCAGTAAATGACAGCCCTGACATACAATTGGCTATGTCATCACAAGCTCTAGTGCTTCTATCTATATACACAGATGTAGCTATATATAAGTCATGTTATTCGCTTGTCAGATTAAAGCCTCGAAAAGCCATCTGCCATTCCCTCGTCGCTTCAATAAAGTCCTTGCTTTGCTTTCGATTTTTGGTGGAGCCCAGACTGACTGGTTGACTGACGCTCCGAATCCTGCCGCTGCATCCGGGAATGAGGAAACTCCTGAGGCACCGCCGGCAATAAGAGTCACTGAGTGAGTTTTTGGATTGATCCAAGGAACAGAGGGACGCGTACGCTTTGTAGAGTTCGATGAGAAGCGATGATGGGGAATCGCAAACTATGCCATCGGGGAATAATAACTGTTCAAGAGATTGACGGCTTCAGCGACATCTGTCCGGACGACAGGGTCACCACTAGCCGAGATAGCCGGTTCACGGAGCCCGAGGACACCAGACCGAGAAAAATGGCGCAAAGGCGACGACGACGAGTCAAAACACCTTGATGGATGGGCTTAATGGTGGCACTGCTAAGCAAGATAGGTAAATGGTAGATTGGAGGATGGCACTTTGAATATGGTAGCAGTTCTTGGCTGCCCATTTCCATTCGGGTAAGATATGTAAACAGAAGACCACGGGGAGTACACAAAACATGGAAAGAAGTGAAGGAGGAAATTCTTGGGAAGCGTAGTGGGAGTTCAATAGCCACACACCATACAATCATTTTCATTGTCCTTCCAAATCCCATGTTAGAAAATGCTCAAGTATCCCAAAACTCCCTTTTAGGTTGGCCAATGCAGTAAGCCGATGTAGAAAAGAAAAAGGGCTATACGCTTCGTACGGAAAATCGACGTTTAGGAAATTCGTTTCGATATGTAAAGAGGTTGGGGGAGTTGTAGGTTTGTGGTGTTTCTGAGGTGTCGAGTCGAGGTGAGAACTGTCGAAATAGGGGGGTATCATGCGCGCTTGTGGGTGCAATGAAAACAACGAAATTGGAAAAAAAAGTGATCGAAAAAGGTGTCTGAACACCGCTCGCATAGCAAGCTTGAAGCGAAAGAGAGTACAAGTCGTCCAGAGGATATGGCGTTGTTCATCCTCGGTTGTGACCTTGGGAGTTCGGGGTGTGGTAGCCATGCCGAGTAGCAGGAGTCCTGGATCGCGTAGCGTATTTTAGTTCTTGTTTTTACTCCGTGGAAATGTTGATCATGCCCAGATGGTCGGGGGAACTACGAACCCGCCTCGGAAGCCCGCATGGGGTGCTTCTAGTTGTTCAAAATCGTATGATTCGTATCCATGCTCTTGCTCGCTTCCTGCGTATTGTTGTGGTGGGAAGGCCGGAGAATGTGCAGCGCCCCATTGAGTGGTGCCATCGGCGAATCCGCTCTCATATGATGGCGTAGGGGTGGGAACTCCGAGATAAGGCGAGCCTGCTATTGAGCCTGAAGACATGCGATTCGGCTCGCGAACATGACTGATCGATGAAGGAACGAAGCCTGGACTGAGGTTTCCAAAATTCATGAAAGGCGTGTTTGCACCATCGAGGTTAAAGACAGGTGCATAGGGAGACTGCTGAGGTGTTTGTTGAAGCTGCATGTGTTCCAGGTGTTGTTGAGTCCATTGCAGACGTGCACGGTAAGCAGATGCTGCTTGCTGAGGAAAGTGCATGAGGGAGCTGATCTCTAGTGCATGCTGACCAAACTGGTCATCCATTTGCATAGGGGCGGTCATCTGGATGATTCTTTCGAGGGGAGGCAAGCTGATCGCGGAGCAGAACGATGCGCCTAGGGAGGGAAACAATGGCTCCAAGGCGAGTGCAGTGGCATACAAGTGCGCGACAACCAATGTTGAGGGACCGTCAACCATTGGTTTTTCCAGAAGGAGACAGGGGACGAAGAGGACCCATTTCCGGAGACTATACAATTGGTCGAATTGTTCTGCAGCTGTTTGTGCAGGTGGTGCGTTGATCAGATACGAGATATAGCCCAGCATCTGTTCGATCCAGTAAGCCTCGGGACTGTTGATTACCAGGAGAGGTTGGAGGCGTTGGAGAGCAGCGAGGACGCTCGTGAGGATACCGTGACGCTCTTGCATGCTGGGAAGTGGACGTGGGTCTTCGGAAGGCTTGTAGGGGCTTAAGTTGATCAGATCTGCAAACACCGATTCATGCTTCCACCCAGCCATAGCACTTGCGACCGTTCGAATGCCAGTTTCGAGAGAGGACCAGGTGCGCCAATCATTTGCTTGAGTCATGAGCAGAATAGATGTCGCAAGGATGGCGTCCGCATTCGACCTCGAGAACGAACTGAGAGCATCATGGAGGCCGCGCAGAGCAATACCGCCATGCTGTATCTGTATCTTGCGTGTATCCGGAGAAGGAGACATCCATGCCAGGTGGCTGGCAGAGAATGCCAAGAATGCGTGCATGACGTACGGATACGAGGTCGCTACACTTAGATACCTAAATGGGCTAATTAGGGGTGGATGATCATGATGGAGAGGGGTAACACGCACTTTGGCACTTTTGAGGCCCATACTGTCATGTCGCTCGTGCTGTTCATAAGTAGTGACCTCGAGATCGAGGAGAGATGTTGAATGAGACGCAGCTCTACCCTGGAGTGACTTTGTGGCCTTGGTGGAGGGAACACCTGAAGCTCTGGGTAAGGAAAGTTGCCAGTTTGTTGCCATACATCAAGCATGTGCTCAACTCCAGGAGACGAAGGCAATGGCATCTGGTCTCGCGGGGGCTGCACCTCTGACTCGGGTCGTTGTTGGTCCATATAATCACAACGAACTTGATGCTTTGTACAGTTGCGACTGAAACGTGGGTTAACAATCGACGGGCCGAGAGGATGGGAGTGTTGGTACTCACCATTGAGGGAAGGTCTCATCGCATCGGATGTGTCTACGCTTGCACGTCTTGCATCCTGTTCTACTCTTGGTATGGCTACGCCGAGATGGACCAGCGCCTTGACCAGCCATTGTGGTACTAGATATCAATTGGACAATCGAGTGTGCACCAAGCTCCTTGACCGTAGACGGTATCCCAGACCTGTGGGAGTCTCGACAAATAAAGGGAAGAAAGGAAGGAAAGTCTAGAATGGCCAGCAGACGCGTGAGGTTTGCAAAAAGGCAGAATGCGGAAAGTGGGAAAGTGATAAGAAAGAGCTAGGCAGCGAGCGTGCTTGATGATGTGCAGGGAAGCGAGTGAATGGGCCCGGTATTAAGTGGGACCCCGAATGCTTTTCTTCAATGGTTCAGGACGGAGTGGTCAAGAACGCAAAGGCGGTATACATAGTGTTCGACGGGAATCCGTTGAAAGGTACTATTTTTACCGAGAGGGACCTGCCAACGGGTCAAAACGTCGCATGACATAGCTCTTCTGGGGAGGAGGGAGGGAGGGTATGCGCGAGCTGCTACCCAAACCGGAGGAAGAGCTTGTTCAGGGCATGGTACATACCAAAGCAGTTTAGACTCGAGGTAAAAAGCATCCCGGATCTTTTTGTTTTCCAGCCCTGCACAGTCCAGTCTGCTGTTCCAAAGCCCGCTGACAGGCACACCATTCCCGGTCTCACCGAGCTGGTCGTTCATTCCATCACCTGGCTGTGCAACGTCGAGAGAGCCTATTCCTCTTGGTCAGACGCGTAGCGGGCTCAGCGGCGTTCGGCCAAGTCACCACCTTCGCCATCTCTCCCTCCGGACAATACTCTGTCAGGACGAATATATCGTGAATTGCTGATCACACGTGCTGCCCTAGCTAAGCTCTATCCGAGTGAGCGAAAGAACGGTAGGTGTCCTTCGCTTGTGTTTATTTTTAGCATCGAGAAAAGATGCTCTCCGCCAATCGTTGAAGGTCGCCACTTTGAAGTTTGTCGGCGTTGACTAGATTCAGTTCGACCTCCTGCCAAAAACTCTCCAATTCGCGCAAACAGTGTATACTTTACGTTCGGTCCCGCCAAAAGCCTGCGCTGCCGTTGCGCCCTACGCCGTAGTGCCATCAATATTCCCTGTTCCCTGAGCTTCAACCTCTCCTTGTTGATGCTGGACGAGCTCACGTGGCGGGGGTATACAATTCTCCGCCATCCGACAACCGACATTTCTCGTTTGTCACAAAATTGATGACAATAGCCTGTTGGCCTTGCGATTTCTTTGGCACGCATCGGTCGCGCTAGCGGTGCAGCAATATGGTTGCGATCAGGCCCTGCATCCTGCTGTCACATCAGATCCAAAAGAATGTGACGCTATCGATAGCTTTTCAATTCTCAAGGTGTCATGCAGATACCCTCTGCTTTAATAGAATGCTGCCTACCACAGACAAACGCATGCTACCGTGACGTCGCCTCTTCCAGCGCTCTAACCTGCGTCGCACATGTCTGCAAGCCAAATCCTTCGTTGTTCTGAACGGACCGAGTTGCCGCAGGATCTACAGACGCATTCCTCCCACCGGCGGATTTGGTGCGAGCATCGCCATCTGTCACATAAATCAGCCGGCAGACTGCAGTGAGCCTTCTTCACCACCAGAGTCTAGTCGCGCTCGAATGTGGGATTGCGGCTCTGACAATTCATGGAAGCATGTCTTTAACCTTGTTATGTGAGCTGTCATCTGAGTGCCTACAGAGAAAGTCGCTTCGCTGACTGTTCGACGACTTTGATGGCGTATGCGGTCCGCGCGCAGCGAGAGAAGTCTATGCTTTCCAAGCAAAGAAACGGCCTCCAAGTTCAACGTGCACCATGCAGAATCGTCTGTATCAATCGCACCATGTACTCTGACCAGCGATCTGTGCTCCAAGCCGTGCCCTATCCCGATCACTGACCTTCCAACGGAGCTGCATGTCTTTGATCATTCCTGGCCTCAGCTTGAGATCTATTAGATTCATCAAAGTGCGCCTCAAGGGTGGTGTCATGAAGACAACTTCAGGGACCAGATGTGTTGCAAACGATGCCCACGAGACGAGCGGCTGTTCCAATTTTGGCAGCTTCCGACTCAAGGGTGTTCCTAATGGCAAGAAGCAGAAGCAAATTTCGCCAGCGGACCCAGACATCGAGTCGTCGACACAGGTCGCTTCGGCCGACAGACCGGATTGCTACTGTAGCTTGTTCCTCTATCACTGTTTGGGTTCTGAGAGTGAAAGCATGGTTTCGAGACAGAAGGCTGGGATGAATGAATGAGCTCATGGTAGCTAAAAGAAGATACAGCCATCTATCCTCGGGCTCGGCGCCGGCCATGTGTTCTCCCCTTAGCGAGAGCGTGGACGCTCTAAGTTCACACCAGTCATCTTCACATGGGATTGGCTCCGCAAAAGTGCGTGAAACCTAACTAGAAAGCCGCCTGAAGGCTGCCTTTGAGAAAGCATGGTTGACAATTGTGCCGAAAACCTTGGGCTGGGTCTAAAATCCTTCCCATCGCATGCGATGCTGCATCCTTAGGCAGGTCTGCAATAATTTCGATATTCGCATCGGTTACGCTTCCTCGCGAATTTCCCCGCAAATGTCTGGCGGCGCGGTCGGCATGATGTCTGTGATCAAAGAAGGCAGGTCAGATCAGAAGAGACCCTTCTTTTTTTCTCCTTCGCTTTGGTACTTTTGATTGTGGAGTCATCACTTGAATCGCACTGAATGCATGAATCGCTTGGGCACCAAGCTCACCTGCCTCACACAGCAGGTCCATCCGCCACTGTGCTTTCCTTGCTCGGTCCAGGCGGGCATACTTCTATGCTCATCACCACCCAGCACAGTTGTCTTGCGTCGCTCGGCTCAATTGTCTAGAAACAGCCGTTGCGGGATAAATGCAGCTCCTGTACCAGTCCCAGCCTCATTCTTATTTCCAATCGTTATTTCCCACACATTAAAATGAACATCACCATTGGACGAAATTGTCCAGAATCACGGTGAGGGGTAGAGAAAGGCGCACTGGTGTTGAAGCCAAAGATCGAACGTGTCATGGCTCTGACTGAAGTCAAAAAGTCCTCAAGTCTATTTCCACCTTCTATTTTTAGCAGGTACGCTGAGGTTTATCGAGAGGGCGTCGTCCATCGATCTTTTCTTGTGTCTCGCCTTTTGTGTCTACCACAACCACATAAGCTCTCATCCGCCACCAGGGACTGTTTCGGTCATGCTCGGAAACTACCAATCCCGACTATCCCTGACCATCCCTCACCTCCCCGATGTTGTGGTTTATGTTTCAGACTCTCGGGCTTTGGAGGGAAGAAGAGCTTCGGCATCCAAACCATGTGGCCGGCTTGCAAAACACCAACCCTAACAGTTTTTACCTCCCGAGTTACAACAGATCTCAGCGGAAGAGCCATCAGCCGAACAAACGTCTCGATGCGCCGTAAACATTGAAGTCTGAATAGCAATGTCTTCTTCCGATGGTCTCGTTCGAACGCGCCACGTCAATCAATGTCTCTCGGACAGATGCACATTTTGACGCGCCGTAAACAACAATGTCTCTGTCCAGGCCCACGTTTCGATGCTGCTCTGATGACCTTCTTCAACACGGACTTGACAAATTCTTGGTCTCCAGTCATCTAACCTCTCATATCCATGGCTCTACCGTGTTCTAAAAATATCAAGACTTATGGGCCCGGGCAGATTTTTGCACTAGATCTCGCCAAATGTTCGTCCAAGCAAAGCAGTGGATCTCTTTTCTCCATCATCACCTGTCAGATTCATGTTGAAGAGTGGATGCAGGGCTCAGTGAAACACGCTACAAGTCGTTGGCATACGAGAATGTATCGATCGACAGGGCAGTTGCCGGGGAGTTCGAGCAAGTTCACCTTCTCTCCAGGCCCCAACATTGGCAAGTGTTATACGTGATGGTAGTCACGGTGCCAACCAATACATCAAGCAAAAGCAATTTCATGGAGGACATCAGGCAAGCTCGCCGACTGACGGGTGTTTACGGACAGCAAAGTCAAAAAGAACGCCAGCATTTGTCTGGAATACGAGCTACGAACAGTATAATGAATCACCAAAACGTGCTCCCCAGTTACTTTCCTTTACCCCGTTCTCCTTGTTGTCCGGCATTGGCAGCCCGTATATCGTCTCGAACGACTGCAAATGGCAAGCTGATATCGTGTTTCGATCTCTCCGTTGAAGTCAACGGCCGGCTATTAATGATGTTTGTATTTCTGGTAAGCATTGCATTAGTATGGAAGCTTCGTTATGGCGAATACTGGTGAGGCTCAAAACTTACATCTTCAGACTTCTTGATGTGGTCACGATCCACTTGGTTGCCGACACCTTTGAAGGTTTGTCCCACCGCGCGGCTGACACCGATGACAGGCTGGAGCAGAATGGTTGGCGCATGTCTAGCCACCGCCCGAGCAGCCCCTGCGGCGGTCCCGCTCGCCATGAAGTCTCCCTGGATAGCAATAATAGCATCTCGTGCCGTTGTCAGGTCTCGCTTGAGATAACGACGCGCAGAGTGCAGACCTTGCAGCACGCCCAGGGGTTGATCTGCATAGTTGCTGACCTGGCGTTGTTGGGCCTCCTCGTATTCTCCCTCAACATTCTCGACGCCCTGACTACTGACTGTGCGCTGGGCTGGGGAGAGCATGTCTTCGACCTCTTGTAGCCTGGTTCCCGTACCGATTGCGACTTTTGCAATCAGACGCGCGAACCCAGACGAGGTGGTGCTTAGCGCCTTGAAAGTGCCTTTCTGAACGCTGCGAACTTTGAAGCCGTCTTTCCTAATCTCGGCGACTGGGACAGCAACAATGTCACGAATGCCCATGCCAAGTTCAACAAGAGGCCTCGTCATGCCAATGCCAGCCAGCACGCCGCGAAGCTGGTTGTGTATCACGTCGGGTGTCCAGATGTCACTCAAGGTGTCATGCAATGTATCAAAACCTCTCAGGCCGTAGATGATGGCATGCTTGAGTTTGATGTCGGCTTTCTCAAGTGTTACGAAGTTCTTGAATTCAGACATACGGCCGCCCCGCAAGCCGACGTAGTCGACCTTCTTCGGCTTGTAGTCGAGGCATAAACTGACAGTGTTGACTTCCAGCCGTTGTATGAATGGAGGCTCGGCATTAGCATCGGCAGGCTTAGACGAGTCATCGTTGAAGTCGAAGAAGCGGGTCATAAACTCCAATGCGTCTTGGTCGACATGCAGGCGTAGTGGTAGAATCGAAGCCTAGACTATTGTCAGTTCACAAACGCTTCGCCAAAGGAGCACCACTTACACGAATGATCATCTCTGTAGCTACTAGTTCTAGCACAGGCCGAACATTCAACAGCTCTAGGTGAATCATGGGCTTCATCATCTCACGCGTCTTTCCCCTATCGTTGTGGAGCGTCAGGAACTTCTTCCAAGTGGAAGTTAGCACATGATCAAAGATCTCGAAGTCCGTCACCCTAACGTCGACAGAGCTTTGCACCTCTCCACTACTAGGGGGGTGTACGAGAAAATCGAGCGAGACACCCTTGAGGTCGAATCCAAGCTTGTGAGATGTGCCGCGCTCGAGTTTCAGTTCCTTCTTTGATAGCTTCTTTGGACGATTACTATCAGCACTACTAGGCTTGGTCATGCCAGTGGTGGCATAGCTTTCAGTCTCGCTGGCAGTCTCGTTACCTTGATTGATCAAGTTGCTGATGGAGCGGCGGAGATCGGCGGGCTCACGAGCTGCTGGTATGCCGATGTAGATGGAGTTGAACAGGCAATCGCCGATGACCGTCTCGTTATCGTCTTCGAAGGTATTAGACCTCCGTTTGTTTGACTTGCGATCTTCGACCTCCATTTCCACTTTTTCGACTGCCTGTGTCAAAGCTTCGCGGGTGCGTCGCCAATCATAGCCATCGTATAAGTTCCAAATGACATTAACGTCTCGAACCCGAACCTGTATTGGGAACCGTTTTTGTTGTTCGTGGGCTTCTCCCAGCGCTCTCGAGCCTCCGTAAATCTTGTCGAGTTGACGATCGTCCCGGTAGAAGGGGCTGATCACAGTAGGCTTCGCTGCGCCGAGACTGCCGAGCTCTTTTCTAAGACTGCGCAACAAAGCGTCGTCGCCGAACTGCGGCGAAGTGGTCATCTCGAAAGGATCTTGCTCGAGAAGACTCTCTACAGTGTCTGACTGCAAGCCGCGTGCGCTGTAAAAGTCTTCATCTTCGAAGCCCAATCCTCCACCTATCGGCTCGTACAGCGCTGAGGCCATTTCTGAGCCCGTCATTAGACTTTCTTCTTCGGATAATGGTAGATCCATCTCGGCGTCGAACAAAGCAGATGGAGCAGGGCCAGGTTTGATGAAGGCCTCGCCTGAGAAGGAGTTGACCATATCATCGAGCGTCATAAGTCCGGGATCGAGGTGAGTACGGAACCTGGGATCATTGCTAGCGATCGAAGGTGGCGACAGACCGTTGAGGATAGAGACCAGCGTTTGTGTAGAATCTGCACAAGTCTCCAAGAGGAAGAACTCGTCGCGGAACTCGACATCGATGAGTTTTTCGGACTTGATGCGGTCTTCAACAATTGATAGAGTTACTTGAGCGGATCTTATCGAGTTGACAGAGACGTAGCCTTTGTTTAGAAGATATTGTTGCAGATGTGGTGAATAGTTGGATTGAGGAAAAGGAGTAGGAGGAGCTGAAGTCTGAGGAGGCGCGATGGTCTCGCGATCAGTGACGTAAAGTATTGCTTGTCGGATGTCCAAAACAGCGTGTAGAGACTCATCTATTGGGACGGAGGTACCGAACTTTGTATTCTTCAGTACTAACACTCCCTTCGACTGAAGGTCTCGAGGTTGCAAGCCAAGGGCGCAGTCGTGTAGTACGATGTTGATGGCGAGCTTCTCGGTGGAATCCACAATGGGCCTCTCAGACTCGAGCGCTGGTACTGGATCCTTGAGTCCTGAAGCTGTGACGTCGAGTATAGACGTGGCAAGGTCTTGTACTTTCTGCTCCACCTCCGCAGCTGTCTTAGTGCTAGTGAGAGAAAGAAGCGTAGGAACATCGTACTCGACGCAAATGTTGAAAAGCTTCACTCTGATTACAGGTTCTGCTTCGTCGGCGATCTTTCGTACCATGACCATTGGGGTTCCCAGCACGTAAGCTCCAGGTAGAGTCTCATGGATGATGTCGTGACCCCCACCCGAGCTCGCCCACATGCTGCCTATGGAAAGCGCGGACAGAGCCGGTAGTCCGACGTGAGCTGCCTGGATATTCTTGAGAGCAATGTCGATAGGTCCGAACTGTTCGTTGACAGGTAGTGTAAGTCGTGTGTCGTCGACTTTCGCAAGACACAATAGTCCAGGGGTGTCGTCTTCGGGCAAGTATTTCGTGACCGCAGACAACTTAGAAAGCTCGTCGCCGAGCGATCGGAGAAGCGGTATGAAGGCCCACTCAGTGACGGACACATGCAAGGTTTTCACTTGAGTATCGAGCATCGATCCCTTGCGCCTTTGTCTGAGCAGAGTATTGACCATAACTTCAGCATCTTCGTATCGGTTGTTTGATGGCTCGACAAGCGCTATGAAGCGGTCTAAATCGGATTCTGACGGTGGCATGACATAAGTAACAACAACGTCAGTCATGACGATGTTAAAGCTTGAACGCCTGTCCGGCACGTCTTTCGTAGGCATTGCAAGAGACAATCTGTCAATGCTCACGCGGACAACACCTTGTCGAGGTATGATCTTGGTCTTTGACGCTCGCAGTTCCAGAGAGCAGGATCTCGAAGCCAGCCTCACGTCGAATGCAGCTATTCTTGCACTGATTTTTGTCTCGGGTGAATTGTTATCATCAAGAACCGACTCTTGGAAACGAACACTCCTGCGCTGCGGGGCAGGGGACTCTTGTTTGTTGGAGAAGTATCCGCTTGATAGCAGCGACGAGCTCATCTCGACGATACCAGTTAATCCGCCTAGTGCATCGAAGTCTTCGTCAAATCTTGCCAAGTCTAGATCAATACGTATAGGAAGTAGCTCAGCGCGTAGTCTCTTCACAGTTCCACCCTGTTGTGTCTTGAATATGTTGGTCTCAACAAGAATCGCGTGCTGAGTTACTCCTCGATCTGAATGTTGCTTTGCCTGCCGATCAAACGATACCATGTCATTGGTACCGGCTGTGAAGGTGAGATCCTCGACAGTCAGTCTGAATTCCATGGGAAGAGGATGGCTGTCAACCTTGAGATCGATTTGTTGCAACTCGAGTTGCAGCAAAGCTCTCTTCTCATGACCAGAGTATGGACGAGGACGCCACATTGACAGGCTTTCAAGCTGTACTGAAGCGTCCGGGAGGTCCTCGAAGAGCGAGACTCGGAGATGAATCACCCTCAAGGAAAGACTAGGTAAGCCCTCACCAGTGGCGGGAGCTCCTGAATCGGGAACTTTCTTCGTTGGCGGAATATCAGAGCCTCTCTTTGGTGCCGGAGCTCGACGCGGGCCCTTCGCGATGCCCGTCAATGTGATTAATGAGCGGATCGTATCGGCGTCAAACTGCAAGACCGTAGGAGAAATATCAAGTTCGATTGTCGTATCCATTATGTCACCGATCTCATGATCCCCGTATGATTCGTCTGGTTTGTTGGCATCCGGATTGAATCGCATGGAGGAGCGACCTCCTTCAACATAATCCGAGAAGGCACCAGGAGGCCGCGGAGAACCGGAAGCGCTCACCGAACTCTGAGACATCCCAACATCGGGAACTCGCATAGGAAGATGATTGCTTGGGGCTTGCCGAATCCCAATGGTCATCTCGCGCACAGTCAGAATCTCCTTTGAGACATATGTCAGCGAAGCACCTTGCGTGTTTTGACCCTCGGAGACTTCTGATTGATTCTGTAATCTGGGCGTAGGTGATCTATCCTCAGACTCATAGCCAGGTTGCTGAACTAGGTGTTGCGAGAGGAATGGAGGATCTAGGTCTTCATCATCGTCTATAACAGAGTTCCAGGCGCCTGGGACCATTCCGAAGTTTGGAGAATCTGGTGCTTGGCCTACAGCACTCATGTACATGCTCTCTGCCTCCGCATGACTGTAAACTACAGACTCTGACAGATCAGGTCCGTCTTCCAATGCTTGAAGAGACAACGTCGGTGAGTTCCCCACACCGAGTTCAGTCGCGGTCTCATCTGTTCCACGAATACTGTCAAAGGACTGTCTAGCTCGATACATGTAACGTGAACTCGAGGCAGTCTGTGGTGGTTGTGCACTTGTGAAGGACTGGCCAATTGTCGACTCTGACATGGCACTCGTAGATTCTCGCGTGTCGATCGTACTCAAGAAGACTGATGACGACACGTCTTGGAGCATCTCTGAGGCTGCCTGGTCGCCTTCAGGAGCAAACGATGACCAAACTTGATCACGACCGGATGAATTCTGGCTACGTCGGGAGACCCAGGACACGTTGTCTTCGCCAGGACGTATATCAAAGGATGCGTTGCTCTGTGTCATTTCATCTGGCAAGCTCTCATGATCCGAGTCCGACAGATAGCTATAGACGGGAAACTGAGTATGTGGAAAGACAGCAGATGCAGCCAGATCTGGCTCGTGATCTGAAGTGGGATAGTTCTTCTGTCTCTCCTTCCCACGTGTACTCTCAGACGTGTAAGAGGTGAACAGATCGGCAACAGAGGTGCGTGTGCGGGTGAACTGTTCCTCGCGCACTAAGTGGATACTGAATTCATTCAAGGCGATTCGTCTTGTTTTTCTTGCAGGCGCACTCGCCTCCTCGTTGAGACCAGCGACAGAGGCGGCAGCGGCATTGACATTGATGGTCGCGATGTGAGCGATAAAGGCCATAGGAGATGCTTCTGGAGTTGAGTCCTGCAGCATAAGCCTCAAGTTGACGTCTTTTATCCTGATCTGTACACGATCCACGATTCCTTGTAGAAAGCCAGCGACCATTCCTGGTAGACCTAAGCTCGTTCCAGTACCCAATTCGTCACCTGTGCCACTCATCGACGAGTTCTCCATGTATCGAGCTTCCAACTCTTGCTTCTCTTCATCTGGTTCCTCCAGCAGGATGGATCGCGCAAGGCGTTGAGTCGAGGGTAGTCCACCGGAATCATGGCCAGGAGGAGAGGGAGAGTGTATTCGTCGGTTCTTCTTGCGGTGGTCAGGGGCTTTTGTGTCGTCGACATCGTCGTGTGGTTCAGCAGGCAATTCGGCCGAGACCTGGACCTCAACACCGTCTACTTCAGCGATTATACTCTGCTGGAAGAAGTTGGCAGGAACCGTCAGACGTAGCGACAGAACACGAGCGACCTGGAGGCGAAGGTTTGGCGGAAGTTGCAACAGGGTCGAAAGTTCCTAAGTCATGTTAGCCAGCCCAAGACGAGGAAGGTGCAGAGTGGAGAGTGTATACTTGGACACGGAGGCCGACGTTCTTGAGCTCGACAGTGCTGGTCCTGCCGATCTTCACACCCAACGAGTCGAGATCTAATGAGTCTACATCCAGCAAAGCAATGCGCGATAGGGCAGCCCGAAGCAGACGCTTCTGAAAGTAGGCAGGCATCCATGAAGCCATGGTGGCCGATGTGCGAAGAAAACGACAAGCACAAATCTGGAAAAAGTCGCCCTCAGCCAAGCATGCTCATGAAGTGGTGATGTGTTGACTGCTGTTGACGTAAATTCATGTTACGGTACACGAGCGACGAGTCGCGGGGTACATGAGGTGTGTGATGAGAGTGTTATGTCGTCGCCTGCTACTGTTTCGACTTGCGTCTGACGCTCGCTCTCACACGACGCATATGATGGTGATATCAGGCAGTCATGTCTCTGTCGCCGCCGCTTTGTTTGTAGCGTCCGCGTCCACCTGACTGTCAAACTATTCGCGTTAGAGTTGGTGACTCTCCACATGTCACGACCGTCTCCGTTATCACCGAAGCGTCCGCCGTCGTCTAGCTCGCCGATCGCTCCCTCTCTGGCGAGATCATGTCTGTGCGTGCTTCATCTGGCCAATGGCGTGTTTGCTGCCTTTCCGTCTTTCTCTCTCGATCGTCCGCGATGCAATAGACCACTCGTGCAACATATCCACCTTGTACCAAACCAGCATTACTCACCAATACCTTACTTCTTTGCTTGTTTCTGGCCCAGTTTACTTTGCTCGTTCCGCTTTGAAAGTACACTTTTGTTCATACAAAACATGGAACAACTCAGTATTCATGACGATGACAACGCTCAATGGCTACAGGAGAGAGGTGTTCCATCATTTGAGGAGCCATTCATCCAGAAGTACCTACAGGGTCGTGATGCTCTCATCGATCAAGAGAAGAAGCAGCGTAGTGGTCCGTTGTTTGCAAATTGAACCATATTGAACCCTTTCTGACTTTCACAAGACCGTGCTTTCAGGGAGACCCTGTCTCCCATGGCTCGCGAGGCTTGTGCCATCGTGTCTGCTATCAGGTTCGAGGAACAACAAACCATCTGGACTAAGGACTATGAGGATAGCTTGGCTTCAGAGTCTAAGGACATTTACCCCGGCATGATGTTTACTCTTGCGCGACCCAAGATTGAGCAATCAAAATTGTGGAAAATTGTCAAGAAAATGCCAAAGGGTGCTCTCCTGCATTGTCATTTGGAAGCCATGGTTGATATGGAATGGCTCACCAAGGAAGCGTTCGACACAGAGGGCATGCATGTCTCAGCTGATCGGCCTCTTGACTCTGAAGATGCTCGATCATCTGCACCTTTCCTCTTCAAGTGGCTGAAGAGCCGATCTTCCGAGTCTTCTTCGTTATGGGAGAAGTCCTACAATGCTGGTCAATGGATTCCTGTTGATATTGCTGCTAATGCTTTCCCACATGGTGGTCGTAAGGGCTTCGAGAAGTGGCTCAAGGACCGCATCACAATCACCCAGGATGAATCTGTACAACATATGCACGGTCCCAACGACATCTGGCGCAAGTTTCAATCGTGTTTCGGCATCATCTCCAGTTTGCTCCATTACGAGCCTATATTCCGTACCTTCCTTCGTCGCATGTTCGAAGACTTGGTCGAGGACGGTGTTCAATACGTCGACATTCGCAGCACCTTCCTGGATCCTTTCTTCAAGGAGGGATCAGAAGAGCCTGAAACGAGCACCGAACTTATGATTGATATCTTGGATGAAGAGATTGAAAACTTCAAAGCTCTGGGCAAGGGCTTCTGGGGCGCAAGACTCATTTACACCACTCTTCGCAGCTTCGACTCACGCAGGATCATCGAAAGCATGCAAGAGTGCATCGACATGAAGATCCTATATCCAGAACTTATCTGTGGCTTTGACCTTGTTGGCCAAGAAGATCTCGGCCGCCCATTAGCAGACCTCACACCCGAACTCTTCTGGTTCAAGAAGGCATGCGCTCAAAACGGCGTCGATATTCCCTTCTACTTTCACGCTGGCGAGACTCTCGGTGATGGCGATGAGACTGACGAAAACCTCTTCGATGCGATCTTACTAGGCACCAGACGTATCGGCCACGCCTTCTCTCTCTACAAACACCCTCTCCTCGTCGACATGGTGAAGGAGAAGAAAATCCTCATTGAAAGCTGTCCCATCAGTAATGAAGTTCTACGTCTCACCGGTAGCATCATGACACATCCTCTACCCGCCCTCCTCGCCCGCGGTGTCCCAGTCTCCCTCTGCAACGACGATCCAGCAATTCTCGGTCACGGACATAGTGGCATGACCCACGATTTCTGGCAAGCGCTGCAAGGATGGGAAAACCTGGGTCTTGAGGGTCTGGCTTCTCTGGCAGAGAACAGTGTCAGATGGGCTTCCTTTGAGGATCTGAATACACAGCAATGGCAACAGGAGCTCAAGGATGGTGCATATGGCAAGGGCGAGAGAGCAAAGAGAATGCAACAATGGGCCAAGGACTTTGAAAAGTTCTGTCAGTGGGTGGTTGTCGAATTTGGAGAAGACCAGGACATGCTTCCTGAGGAGTAGGATAGACAAATAGATCATGATTCAAATGAACGGCCTTTTTGTGGCTGACACAGGGCCACATAGTGACGACCAGACCACAGGACACAAGCAAGTGACACAAGAGCATGTTGAAAATGGGGTTTGATACAACAACGACTATTAAGTGTTTACGAGGTGTTAGGGGGTTCTCTTAGACGGGACCCACTGAAGTCTAGGCCAAATCTCTTCGTCCTCCTGCCGACGTGAGAAAGATTAAAAGCGACGTAAGGCACCTCTCCTCTAACTCTATCGGACATTCAATCTGCCAACGCTCCGTTCCAGGCTTCTTGCGTTGAAAAGCAAGTAGCTAGGGCAACTCCTACGAGCTGCATCGCTGGGTGTACATGAGAGTACGTGTCACGAGGTAGTGAGTGGGAAAAGGGCAAGGGATGAAGGGGGGAAAAGAGAAAGCGGTCTGTAGAAGTTAGGTCATGATTGTCATAAAAGACTTGCGAAAAAAAGATTTTTTGATTCTTTGGCCGTTTGCTCTTTACGAGCAAAAAGAGGATTATTCTTTCCACGGTCAAAAAGCCCTCCGTTCGTTTTCACGCCATCCCAACCAGCAGTACGCAGCAAATACGGGACGACACGCTTAGAAGAAGGTGGCGGGGCGGTGGGCAGAGAAGATCTTCTTGCCAGCGGTCTTGGGGATACGGTGGGGAAGGGGGAACTTGAGGTTCTTGGTAAGGAGCTGCTTGATGTAGGGGCGGCGGATGTCCTCGGACTTCTCGACCTCGACGACCTTGATGATCTGTGGGGACAGGTTAGCCAGCGGGCAACTTGAGGCCAGCATGAGTGAGGACGTACGTGGATCGAGCGGAAGCGGGCGCGGTGGCGGGCGGCCATGTCCTGGTAGAGAGCCTGGACAGCCTCGCAGCGGGACATCTCGCGGTACTCCTTGTACATGTTGTGGGTACCAGAGCGAGAGTCGTAGCGGATCCAGATACCGAAGTTCTTGACCTTCTGGGGGCGCTTCTCATGAATCTGCAGGCGCGTGTTAATTGCGTCACTTAACGCCAAACGCTGCAGCCCATTTCCGGGAGATAGCATTGTATAGGTTTGAGATGAATCGTACCTGGTTGAGGGTAACGATCTCGCCGTTTGCCTTCTTGACCTTTCTCAGCTGAGACAAGAAGTACCAGAATCTGCTCTTGGCGACGACCTCGTTGGGAGCGAAGACGCGCATGCGGTAGAGCTTGGGGGTAGGGTTGGCATCTGTGGGCAACAGACGGCCAACGACCTGGTATTCCTGGAGACGAGCTGTACGGCAGTATGTATTAGCCCAATGTTCCTTGCTCTTTGATGCTGGCAGTCGACCAAGCCAACCTATTCGATCCTTTCATTTCCACCTCTTTCTTGCGCGATTGTCGATTCCTCCATGCCTTTGGTGAAGTTCTTCAAGGGTGTCGAAGCATTTGCAACAGGAACAGTCGTAGCCAGATTGGACCATATTCAAGATTGCAGACGATGCGAGCGAAGATGCGATGGTGCGCAGGCCAGGAGGAGGAATATCGGCGATGGATCGAACTCGGCGGTGGGTAGACGTGTGTGGGACAGAAATTTCTTACCGGGCATCTCGAGGAAATGTCAGTATTATGGTAGTATACAGGCAGCTGGGATAGACTCACTGTTGCGTTTGCTGGAAGGTTAGTACAACGTGAATTGACAACTCGCTTGGAGAGAGAAATTCCTGCGCGCGCCGTGGAATTCGACGCCCAAGCGAGTCGAGCGGAACTAGCCGTCGCTCGAGTGCGCTTTCCTTGGCAACAGACATCTGTTCGGAGCCGGTCATACTTTTCGCCGTCTGGCTCGCTGCGACGAGCTCAGGCCATCTTATCAGCGACCATCAACATCACATGCAAGTGTTGATGCCGACTGACTCCCTGTGTAGGTTCTGTGAAACTTTTGTTCTTAATCATCACGTTCACTGTATCGCATTCGATTAGATTACGGCGTTAAGATGAACAATGTCATGATTGACTTTGGGCGCGCGATGATGGCTAGGAGTGGCTATGAGCTCGCCAGCACTTTGTCGCCAGTTGCGCCCAAGCATGACAGTGGTCGTCTTTATGCTCTCCACAGAGAATCAAATGCTTTCAGCATCCAGGCAGACATCCGACGTGCTCTCTCGCATAACCCAGCAGTTCAACTAGAGAGAGACGAAGTCAATGCCTGGGCCGACGTTTTTGTTGCATACTGGAAAGCTGTTGGCGAAATTCTTATTGCCGAGGAATCGCTCAATCAGGGAAAGAATGCCTCCAAACCTCAGAGTAAGGTCGCAAATTGGGACAAGGTCTATGCCGCCTGGAAGGATGTTCTCAATGCATTGTTGAGAGGTTATCAGATTGAGGTTTTCGATGCTTGGACCATTCCCTGCCTCTACATCGTGGGCAAGTATCTACGTGTCTTCGCCATCAAAGCCGACGATGCTGCATCTCAAAAGGGCCAGACCACATTCAATGCTTTCGAAGAAGATGTTGGTGACGCAACAGGAGGAAACGAGAAGTTGGAGGACGCTGCACGTCAGATCAACAGAGTCTTCAGTCTTTGCATCGGCGATAGATCTCCTATCGACACTTCTCGCAAATGGGGTGCCTACTACATTGCTAACTTGCAATTCAAGACTTACTTCAAGGTGACTACGTATCTTTCGGACAACAGGAACGATATGCTAACAGCAAGTAACAGCTCAATTCGATCGCTCTCTCGCAAAACGTCATTCGATCGCTCTCAGCCACGAATACCGACTTGCCACCACTTGATCGTTTCCCTCGTTCTCAACAAGTCACATACAATTACTACCTCGGCGTTCTCAAGTTCTTGCATGAGGATTATGCAAAAGCTGAGGAGTACCTAACCATTGCCTACAACAAAGCTTTAACAGGATCTAGCCGGAACATCAGATTGATTTTGACGTATCTCATTCCGACCAGACTCATCACCGCTCATGTTCTACCTACCCAAGCGATGTTGGCACCTTATCCCGGTCTGCAACGACTATTTGCTCCTCTTTGTGCTTGCATCAAGAAGGGTGACCTCACGGGATTCGATGCTGCCCTTCAAGCCGGAGAGGACGAGTTTGTTAAGCGAAGGGTGTACCTCACTCTTGAGCGTGGTCGTGACATTTGTCTCCGCAATCTTGTTCGAAAGGTCTATCTCGTTGGCGAACTTGAGGCACCCAAAGAGGGTGAGATGGGCGTAGAACTGACGCGAAGAAGTCGAATTCCGCTGCGAGAGTTCGCTGCTGCTTTGAAACTTGGCGGCGAGACCGAACTCGAGGGTGACGAAGTCGAATGCCTACTTGCCAATCTAATCTACAAAGGCATGATGAAGGGGTACATCTCTCGGACGCATGGCATGGTTGTCCTGAACAAGAAGGGGGCATTCCCCGGTACTGGCGTTTGAGCTGGCCTCTTATGGCACACGATAAAAAGCATCTTACTGCTTCAGCGACGAGTGTAGCTCTTAGCGGGACCGTACCGATCTTCGCCGAACGAACTCATCCACAAAACCCGGTCAGGTCAACCCATAGCATCTCACAATGCTATTGGCCAGAGCACAGCCCTACAAGCAGATTGCGTTCATGGCCACCTTCATCGGACCAATGGAAAGTCTCATCGAGACTGCTCGACGCTACAAAGAAAGCCACGGTCCGAGAGGATTATATGATACCGATGCATATCATAGTCCAGCCCTGATCACATACGGGTTGGGGTAACTTTGAGATCAGAGCGAAGTCATGACTACACACACAGACACAGCAAGGCTACCGCAACATTGCAGCCATAGCTACCAATTCAACAATATTTATATCCGTTCCTATCCGGTCTTGAATACCTTCTGTTTACAAGTTGGTGACACTCACTCCTCGGAGACAGGTCATGCTTGGCGTGCGTCAGTGGAGAGCATCATGATTTTCCTGATTAGATGAGCTACTCTGCGGCCGCTCCCTTGACCATCACGCAACCCATAGCTAGCATCATGTCATCAGCAGTAAACATCACACCTCAGCCTCACAGCCAGAAGCGCAAAGGCGGACGCGCGCCATTACCAGAGGTCGAAGAGAACTTTGCGCGACTTCCGCCAGGAAACGGCGACAGGACGGACCGCGCGGTGTGCAAGCATTGCTCAAAGGAACGCAGCTGGCACACGACTGAACTGGTCAAGCATCTCGATAAATGCCCCCAGTACACACCGTCCAAACGTCAGAAATATACGCGACCATGGCGCATTGAAAGACCCGGTGAGGGCAGATCGCCAAATCAACCACAATCACAACAGCCATCTCCACAACAATTGCAGAACGGCAACATCGATCTTGCGAACCGCAACGTGCGCGTCGGACCCAATGGTATCTTCCAATGGGACGGCGGCATGGTCGCTGGAAGGCCAGCTACTACCAGCAATCCCGATGGCAGGTCTGCGGACGATCAGCACCAACCAGACGGCGTAGAAGACGCAGATCAACCACCGCAACCACAACCTCAACCACGTCTACCTCAATCGAATCACCAAATTCTGCACACGCCCACGCAATCTGTGGGTGGAAACATGGAACCTACGGCCTTGTCCAATTATCCCCAAAGAGTCAACCAACATCCACAACCTCCTCCAAACAGACAATTGCCCTACCCTCCTCCCGTCAGCGATCCCGACCAACGTCTCCACAGCTTTATAGAATACGAGCGAGGCGCCATGGCATATCAAAATCGCTCTGAAGACTTGGACGCCATAGAAGCCTGGTTACAGCATCATCGCTTTGACATTGAGGATATCAAGGAGATTAGCGAGACTAGATGGGTGGACTCGTGGCAATTGAGACTGGGTGATCTGTACAGATTAAAGCGGGATGTACAGACTTTTAAGATCTTCGCTCAGCGATAAGGGAGGGGATGTCGTATGCTGGAGAGACTGCTATCTCAAGTGCAGGCGGCAGGCACTCAGAGATGTGAACTTGAGTCTTTGTACGATGGGAGAATCAATGTACATATTACTACATGAACGACATGTACGGGGCAATGACATGCGTCTCTACGAGTCCTTGAGAGGTCTGCCTGAGGCATGGACCTTGAGACTATTTATGCTTTTCATAAGAGGATGCTGCGTTTCTCCATACTTGAAATCAAGTATACATGAGCTGTCGGAATGCACGATACATCTCAAGTGGTTCATGGAGTTCCACGGGGTGCAGTCCATGACTACATCTCCAAGCGAGTGGATACTAGGGCTAAGATCATCTTGCATCAAGACAAGTGCAAAGTGACTATCCTTGGCACATTAAGTTGTCACCACAGCCCATGCAGACGGAGAGGAATGTTTCCTGTATGTAGTTCATGCCATTATATTCATTAATTCTTTCTTTTATCATGATTCTAATTGTTTCTTCGCTTCGTTATTAATAATAAAAAAAGGTCACTTTTATATCCAACCTAAACAACTGGAAAGGTCATGCTTCTTCAGCACTTGACCTTCAACTTCCACCCAAAAGCATAGATCCTCGCCGCCACAACCAACGAAGTGCCAACAGCAGCAGAAGCACCCGACCAAGCCTGAGCATAAAGATAACCCCCCGCATCAGCAGAAAGCAAAGCACCACCAATAGGCGGTCCCACCAAAGAAGCAAATGACAAGAATGTAAACACCATGCCCATTCTGGTGCCCACTTTACTGATATCTTTGGTCATTCTAGCAACAGTGGTGGGGATGAGAGATTGGAAAGCTGCGAGACCAAGGCCGTAAAAGGACACAAAGATGTAGAGCGAGTTTTGTGAGTTTACACCCATCCAGCAGAAAGCGAGGACGTTTACGAAGAGTAGGACGGGGATTAGGGTGTTGAGGGCGCCGAGGTAGCGGTCTGCGAGGTGGCCGGCTAGAACGCGGGCGGGGATGCCGACACCGTTTAGGATTATGAGGAGGATAACTGAGTTGGAGTAGGAGAAGCCGAGCATGTCGCGGCCGTAGGATGCAATGTAGTAGTTTGTAAAGTAGAGGGATGCCATGTGGAAGCACATGCCGATGCTGAAGAGCATGTATTCGACTTCCTTGAAGGCAGAGAGGTCGACGAGGGGGCCGGATTTGCGAGGTGGGAGTCTGGGCTTCATGGCTAGTCCGGCGGTGCAGAGGCAGACGAGGTTGATCAGGCCCAGGACACGAAGAGTCCAGCCGAAGCCGATCTGAGGTAGGAGTTGGCGGGCCATCAATGGATACAGAGCTCCACCGGCCGAGTTACCAGTGGTAGCCAGCGCCACTGCAAGACCTTTGTGTGTTGAGAAGTAGGTGCTGAGAAGTGCCATGGAAGGAGTGAACAAGATTCCAGAGCCAAGACCAGTACACACACCTTGCGCGAGGAACAGTTGCCAGTACTTTGTTGAGATGGATGTCATGAAGATGCCGATGAGCTGCAACACAGTTCCTAGAGCAAAGCAAGGTCTGAAGTATCCAGCATCCATTGCACGACCGGCAAATGTTGCGACGAAGAAGAGAACCCAGACTTGAATTGATCCAATCCATGAGATTGTCGATGCGCTCTCATTGAGATTCTGGGTATAGTATGCTTGGAAGGTTCCGAAAGAGTTGACAAAGCCCCAGGTCGTGAAGACGACAAGCCAGGCCATTCCGCATTGTAGCCATGCCTTGAAACCGCCATCGGGTGGTGGACCAGGTTCGGCGAGGGAATGTGTTGTTACATGCGATGCGATTCTGTTGAGAACGTTTGTCGTTGTTCTTTCCAAGTCTGTTTCTGGCTCGAATGCGTCTTCGTGGGATTCGCGTATGCTCTTCTCTGACCATGATGATGGTGTTGGTGTGAGGTCAGGACTCGAAGAAACCGAGTCCTTTTCGGTCTCAGAGTAGACAGACTGCTTCATTGTCGTCTTCTCGTCGTATGAAGACATGTTGTCCTAGTTTGTGCACGTCCGGAGAAGACACTGGGCTGTTGAACAAAGTTTGTGTATTTCGAAATATAGACTGCTACTTGAGATATTCCCGGGACACACAGGGGTTTTGTCCATTGTTAAGCCAGATCATACTTACCTGTCATCCCATGCCTGGAAAAGACTCTGATGCGCGACTCCCTAGGGCGCAAGGCGTGTATGTGGGTTGGGCGTGAGAGCGTCTGCGAGTAGGGCGTGCACAAAACAAAAATTCACGATAAGAAGCGGGTATTCACGGGCGTTTTTGTCCGTAATGATAACGACGAAACTTGAACCGGGAGGCATGCCGTGTATAGGAAACCCATCCGGACCGATATATAGGCCAAGTTGAAGGTGCCGACATCCATGGCAGAGATTTTTGAAGTGTCTGATAAGGGGGTGGGCGCATAATCCAGACTTGACTGCTGCGTGATGATGCGGCGGCGTGTAGTACTACATTTGGAAGATGCGACTTCAAGTCGTAGTCGCAGACTCCAGTCCTTCGTGCCACTTCGGTGTTGCAATTTTCGCTCGAGCTCTTGAGGAAGCATGAAGAAAGGACTTGATTGAAGGCAGAGCCGAGTGGTGGTTGTCTGCATGCATGATGAAAGCCTCTCGGCTGTCGCATTTGTCGATCCCGACTTCACTTCACGCTTCCCCCTCCCTCCTCTTAACCACGCCAGCACAAGAAGTGGTTTGTAAAGCTTTTGCGCGTGAGCAGCACACTCTCTGTAATTCACGAGCATCCATCTCGGTCTGCCCATCACAGCCGTCTGTCTCCTTACCCTAAGTCTTTCTTCGTGACCTTCGCCTGCTCATGTGATCACGTGTACTTCTCTTGCCACAAGGCAGACATTCCACTCACCTCAGCAGCGTTCTATTCTGGTAGCCTCTCACTATACCGAGCTATCACGATGTCGTTCAGCGCAACCGGCGTACCGAAGCCACTTCAATCGCGTCCCAAGAAGTCGCCCATTCAATTACTCCGCTCGGCCTCTTCACCTTTCGGCAACCATCCCCGTCGCAAAGCCGCAACTACACCACAAGCTGGACTAAAGAGAACCCAATCCGAAATCAGCACCAGTGCCGAACAGCCTCTAGACGATACAGGAATCGTCACGACACTACCACCACCAAAAGTACCACAAGATGTTGTCAGCCTCATACGATACATACAAGGGCATACATGGACAGAAATACCAGATCGAGCTGCAGGCATGCACAGCACACGAATAGCCGAAGTCCTGAACTTTCGAAAGAACATGCCACCAATCGTCTCAATAGCACACCTACATGCAGTGTCCTCCTCGACCACAGCGACCGAACGCGAACTTGCAAAACTAGTCCACTCTGGCATTGCCAAGAAATTGAATATACCAGGAAGAGGAAAAGGTGGATTTGCAATAGGCGAAGGTGTAGTATTGGTCGAAGACTGGATAAACACAATACAAGACCACCCAGCACTATCCCAGAAACTAAAAGAGAAATACGCAAAAGTGCTGGAAGAAAATACATCCTCTTATACAGTGCCGGCCAGCCTGTTCTTACCAGAAGAGGTGTCAGAACTCATAGCAGCAGGTTTCATGACCTCCACAAGCGTACTGAGCGATCACCTCTACTCCCTCCCCGGCACACCCTCCGCCCCAGGCTCCTCCTCCCTCGCAAACTCCTGGTCCACAGCAGCAACAGGCACTCTAGCAGCAACAGGCGGCTCCTCAGCCGTGCATCTAAACGGCGGAGGCGGCCGCGGTCTCCCCCTCCCCTCCACCCCCTCCTCCAGAACTTCACAATCACAAACCCTCACCTTTTCCCTCCCATACACTGGAGCATACCTCCGCCTCCTCACAGAAGCACGCACACATTTCCTCTCCTTACTCGTCAAATCAAGTCCAAAGTACAAGCAAAGCACAAGAGAAATGTTGAGGGAGAGATGGAATGGAGGTATCCCATTAGAGGATGTGCAGAGTAAAGCCAAAAGGGCTAGAGCAGAGTGGAGTGGTGTGTTGCCGGGTAAAACGAAAAAGTGGAAACAATTCTTCGGTGTCGAGTTTGAGTGGATGTTGGAGGAGTGTTTGGGGAGTGGAGGGGTTGAATGCTTCAAGACTGGGAGTGTGGGTTTGGGGATTAGAGTTACTTGACTTTGTACAAGTTCATCTACTTCTGCTTACTAGACGAATTCACGAATGTTCCTTCTTGATTAAATTAAGGGGGGAAAAAAAAAGAAAACTTGCATAGCTGCTGCTGAGTTCTCTGCCATTTTCTACAAACAGGCGTGTGTAGCAAAGAAGAAGAAGCAGAAGAGAGAAACGCCGGTTGGGAATAGATGCTAGCAAAAAGGTATAGTAATTCTTACATCTTTCTTTCATTCTTCTACTCTTCGTCGGTGTCGGTATCAGTGTCCGTCTCACTCTCCGTTTCTTCCTCCTCATCAGTGCCACTCTCTTCATCACTATCGTCATCATTGCCCTTGAGTTTAGGGCTCGTGGCCTTCTTTGTAGCACTACCACGAAGAGTGGCCATTTGTCCTGCAATCGTGTCTGTGATGTCAAAGTCAGTAAGGGAACAATCTCTGTATATGTCACAAGGGGCGGAAACTGACCTTCTTCAGGTTCCGAAATATCCTCATCCTCCCATTCGGCTTCCTCGATCGAACTCGGGTCCTCGACGGCTAGGATAACATCTCTCTTGTCGTCAAAGCCAATATAACTGTCACATGCAAGATGCATCTGGAACTTGTATTGGGCGGGTTGAGGAGGAGCTTGGAACTGCATCTTGAGTGTCTGGACGTTAAAGGTAGGTTTGCCAGAAGCGTCCAGAATGGGCTTGTCGAAGGTAGTAAAGGTGAACGGGGGAACGGCAACCTTGCCTTGACGTGCGTCGGCGAGGAAGAGATGCCAGCGGGGAGAGTGGTCGCGGGAGAAGTGGGGTGCGTGGGCGAGAGGGGGTTGATGTTGCTTTTGCTCGGCGGGGTCAGGACGAGCGTTGGCCTTTGTGTCGGTCTCGTCGGGGTCAATGTCTTCGAGGTCTGAGGGGTGGATATCGGGAATGTTGCGG
The DNA here is from genome assembly GCF_000721755.1 of Aureobasidium subglaciale EXF-2481. Classification (NCBI taxonomy): domain Eukaryota; kingdom Fungi; phylum Ascomycota; class Dothideomycetes; order Dothideales; family Saccotheciaceae; genus Aureobasidium; species Aureobasidium subglaciale. The sequence continues at coordinate 188,971 of NW_013566978.1, read as the reverse complement.
GTACCGGGAGGGATGAAGCGGGCCTTGACGACGAATTGGACGAGAGAGTTGGGGATAATGTGCTTCTCGCCGGTGACTTTGAAAAAGGTACGCTCGATGACGAGGCGAGGCAGCTGAGATGCGACACTGATGGCAGAGTCCAATTGAGGTCTCGAGAGACCGACTGATGTAGCAATCTCACGGCGACGGGCTTCGGAGAGGTCCATGAAGGCTTGAATGGTAAGATGGCTACGCTGGCCAACCTGCTCCTCGAGGGCCTTGACGACTTGCTCGTTGAAGTGGGGCAACTGAAGGAGAGGGGGTGATTCGGGAGCAACAGCTTGGATCAGGTTTTGCGAGGTGCGATAGGAAGCGAGGACGGGGTTGGTGAAGCCATATGCCAGACAAACGGAGACAAAGGCTTCGTTGAGAGTAAGAGCGGTAGGGGCGAGCTGGTACTTTTCGTCGTTCAGAGTCTGATCGTCGAGCTCAACACGAGCCAAGTAGGCCCAGAGGAGCGCAAGAGTCTTGCGACGCACAGTGTCGTCCATGTCCTGCAAAAAGCGACGGTCCTTCTCTGTCATGACGCGGGCTTCTTGGAGTAGACGCTTCTCGAGTTGTCCAGTTCCGGCATCTGCCTTATGGCCGTGAAGAAGGGCTTCGAATTCGGCACCTGCGCTGACCAAGTTGACAACGCCATGGTCGTCAATACGCTCGCTGAACTCCTTGAACATGTTCCCAGCGCTGTTGACCAGGATCTTCTCGCGTGTCACCTTTTGCGATCCGTACCACCAGCTTCCGACAAAGTATGGCAGCAAGATTCCCAACAGGGCGCCGTAGACCAGCAGAATGTACTTGCCGTTGCCGTCGGTGATCAAAAACTGGGGGAGGGCAATGCCGAAGCTGGTACTCTGCTTGCCATCCGGGTTGCCGTACTCGATGAAGTTTCTGCGCACATCCTCGTCCGTGAGAGCCTTGTATGCCTTGATAACCTCGACCCAACGCTCGTTGACTGAATCGGCGGTCTCGTTCTTTGCCGGATCGGGCACAGCCTTGTCCGGGTGCATGGTGACAGACAGTCTGCGGTAGCGGCTCTGGATCTGCTTCTCCGTGGACGACATGGGAACACCCAGAATCTCATAGGGATCCCAGATCTTGGGTGTGCTGCGCTGTGTGACAGCCATGAGGTAGACCATCAATGCAATTGTAGCCCATCCCACACCAGCAACCACCATGCGCTTCAGCTTGCGCTCCCTCCTCTTTTGCCGTCTCCTGTGTCCATCGATGAGGTCTGCATGTTCGGGTGTGTAGCTTGACTCGATTCGCGTCGCCGTGTTCTCGAGGTCTAGCTTGCAAGTAAGTACAGAGCTGGATTGGAGAAGATGGACAGCTACTTACCTTTGCTGGGCTTAAGAAGGGAGTATGTCACTGGTAGCGTGACTAGACCGGCTACAGTCACAAAGAAGAAAGGAAAGAACTGGCCCTGTTCGTCATAGTTGTACTCGGTCGACATGGCGGCGGCGCCTTTCTATTGTACGCGGGTCCGAGTCGTTCAAGCTGCCGAGTTGCTCTTGCTGGTGTATAGCTTGGGAAGTCAGACAGTCGAAATTTTGGTCAAACGCGCTGCGTCTTGACAAAAAGGTCACAAGAATAAAAATAAAGGAGGGTGCTCAGAGTTGGTGGAAGGTGGAGAGCACATGCAATTGGCGATTCGTGTCTTCTCCAAAGCCCGCCAAGGCCCATCACCTTCCATCAACCTCTACAGCTCCCTCTCTTATGAGCAGCTTGAGTCATCTTACAGTAATAATTTTGCTTCAAACCTTCCTGTGTGCTAAGCTCCGTCACACCCATCCACTTTCAACGGTCAGAGCAGAGCGACAGCTGAAGCAATGCATAGTCACATCCTATATGAAAGGATCTAACACAGGGAATCTAGATGTATACCGGTGCCGTCGCTCCGAAACGAAAAGGAGTTTGCCCTGAGATAGCTACAAGTGTGACAGTGCTTCGCACACGGGAAGGAGCGGTTCAGAATTGCGACTGTTGTTAGGGTATCTTGGCTGTCTAAAGACTTCTCCTCCATTACGCCTGCGCTCCAGGGAAATACATCATCAAGCAAAGCCAATCCGTTACTTGTTCTCATACAATGCATTGAGCAGACGGTCGTAAGCACCTCTCATCACCACCTCATTGTCCGTTTCAAATTCCAGAGCAAATCGTAGGCGTCTCGCAGATTCCTTGATCGCATCATGGCCCTTTTCCTTCTCCCTCGCCTCCTTGAGAATCCTGCGCGAGTCTCTCATTCTCTTCCAGAATGCTTGTACCTGCTCTTCGTACGGCGTCTGCTCCAGAGGTAGTTCGTGCGGATTGACCTTGCTCGTCACGTTACCCAGGTACTTGTCCATTCTAGCCCATTTGTCTCCACCAAGATCGAGGAGGTGCACCATCAGGCCGCCTGCTTCGCCTTCGTACGTCTTGTTTGAGTCGAATGCATTGTACCAAATGCGAGGCTGGTAGGTTACTCTGTTCCGGAATCTCTGACTCTCCATGATCTGCTCCAGCGCAGCGTGATCTTTGTTCAACGAGACGTGATGCTTTCTGTCTGTGAGCGGCACTGCAAGTACTTGTATCAGGAATTCTAGAGACCATGTGTCGACCCTCAAGAAGAAAACACCACCATTGAAGTAACCATTGTCATCATGGGTTGCAATCAGATTGATTTCTTCTTCAAGTGGAGGTACAAAGAGCTCCAGTGGAACCTGCTGATTCAGAACCAGAGTATCTGGATCGACCCAGCTGCTCATGTCAGTTCACACTGTTGCGAAGCTAGGAATAAATTTGTCTGAACTTACGCGAGCCATTGCATACGCTCGTCCCACGGCTTGTTCAATTCTTCCACGAGAACGGACATGAGATAGGCGGGCTTGGCCAGAAAGCTTGCATGAATTCGTTGTCGTAGAACCTGCATCTGATATCCATGCAGAGCGTTGTGTCGTTCATGAGTTGCGATGGCCCCTTCGTAGAGATAATTTGGTTCGCCGAAAAGTGCCGTTACTTTCTTGATGCGAATGGCTTGAGCAGAGCCATGTTTCCTGCCCACAGCTCCTCCGAACTTGTGTCCACGAATTGAGAGCGGAATGTCATGTATGCTATGGGTCGTCTGTAGCGATTGCAGCAGCGTCACCACTCCGAGTGAGATGAGAACAACCAGAAGTATCAAACGACACTATCACGCATCGTCAGTTGACAAGCCTTGCAAATCGAGTGCTCCATGGGATGTGTACTGGTCCTGCTGTCAGCAATGCTGTGTGATAGATCTCGATATAGAATGTGATCACGACAGTGCATCTGCTTACCCTGGGCTCCCGCTCCTCCATACATCGTCCGTGCTTGCGGCATATCGCGACTATCCAAAGTATGTCTTCGAGGTCTCCCCAGATGAGAGAAAGCTCAATGGAGAAGGTGAGAAGGAAGAAATGATCGGACGATATCTTTCTGCCCTGTTTGCGTGGCACAGCATTTTAGCGAAGGAAAGCACCATCGCTTCTCTTCAGCAATCATTTTCGGGAACCGTCGCCCCTATCGAGCGCTCCTCGTAGGCCTTGGCAACGCTTCGTTGTTCAAAGCTGGCGACCTCGTGGGGCAGCTTTCAAGACTTGAGAAAGCGGCTGGCTGTGAAGCCTATCTAGTTGATGAACTACGTGCTTATGGCCCCTGAACCTAATCGTGCAATGCCCATTCTGGTAATTCTCTAGAAGCTCAAAGCTGGGCCCACCTCCTCTATCGTGGTATTCAGCTTCCAATAGTCGCAGTGGGCATGCAGGCAATATATGGCCCGCTCAGGGGCAGAGCAGAGTGGATATGGGAGCGCGCTCAAGGTCTTGGGTGTGAGAGAATATTAAGGATATAAATTGGTGGTACAAGAAGTTAACAGATAAAGGTGATGCGAGGAGTAGCCAGCCTATAGGCTCGTCTAGCATCTCAATCTAAGTGCATGAATTGCGCCCTTGCCGGCTCTCGGTCCTTGCCTTGACCATCATAAACTCCGAGATGCTGAAAGGGAAAAGTACACCGAAGATCGATAACATACGCCTCGAAAGTGACCATGCGCCGATGATCCTGCAACTGCCCATTCGAGCAAATCCCTCCCATGCCGATGGTAATCCAGATTTGCCGATACGCCGTATGTCGAATGCCGCTAATTGAAGACAAATGTTGAGAAAGTGAAAGGTCGTAGTCATTACTTCACATTGCGGCTCTTGCCCTTCTTGGACGGAGCTGCAGATGTGATTTTGCTGGTCTGTATCAGTTCGCCAATGTATCTGATCGAAAGTTAGCTTAAATTCTCAGAGAAAACCATAGTGAGAGGAATGTTTACGATTGAAGGAACTTGTTACCGCCTTCGAGCTTTTCGTGTTCGATCTTGACAGCCTCGACACGGTCGACGATGGCCATCAGGCTGGCTCTCAAGGCTTGTGCTTGTCTGTGGGGAAATGTTGTTAGAATGACAAAACCACGCATATGCAGGGGTTTGAAGGTGAAACGTACTCGATGAGGTTTCGTCGTGCATCCTCTCCCAGTTTCTCAATGACCTCGCTTGTCCGTCTGGGGCTCATGCTTCGAACATCATCAGGCTCATATTCTTCTTCGCCAGGTGCCATCTCGACACGTGGACTGTCTCTTGGAATGATCATGGTGCCACTGCTTTTACGACTTCCGAGTCTGGGTCTTTGTGCGTCTAGGCGACCGCGAGTAGGTATGTCGTTGTCGGATGACGTAGTTGAGAGTGGCGGGGAGTAAGATGGATTTGACGGAGGCTCGCTTAGTGCCTCGATAGGTGCAGAGTCGACGGTGTAATGTGCGTATGCAAGCGATGTCATATTGTGGTGAGGAAATCGTGAATGGTAGACAATGTCTGACTCTTGACGCTCAACGGCGGGTAGAAGTCCAGACGGTAGCCAGGATGACAAGAGTGACGACAAGTAATGGTGGACACAGCGGTGTGTAATGTTTGATTAGATGGGGGTGTGATGGCGGATTTCGGAGAGACGGCGGCGCTAAGAGAGTGTTCGCAGCGCTTGAAACACCATGTCTTCCTGGAGAGAGATAGTTGGGAAAGTTGTGTGTTGACCGGGATGGTCTGAGAAGAAGCGTCGCAGTCGGTAGAGGCCGAAAGATGGACAAGGAGGAAAGTGGAACTGTCAAAAGACGGCTTGAGTAGAAAAGACAATTGGATGTGCCCCAGGACCAAGAGCTGCTTGCACATCGCTCGGCTAGCTGCTTGACCAGACCCTCTTCAACACCGTCATAAAGGCGGGTCCGTGAACCATTTTAGCGCCAAATCCGTCTTCTCCCTTGCCCGCGTCCAACTCTACCCATCTGGTCCAGTCAGATGAACATAATCAACGGCCGTCAGCTGATTGCGGAAATTCGCAATTCCCTGTGCCAATGGCTGCCGCGTAGTCGTCGACTTCCAACTTCTGTATAACATGAACGACACCTTTGTGTCGGCGGCCGCGCCGAGAGGCAAAGAGTTTAGGGGCGCGCTGATGCTGATCTGCCATCCTACGCAGTAACATCCGATAATGATCTACTCTCCCTGAGCGCACCAATTGCAACACCACCCCAACCCGCCTCCCTCTGATTCATGCTCCCCGCGGCCGACTGTCTGCCCTTTTCCAAAAGAGTTTTTTCAAACCTGAATCTATCATCGTCTTCCCGTGTCATGTTTGCCTCTAGTTGTCTGCGTGAACAAAGGCCACGACACAGGATCGCCCATCAGTCCTCTGACCGACCCACGCCGAGTGAGGACCGCCTTGTGAGCTTCATTGCCCTCGTTGATACAACTCCACTCTTCCGGACACAATTTGTGTGCTGCCGGCTTGGCCGTCTCCTCGCCGAATCCCGCAGATATTGATAAATGCGACTCGCAAGATTGATCCAATCAAGTGCATCTTGGCTATGCGCTCTTACAAAGGTTTTCTGTTTCACTCGTGCATGGTAAGCCGGCCTTCTCAAGGGTCTTGTTGAATGCCATCACTTACCGGCGCTTCGAAACATCGTCACCACGCTGATGCGCCCACACATTGGCCGACAACCTTCTTCTGTCGCATCAGTTTCGCCGAAGAAAGCTATTCCGCACGTATGCCAAGCTCGAATTTACTGTAACCGTCACGGTTTGCTGCAACCACGTTCCTCGTTCAAGTTTGCCATGCCGATCACACCTCTCGAGAGTCTCGTTTTGGTCTTAATATGCTCCGCGTTTCCGCCGTCCGTCTCCGTTTCGCGCCGAGAAGAGGACTGTAGACATGACTCGTCTTCAGATTCTCATTGTCACTTTTCACCGCTACGCCACTGCACCGGGCTGTCTTTCCGCTGTGAAAAAAGTCTCTCATCCGCTCTGTGTTGATCATCATCTGTTGCAGCGAACACCTGTTTACAAGAGCGTAGGGTAGACTCTGTACACGGACTTTGATCCGACTATCGTTGCCGGACTCGAACTCTGGTAGAACTCATGTCACTGGGCATCAGTCGTGTCCGCCGCATGATCGGACAGGACCATGACCATCCTCCAAATTTGCTTGTCGTCAAGACAACAGAACGACTATCAAGGAAGTATTCCAGAACAACTGAACGGTCAAGCAAGTACGATAATGTGTCATGGTGACGCATGCAGAAGCCGGCTTGTGGCCGTTCGACGCCATGCGGTGCCCATCTGGCCAGACTCAGAGTTGGTAAACGGTCGCCATGCTTTCCACGCGCAAGGCTGGCAGCCGAGACACACTTGCGACGATGGTCTTGAGCCTCTTCTCTTGGGAGACACCTCGCTATGACAATTACATGTCAGATTGCCACTGTCAAACAAGAGAATGCAGTCCTCGTCCTCGTCATCATTGACATTTCCGGGTTGGTGAAGTCTACTCTTCGGGTCAAGACGAGAGCCTTGACGCTTCGGGCAGGGAGTGACAACAACTGCGATACAGCTGACACCATCCCCTAAAGCGCGCGTTCCGTATTCTGAGCCTTCCCCACGGATATATATCCGTGTCGGGTACAAGCACTACCGCTCTCAAGGCGGAAGCTCGCAAGATGATGTCGACATTTCATGTTCTTAATAATGTACCTCGGGAGCCAAAGCTCCAAGCTCTCACTCCAGCTCATCTACAGACTGTGCTTTCTTGCTTCGTCGGATCCAGTATCAAGGCGACCATAAACCAAGTTGATACACGAATTCGACAGTCCCTGAAATACGAATGCGCGACATTGCCATCTCCACCATGCCAACCCTTAAACCTCTGATCGAGATCTGTGTTGTGAGATGTTGACGGCCTAAGATCATCACAAGATGACCATCTCGTACACAAATAACCACACAACACGAGGCCCTCCTGGTGCCGAAGCACAAGCATCGTTGCGGAAGCACGCGCGCTCGATCTGACTGTGGCTGAAGAAGCCTCCCCCAGAGGAGCACGCACCTCGTAACGAGGACCGTGTACAGTTCTGGTTGTATGAAAACAGGACATATCTGTGGCTGTGCCCACGAGACGAATGCTTGTTGTTTGAAGCACGAGCACCACAAGACACGGTAAGATCGTAGGTCGCGCGTGTGACTATTCCAAGATATCTGGTTCTCAGTAAGTCATGAAGCTGGCATCTGAACTGCATCCCCAGCTTTCCCATCGGGCGCAGCCAGCCCGAGCAGAGCCGCACAAGTCCAAATTTCCCATTCGGAACCCCTGAAACAAAATACCCGGGATCACGATCGCCTTCACACTCTAACTTGGAAGGGAGCAGAACCTCGATACTGTCAGTTGGCAAGAAGGGCTGACGCGTAACAATATTCGCTTTCACGTCTATCCAAGAAAAGAAAGCTTGTGCTTTGGGAGCAATCTAGAAAGTTTCCATTCTCGGTGTGGCTGTTCAGGATATTGACGATGGTCGTTATATCGTGCGGGAGAGATTTTGGAACAGGGCACTGCTGTCTCAATGGTTTGAGAACACTCTATTCGGTAGGTCATATCTGATAGAAACGAGCAACTCTAGGCAGTATGAAGATTCTATTCTGACAAAGAGTGTGCGTGGTTGAAATGATGCCACATATCCAAACTCGACTGTTTTGCTTGCGAACATCAATACGTCTGATCAACAGCAACCTGACACCGGAATATCAGTCCTGAGCAAGTAGAGACCTTCCAACAATGCTCTATGTCGCCAAAAAAAACCCCTCGGGATACAGATTTTACACCTTTTTAAAACAACTGTCCGTTGTAGTACAGGGTTATCCCCTCAGCAACCATGTAACGGCCCCCAGCACAGCTGCCTGCCACCCCGTTATTACCATCCTTCGTCCTTCTACGATACAGACAGTGCCCAACCAGTAAGCTAGCAGCTATGTAGAACCCGTGGACAAGGCTTCCGCGAGCCTTGGGTCATCGACCAAGGCCACGTACTTGCGAGTTTGCCACCGACGGTGAGGCTGAGCTTGAAAAGCTCGTCGCCACCCCTCGTGGTGACGCTCGGAGGGAGTTACACCTCATGACTCCTCGGTGGCGAGAGCTGTTTGTTCATGTGATGAACTTTCCACGCTGCGCTGGAACCTCTTCTTGGACTTCAGCAAGTCCAAACTTGGAGCCGTAGCTCGTGATGTTGATTGCCTCGTGACATAGCAGTAGCCGTTGCAAACGGAGCTGGCACCTTATTTCCATGCTCAAATCATCATTCGCATCGCGGCAGCTAGGCAAAGATATGCCACGATGTCGCAGTCACATCCATTATGTTGGGTAGGGATCGCTATGCCTCAGGTTCGTAACTCTTATGCTGAGCATCATCTTCGTGATTCGTAATCTGGTCTACGCAGCGATAGTCGTTGGTCGTGTAATATTATAATCGTGGAACGTAAATCATGGATCTTCGTAATCAACGCCATCAAACAAATCCAGGACCACTTGAAGCATCAAAGGGCAAAGATCCCCAGACTCGTCGCCTTCGCCTGCTCCGTAGTACTGGGTATGGCGTACTTCATGTTGCTCGTTTTTGCAATTTTGTATGTTTTCGGTAGTAGTCTGAGTGTTGTTGCGCAGGTCGCACGAGTGGATTTCGTTGTTGTTCATAGCATGCACCGGCATGTCTGGAGCTGAGAGTAGTGGGACGGCGAGTGCTTGATGATGAGTTTTTTTGTTGGCTCTGAGTCTTGTGCGACGCCTGTTATGTAGCTTTCCCATATTCAAACAAAGGATGTGACGAGATGAATAGAGATAGCCAGGGAAGAAAAGAAAAGGAAAGAAGTTGAGGACAGAGACTCTAGGAAGAGAGTGATCATGGTCATGCTTACTACCTCATGCTTTATACTCATAGAATACCTTCGCAAACAGCGTTTTACAGTCATGCCGAAATCGCTTGTCGCCACCGGAGTGGAAGCCTACAGAAATTCTTTGGGCCGCATCAAACCATTTGACAGGTCATCCCACGTTACGAGATGGCACGGAAGAGAAGGTGAGTCATCCGAGATGCTCTTGGGGTCTCCAGAGCCGCACAGACCACCTAGATCATTCTGGCGATTTCTACTATCAATACGCCGATTCGTTTAGCGACTGCTGCCTCTGGAGATGTCGTTGATAGAGTTATCAGGGTCTTTGGTTGGTGGCGGTCATCGTGGCGTCTGTCAGACTCGTGTCTGATATTGTCTGATGGATGATGGGTGTAGTAACGCCATCATTGCTGCCTCTGCCTCGACGTTGGTCGAGTCATGCTGTCGAGATCATAGACCACCGAGTTCACCCGTCAATGACAAGCTAGATGGGAGATAGGAAACGTAGTATGGGTTCAGGATCTATATTGAATGCTTTCCAAAGATGGTTGTTGATGGATGCGAATAGAGTCGCGACTCCAGTCCCAAGACTTTTGACGACAACTTCTCCAGCATCTCTCAGACCAAAAAAATAAATACAAATCTCCGTCATCACCAAAAACTCACAAGAATGGCGCCAACCACTGCGAAACTTCTCGCCTCATCAGGACTATCGCTGCCTACCGATACATATATTTACTCATTGGCCCGCACAGCAAGCCTTTGTGCCGCAATATCATCTGACGATTCACTTCGCTACTTCGATCCTACAAACCTCTCGCTTGTGCATAAGGTATCAAATGCACACCGAGGAATCACATGTCTAAAGACGACTTCGGATGGCAAAGGATTGATCACAGCGGGCCGAGATGGCACGGTCAGATGTTGGGATGAGAGGGCGAAGTCTGCTGGCGTGCAGATGACTGATCGTAGGTGCTGCCTGATTCTCATATGCGAACATTCTTCTGATGACTCTTTTCATTAGCTCGTGGAGCTGGCATCTCTGCGTTGGCGTGTCGTGATACGTTCATTGCTGCTGGTACCGAGAGCACCAAGGAGGGATTGGGTGATGTTAGCGTTCTTTTGTGGTAGGTTGCTGATTGCATACGATGATGATGACATTCTGTTAAGCTTGTTACAGGGACACACGAAACGCTTCTCAGCCATTGCAGGCATACACGGAGAGCCACACTGATACAGTGACCCAAGTGGCTTTCCACCCAACACAACAGCAAACACTGCTCTCAGGATCCACAGATGGCCTGGTATCGCTATTTGACACTACAATTTCGGACGAGGATGATGCTCTGGTCCAAGTGCTCAACCACTGTGGTGCCATCCACTGCGCCGGTTTCCTCAACGCCGAAGAGGTATACGCCGTGAGCACAGATGAGCAACTCTCAGTCTACACCCTAGGCAAACCTACAGACTCCGACGAAGCCACTCTACCAGTAACAGCCTTTGGAGATGTCAGAGAACAGCTGAAGAGCAGTTATGTGATTGACGTGTTCCCCAACTCACCTTCAGCCTACATCGCTACTGGAGATACTGCGTAAGTAAAAAAAAAGGGTCCCAACTTCCACGCACCATAACTCACATTTCATAGATCATCACGCCTCACCCTAGTCCCACTAAACCCAAGCTGGTCCTTCGACATGTCAGGTACCATGGATTTCCCCGGCGCTCACGGCGACGAAATCGTTCGCGACTTCCTAATCGACAACCACGTAAGTCATTGCCACCTGCTTTGTAAATAGCTCAATATTGATCCACAGGTACAGAACCAAAGAGTCATTACTTGCGGAGAAGATGGTCAAGTTCGTCTTTGGGCGCAAGAGGCACAAGCTCCTGTAGCAGAAGCAGATGCCATGGATGTTGACAGGAAGAAGAAGCGCAAGGATAAGAAAAAGGACAGGTTCAAGCCTTACTAGATCTTGCATGGCCTGCTCTTCAATATGCAGTCTTGTCCCACAATAAGAGTTCCTCATAAGGAACAGCTACCACATATGCTTCTCCGTGCGACAAATTGATCCATCAGTCAAGCAAGAAACCGTGATGAAATCTCAACTTCATATGATGCAACTTGAAAGTTGGTGAACTTGGTCACAACTGCTTGTCGTGTTTCACGTTTTGAATCTTGAATTTTGGTCAGTGTGATGAAGATTACTGTTGATGGTCAAGTTCTATATCATCAATACACTGGAGTCCTTCTAGCCCATCTTGCGTCCAACTCCAGACAGCAAAACAAAGCTCAGCTAACACGCGGTCTCAAATTCCTTCCATCTCTCAATCTGTCACTCTGCTTTCCTCCTTCCACCTTTTTCCTCCTCCCCTCATTCGGCAATATCATTCTGTCCATCACCATGATCCTAATAGCCACTTTACATGTTCCCACAATGACGCGCTGTGGTAGTCGTCTTCTTCTTGTGTGCTTCTCTTTGTGAGATCTGCGGTTTGCTCGGTGGTGTTGAAGATGGTCATCTCGATGTGAGGAACGGGTGCCTCGGTCATGAGAGTGGTTGCTGTGGGTGCAGTAGCGGTTGCGACGTCTCCACTAGCTATGCCCTGTGCCAGAGAAGTGATGACAACATCAATAGGACCTAGAGTAGCTAGCTGAAGCAACAGTGGTAGAAGTGCCACACAAATCCAACATTTCAACATCGGTAAGATTGTCATCTTCGAGATCCGTCATCTCATCAACGTCAAGAGCAGCAATCTCAGCGCGTCTAGCAAGAGCATTAAACTTGGCGTTGGTCAAGACTAGAGTAGGAACGGCAGCGGTGGTGGGTGTGCTGATGGCGAGGGCTGTAGAGCCGAAGACGACAGGAGTTGTCATGGTAGTTCCAGCTGTGTCCTGGAAAACAGCAAAAGAGGTGGCGATTTTTGACAACTTCATCTTGAAAAGTGGTAGTAGTGTTTGATTGTTTGATAAGAAGAGATTGTTCGCTCAGTTGGTTGATTGGTCGGTCAGAAGGTAGATATTCTGGTCGAGTCGAATGTTTCTTGTGATGTGAGAAGAAAGAAATGATCTAGAAGACGAAGGCTTTATATCCTAGACAAGCATGAGTAATCTTCGATCGTGACTGTTCTATGACTATACCATTTCTAGGAGTCAACAAAGTTGAGTCACTCGTCGCATGGTATCAGGCTCTGTATACAGCTTCTCGGACAACTCTCGAATTTGAGAACGCCACCACCGGCCACACTGCCTTCTCGATTTCCTCCCAGACATTCACTTCCATATCATTCATAAGCCGTACGGTCAAGGTTGATCCCCGGTGGTGTCCAGAATATTTGCCCGAGACCTATTATGCTTTCTCAAATTAGCTCACGGTTTGTTGTCTAGTTCATCGAACTTGTCAACTTCGACTTGAGACCGGCATGAGTCAACACTGAAGAACTATCAGCGTAGGATCTTGATGAATGTCGAGTGGTTGATTGAAAGTGAGTTGTGTGTTATGTCCTGACATGTACAAGGAAGAAATTGACAAGGGGCATGCACAGTGACCCTCCAATGAAAACAGAATGGGTAGTTCCCACTATCCCCCTTACTCCGGCCAATGCGTAGCGGCATCCTCACGCCAAGTGAAAATCGAATAGATGCAAGTTCTCCAAACCATCATGCGCCTTATTGTAGACAGTCCTTTCGTACATTGACAAACGCGCCAGGCCCGCCATCCGTACTCAGCATGTCTACTAAAACCTCTGCTTGAGCAACGACCTTTTCCAGAGCGGCGGACGAGGGCTTGCCGAGAGAAACTGTATGTAGTTAGTATGCCATCAACAAAGAAGAGAGGACGAGTCACTTGCCTAGTATCGCGCTGTTGACCTCTTCAGCAATTTCCATGCGACCTTTACCCTCCATGAGCCCGCCTACGATAGATTCCCGCGCATCTTGATAGGCAATCAGAGCAAAGGTATCATCCAAAGCTTTCTTGACAGCAGGTCGGGGGTCGCTACTAAACTCAGCTTTCAACTCTTGACCAAATTCCAGTGCGTCAATGAGCAGTTGCTCACTGTCCCAGCGGGAGTATAGAGGCTTGAAGTCGCCGGTCGCTGTATCCATGGGGTCGTTCTTCCCAGCATCACCGTTCGCACCACCGTCGAAGCGTAATCCAGGGTTGAACGGCGATGGGACGGGAATCGGTGGTATGATTGGCGCATGCGATTCTCGATGTAATTGGTCGTCAAGCTCCATCTGCTGATCGAGTGAAGTGCCGTTGGAGTGCGACGATTTACGAGGCATCTTGCCGGCTGCTTTCGGAGCAATGGGCGCCGAATCTGTGGTTGAGAGGTCGTTTACTCGGCATATCATCTCGATGAACTTGCGACACCGTAGCTTGAAGTAGACGTCTCTATTCTCATCTCGTTTCAGAACGTGAGGGTAAAGGGCGGTCATCCACGATAGTGCAGTGTCAATGTTGCCTTCGAGAATGGCAGAGCGTATGTCTGTGAGATGATTAGCATGGAGCAATATCCCGAGCGACACAGAGAACACGTACGTTGTCGACTCAAAGCATGGATGTCTTGCGAAGGATCGAAGAGTGAGACGCCATCACTTTCCAAGTGTAGAGGCTTTCTTTCCTCCTGGACTTCTCTGTGAAAAGCTCGAGCGGTTTCGGTATAGCCATCATGAGCCAGATATTGCGCTACGAGTTCCTGAACCAATAGTGTCTCGTCGTGGTTGGTGTCCAGCGTATCTGCAGACGTCTTGTTGATATCTTCTTTCACCCTATTCCTCTGACGCTAGACCGAGTTAGTAAAAATGACATCAAATTAGACCAATACGCTCACCTCCATCATGGAGTCGATATCGAAAACGAACGGATCGCTGCCGAAATTTACTCGAAGGTGTTCGTTGTTCTTCTTCATGCCCACGGAAGGATACAGCTTGTCGCCTTTTACGTTATGAAATGCTTCTCCTAACACGAAGCATTAGTAGTGAGACGAAGCGGAAAGAGGAGAAGCACAAACCTAAGAAGACGCCGTTTTTGGTGAAGAAAGCGCTGCCGGTCTCGAAGTTGACACCACAGCCCACAACGTCCCAGGCAGCAAACTTGGGACCATATGGCTTTCCACTAGCAGTGCAAGAGAAACTGAAGCCGTCATCACCGTGGTAGGCCCACGACTCGGGTTCCCATCCTGGTAATCGGTTGAGGCTAGCTTTTGGGCCGGAGAAACCAATGCCAATCAAACTGGAAGATAGCCAGTCAGTATGTTGGGTATCCAAAGTGGCTAGAGGAGCGTACCCTTCCTTTCCTCTAGACAAGACAGTGACCTCGAAGTAGTATATGCCAACCTCTTTCGGCATGAAATGGTCACTTCGTATGGCGGCAGCCTCATCGCTGGTCTTGGTAGAGCCTGTGAACTTGACTTCTGTACCTCCAGCGGACAGCTCGAGCCCAGGCCATTTGTCTATGTCGCTCCAACACGTAGGCAGCTTCTTCGGACCGCCTGTTCTGAGTGGATTGCGAGCAATATAATCCTGAATGATGTCCTTCCTCGATCTGTGAATGGTGGCACTGCCGATGTTCGCAGAAAGATCCTGAGGCGTCGAGGCAGGCTGAGGATGGCGGCGCGATTGGTCAAAGTCGGCGGCTTCTAGATTGTGTTGAGTCTCGAGCCTCTCGACGTGGCGCGAAGAGCGAAGATATGAAGGGCGGATGAACAGCGGGGGAGATGGCGGGGCATCCTGGTCGTGTATCTTTGTGGAAAGATAAGGTCTATTAGACCAGGAGTCTTGTGATTTGCTTGAAGCCATGTTATTGCGCGTCGGAGGGTCGTCTTCAGGGTGGAGAAGGTGGGAGAGGGCGCCGAAGCGAGCGGGTGACGAGTGGGAAGCCACGCCGGCAGCGACTGAAGCGTACGACGATGATGAGAGAGGTTGGTTCAGGCGGCGATAAGATGATGGATGTGGATAAGGATTGGTCATAATGGAGTGTGAGGAAGTCAGCGAAGAGTCGAGGTCGTGCGGTGCTGCGGAGCTGCGGTGCTGCGATGGTGTCGAGTCGATGTTGCAGCTGTCGAGGTGATCAAGGTAGTTTCATCCGACGAGCAATCATGACGCTTCTGTTGGCATTCTGTCCACGTCTTTGCTTGGGATCGATGCACAATCTTCCAGCCTGCTATCTACGGGATTTGACACAGCTTGCTTGACCGTGTGTCTGGTGGAATGGCAGCGTCGAGGAACAATGGCCCTCTCTTGCTTGCTACAGCTTGTCAATGCCCGACACAGACCACAGACCACAGACGACTGATACCCGCCAGACATGACGCTCCGTCCGTCTCCGCCAATCCGCCAATCCGCCAAGCCCGATCGTCGAGCTCCTGACAATTATCACATGCGACCACCCGAATGACCTGCTAAATCTCCTTCTGACTTTAGTAACGTCAAGTATATCAACGTCTTTTTATATTGAACGCTGTATTTTGAACAAAAATCATCAGAGCCCCACCCAGATCCCGCCTAGGCTTACACATCATCAGCGCTATCGCGTTATCCTCTGTACTAGATATCGCCATGCTGATGCTCGACAAAAACAAATGAAATATAGACTGCTGACTTGTGCGAATGCCGGTGACCTGCCATGCGGGCTTGGTCATCAATGTACATGCACATTGTAGTACATGGTAGTATTGGGTATCATTTCATGTTGTGTAGAAGAAGAAAACTATGGCGTATTAGCGATTGAAGTAGATGAGCTACTTGGCCGTATTGACTCACAAATTTGTATCATGTTGACTTGTTTATGCCTCGATAGCTGGAGCTGCTGCGGGAGAGCTCTCGAGGGCATTCTCCTGCTTGGCCCCTTCTCCAGCATTGCTCCTCTCACTGGGGATAACACTGCTTCTGCTTTCTAGTCTGGCATGTTCGGCGTTGCTGCTGGACGAGTTCTCGCTCTTGACATCTCCGCTGAATGAGGAATTGTCCTTGAGTGGTGCTGCCCATGATCCCACAGTCCATGCAACACCAGATATGCTTTTGAGTTGGATACCCTTGCGCTCCCATCTACGACAGGGCTTGCCGGATCTGTCAAGAGCGCGGAGGCCAGCGTTGATTGCGCCGGTGTTGGCTTTAGGGCCTAGCTTGTGGGTAGCGATGGGTGCCACGCCGCCGAACGGGCCCTTCTTTGTGCCGTCGGCAGTTCTATCAATGGTTCCGTCAGCCCTGGTTCGTGTGTCAGTATACAAAAGGAAGGACGAGGCGTCGGGCCAAGTGTGACATACAAGCGAGGCTTCTTCTTGGGGCCGGGCTTTCCTCTAGGCTTAGCATTAGGACCAGCCTCAGCCTGAGCTGCAGTTCTCTTTGTGCCAGGTTTAGGTCCAGGAACACCCTTTCTCTTGCCGTTGGTTGCTGGTGGAGGAGCTAGCGAGTTGTTGTCTGTGGCAGCGGCATCGTTGCCAGGGGCTGGCGTGCCATTTGCCTCGGAAGCATCAGGTGCAGGTGCGTTGATGATTGGGGTTGAGGCGGGTGCGGGAGAGGCAGTGGGTGAAGGTTCAGAGATGTCTTCGGACAGCGGGCTGAACTTCTTCAGCAGATGGGGAGCTAAACGAAGGACGACGGTCTTGTTAGGCTTCGCTTTAGCTGATCCTTTTGGCACTGGAGTGGTAGCCATTGTGGATGATGTGGAAGGTGGGTCGGGGAGCGGCGACTTGGATTGCGCCCGTCGTCGGTCGTGTGGCTGGCTTTGTCTCTTTGACTTAGTGTGGTGGATGCGTCGCAGGCTTTACGGAATGTGGGAGGGATTTGGTTGTTGGCGATGGTATATCAGGAAATCGAAGGGTGATGATGGATGTGTGAGCGAGATTGATGAGTAGAGGGGGAAGGGATATAGAGTGCAAGGCACTTTGACTCTGTTGTGCGCTGAGCCAACATTTTGCCGTGTGTGAGGCGTTGCCCTTGGTCTCTCGAGTGAAGGTCGCGCGCTCATTCTGTTTGGGAAGGAAAGCCAGAGCGTTCCTTTGTCCAGCCCCCCACCCAATCAGGAAGCACCTACTCCCTCCCAGCTCTCTACCAAGCATCAATATTATTATTATTCCATCGATCATCAGGCAAGATGGATCAGATTCTATTGTCACAGCTGCTGCATAAATATTACAACTGCCTTCTATACATGATCACTTGTACATGACATGCGCTCCTTGGTTTTCCTTCGCGCTGCACCCGCGCGTCTTTGTTCTAACTTCCCGTACGGCTACGCGAATCACACCCTTCGATAGCTTCCTTCAATTTGACATCCGCGCTTCCGGGTGCCAAAGGGGGCTATCTGTCCTCAATCCACCTCGTCTCTCGTCACACAGGCCTCCCAACAGGAACTCCTCCTTTGCCAGAACTCAAAACATGTCTCTTTACACGGTCCGCCAAGATTGCGACTTGTCACACAAACCTCACGGTAGGCGGCAAGGTATACATGATCGAATATCGTCGGGCGCTTTGGGAATTCACCAACACTCGGCTTCCTCCCTGTGTGCGAAATACTGTCACACATGTAGCTGCCTCAAGGCACAATACTTTTTACATTAAAGCGATGTCGTCGAGACATTTCGTGTCAACGACTTCCTGCACTAGGCTTATCGATTTGAGATATTACTGTGCCTTCATACAGCTTGTTGTTGCCCTGCTTTGATCTTTGTGAAGAAAGGGTGTGACAGTGTTCTGCACACGGGGAGGTTGGAATCTGTTTTCAACAGCCTCCCCGTTTTCGGGTCAGCAATGTAAAATTCCTTCTGTCACCCGACACTTTTCTTTCATGGCATGATCCACCGCTCCCTCCACTTTACGCGATTACACGCGACGCGGTCCAGGAATGTCATCCATCAACTTTCTTCACGTCCTCACTCGTTACAGTATACTGCATTTCTGCGTGACCATGCCTGCTCTCCTTGGTCCCAGGTAAGTGAACTCATTCTTCGACAGCCTCCTGTCTTTTGAAGATTATCTGGGCGTGATGGATATATACCTTTCGCTATGGCCTCCATGAGGTAGGTTGACAACTAAAGTCATTCACTATCATGCTCTCTTTGACGATTTCTCGCACTCTTGTCTCACTCGTCTATATCGCTTGCACTGTGCAATCCTTGCACATACACCGTCCTTACAGACATGAGATCGATCGACGTGATGCCACAACGATTTCATTGAAGAGCACCCTTAGCTCAACACCGGACTCCGAAGCTGCAGAGCTGATAGCGACGGTCACCTCCGTTCAAGAAGGCTTGTCTGATTTGCCTCAAGATGTCTTTGAGTTCCTCAAGGCGATAGATGACCGCCTGCACGAGCAAGAAGCTCTGTTGGCAAGTTTGCTAGCTGTCTTTGCAGCAACCTCAGAGACATCATCATCAACCTCATTGGCCGTCATTAATGCGACATCAACCGACCTGGTGCTGCCTTCCAGTACGAGCGTCGAGATCTCGAATCTTGTGCCCATCGAGACGTCTTCCTCTGCACTCGCGGCAACTGGATGTCGTCGTGGTGGAGCTGGTCCACTCGTACCTTGCTCTTCGTCTTCAGAGCAAGTCTCTGAATCGAGCTCGATTACTCCTACATCTTCCCCCAGATCTCGAATTACCCGAACCTTGACGAGGACGACATACGTGCCAGTGTCGGTCACAACTTTCGCTCAGCCTGTGCCATTCACGAACACGACAAGATTCTCAGCACCATCGACGCCTGTGTTGCCCAATTCATCAATTCATAGTCCTCCAGATACTGAGAGTTCCGACACCAACGCGACCGCGACATCAGCAGACTCGCAAGCCATGGCAACCCTCAACTCTGTTCCATCACCCACAAGCACCAACTATGTCTTCAAGACCAGCCGACAGAACAACGTTGCCGTATACTACGGTCAAACACCAGACACGAAAACTGGCGACCTAATGCAACTATGCCAAAGCTCCAACGTCGACATCGTAGTCCTAGCCTTCGTAACCTCCTTCTTCACAAACGGAGGCTTCCCATCCGCCAGTTTCGGTCCCAGCTGCAAAGGCAGCACAGCCGCCCAACAACTCCACGCACCCGGTCTCCAAGACTGCACAGATCTCGCTCCAGAGATCGTCATTTGCCAACAACTAGGCAAACCCGTGCTGGTCAGCCTAGGTGGTTATTACAGTAATGTAACCTTCACCTCCGACACCGAAGCCATTCAACTCGCTCAAAATCTGTGGGATCTCTTCGGTACAGGTGATGGCTTAGATGCCTCTCTGCGACCTTTTGGAGGCATTGTAATCGATGGCTTTGATCTTGATAACGAAAGTCGGGACCAAACTTCCTATACGACTTTCGCGCGCGCTTTACGCACGTTATTCGACTCCGACGACAGCAAGCGGTACTACCTCTCCGCAGCACCCCAGTGCCCTCGTCCCGACGCCTCTGTTCCAGTCTCCACAATGGCACTTTGCGATTTCGTCTTTGTCCAATT
Organism: Aureobasidium subglaciale EXF-2481; assembly: GCF_000721755.1. Lineage (NCBI taxonomy): Eukaryota > Fungi > Ascomycota > Dothideomycetes > Dothideales > Saccotheciaceae > Aureobasidium > Aureobasidium subglaciale. The sequence continues at coordinate 169,225 of NW_013566978.1, read as the reverse complement.
CTACAACAATCCCTCTTGCGACCTCTCCTCTGCAGGCTTTGCAGATTCTTTTGCAAGTTGGAGTGACGACTTGGCTGCTGCGAATAATGAGACGAAGCTTTTTATTGGTGTGGGAGGCTTTGAAGGTGCTGGAAGTGGGTACGTGGAGGGTGCTGGGTTGGGGCATCAGGTTAGTCTTGCGAGACAATTGTATGTGGAGAATTTCGGTGGTGTTATGGTGTGGGATGGCGTTGAGGGAGGGGCGAATGTGGATGAGTATGGGAATGATTATTTGGTTTATGTAAAGGGAAGTTTGCAGTGAGGGGTTTTGAATGGAGGTAAGTTGAGTTTCATGAGAAGACTTTATGATTTATGAGATGAGAACCAAGAGTCTTTTCCATTGCAACATAATCACTGAATTTGATGCAGACATTGCATGTTAAGACAATATGGCTTGGATTGGGAATTGTCTAGTCTGAAGCCGTTCATCGTCTCGTGAACTTCGTACAGAGTCTTGCACAGGACATGTCAAGAGAAACTCCTGCGTCCATAGATTTGCTCGAAGCTTGCCCCCTTCTCCCCTTTGCTTCTTCCTCTCCTTCGTATCCTCTCCTCTTCCACCTCGAATTAGAAGTGCTGGTCGCAGTTCAGAAACATGTTTCTGAACGCGATGCATCAGTATGTCGTGTGTCGTGTGTCGCATCCTCAGAAGGGCGACACGAAAAGGGGGAGCATCAAGAGAGACCTGCAGTGTCACAAAAGGCCAGCTTATGCAACACAGCATAAAATGTCTCTCTCTCTCTCCCTGCATCTCGACCCCAGAATAAAGAAAACTAGAACAAAACCAAGGAATGACTTTGACAAGACAATAATCGATGGCAGATCGATGGATGGCGTAAGTCGTGCATGCATCGTAAAAAGAATTGTCGTAATGAACGTCGATAGCAACCTCAGAACTTTAGAGGCGTATTGGCGTACTTCCTCTCAGCGACGCACAATCATACCTTGCCGTCTCGTGGTCCTCGCACGATGCATCTTTTCATCCTCACTCTCAGACGAACAATCACTCCCATCATCATAATTACACACATCCCCGCCACAATCCAATTTCACACGATTGCCCGACCGTGTGATGCCAAAGCGATTGCAAGTACAACAACTAGCAGATGAAGACCTCGATGTCGCACTGGACGGTGATGAAGAGGCGCTGGAGCGTGAAGACGTGAGGGAAGGTACATCGCTACCTGAATCACTCTCGCTGTCAGAGTCTAATTGCGTGGTCTTGAGTCTAGTGGCGAGACGATCGATGGAGGAGGCGTTGTATTGTTCGCGGGCGATTGTGCGGGTTTCGTGTGGGCGGTTTGGACGGGGGCATTTGATTTGGGATGGTGAGAGGGAGCGGCCTTTGGGGATGTGTTCGCTTGTGCGGCGGGTGTGTTTACTGGTGTGGCTGCTTTGTGACTTTGAAGATGGCGCTGGTGCTGGACGAGGTGCTGGAGACTTGGCTGAGGGAATATCTAAGATATTAAGTTTGCGACCTGTAGTGGGCTCTGTTGTGGATTCGCGGGCTGGATCGTGGGAGACGTGGTAACCATCGATGATGTACTGTTTCGTTTGTTAGATCCGCTGCTTCGGATTACAAAAGAAGAAGAGAGTATCGTACGTAGTACCAATATCTCGAGCCAGGCTTCAGTGTCGAGCCCTGGAATCTGAAAGTGCCTTTCCAGCCGCCTTGTTTGGTCTGATCCTTGGAGAGAGGAAGTTGACTCTTGTAGCCATCCCATGAGCCGATCAGATGCACCGTCTTGCAGTTGGACGAAGTCCGGAGAGTAAAGTTCAGTTGTACGGCTGCCATTATTGTGGTGTTCCTGGTATTAATCTTGTTCTTTTCGGATATAAAGGTTGAAAATATGTGTACCGGGTACAATTGACAGTTTTGAGCAAGAAGAGCTGAGTATTAGTTTTGTGATTTTCTAGCCGACCAGCGACAGAAAAGATCAAAGTGAATAGAACAAAGTGTAATGGGAAAAACTGATTATGGTAGGGGATCGTGGTAGGGGCAAAAATAACTGGATAGTATGAGTTTCTGTGATTAGGAGCTCCAGGCTCGATAAGTGGGAAAGGGGATAATGGAAAAAAAGGGTAGAATAAAAAAAACTAATAGTCAGCTCCAGGCTTGACAGGACTCGCTGAAAGGAAGAAGAAGTCAATTCAAAGGGAGCGAACGTTATTATACTTATGCCAGTCACCGTCCCTTCCATCACACCGAGGACACAAGGCACACCACACACGCACATCATGCCGAATTGCGGAAAACATGACTGAAAGATGCACCGAACAAGGAAAAAGAGAAGGCGGGGCGGGAGCTTGCATAATCGTCGTTCTTGCACTATTGGAAAGCCGCATGTGTGACTGCACATCATTGGGATGTTCTTCGGTCGCAGCGCTTGGGAAGGAGTCCTGAATGGAAGACAAGTCGAGGGCGGTTGTGTGGTGTAGCTGATTGGATTCGAGGCTTCACGTGACGCTCCAATCAGGCGTCGCGACCTCGCCAATGCAATATGCAGGCAGAACATGCACAATCGAGTTGCATGCCACCGACATGATCTCTTCGGCCCACGACTAATCGTTTGCTGAGTCTCGACAAATGACGAGTGATCTTCTTGCACCAGCAAGTTCTCTGATCCCTGAGCCCACGCATGGCGAGACTAAGAGGACAGGGCACGTGCGATATCAAAGCGAATTATCATCAACGAGCTAGGTGTGATGGATGTGATAATTGTATCTCATAGGTCGTGAATTGTCCGTAAGCTTTCAACTAAGGGTGATGATGGGTCGTGTCTTCGTCACTCTAGTCCCAGAAGGTCTTCCAATTCTTCCGGACTGAGTGTGCTCTTCCTGCGCTTCGGCCTGCCCTGGATCTTGCTCTTCTTTGCAGGGCTTCGCAGTTTGCCTATCTCCTCGTCAATGTCGATATCGAGTTGCGAGTCTTCGTCGTGCCCTCTTCTTGAGGCACTTCCTGCAGCTTCAGCCTCGGCTTGTGCAAGACGCAGTTTCTCACCGACCGACATTGGAGGCTGTTCTTCCTCTTGCACTTCTTCCTCTTCCTCTTGCGGTAAGTGCTCGGACGAATCTTCAGCAGATCTCCGTGGCGGTGAAGAGCCGCGTGATCTGGAAGGCTGCATATGTGTTAGGCCGGGAGAGAAATGCGACCGGGTGATGTTACTTACCAGTCTGTCATTCGAGCCAGCCGAAGGGGTGAAGTCGGGCTGGTGTCGGGTGGGAAGCGAGGACCTGTTCTCGGAGGCTTCGACCATGCTGAGTGTGTCGAGTTTGCCCGGGTTCGATGCAGCTGGATCAATGTTCTCCGAGGCATCCATCGCGAATGCGACCTTTCGTGGTGATTGGACATTGTGGCTCATCTTATTGAGTGTACGCTGTCCTCGTCGAGGGTTGAGGTTGAAGAACTCTGGTGGGTCTATGCTTCTTTGCGATTTTGCAGTGCTCGGAGGCACAGTGTGACCCTCTGAGAGAGTGGGACTTAGAGTATGGATACCACTGTCATGGTCGCTGTCGGAGCGAACATGTTGACTGGCGCGAAGCTTTTGTGCAGTGGGAGGAGGCTCAAGGCCGACACCCAAGCCCAGGCCCTTCCTAAGTTCGTCGAGGTTGATGGTATCGCCGCTCTTCTCCAATCTTGAACACCACCCGTTCATCATGTATAGCAGATCTCTCCACCTGGCCTCCATTTGATCCCAGCCCTCCCTGAGTCTAGCTATCTCGTCGTCTCTTGCTTCGACCTCGTCCATCGAGACAAAATTGGGGTTGGTCAGAACAGTCTTGAGCATCTCAAGCATGGACTCTAGCTCTTCGGCTAGAGAGCCGTGAGCGAAACCGAGTGCGCCGTCTTCGTTCTCCGTGTCGTCGTTGATATTGTCCAGGTTCTGTTCCGGCATTCCAAGCAACTCCCTCAATGTAGCCAGTGTTCCGCGGATCATGTCAATCAAAGCATCGTTTTCGTCGCTCAGTCCAGAGCTCAACCGGGTGAGGAAGTCGGTCGTCTCCTGCTTCAAGTTGTATTCTGGGTCCGATATGTCTCTTACTGATGCATTGAACGAGTGAGGGCCTCTTCCACTGACAGAAATGGTGGGAGCGACTAGACCGCCCTTGTTACCTCTCTGTTGGCCTTGAAGATGTGACTTGAGGCGCTCGATGTGCATGTCGCGCTTCCGTACATCGTTGGCGCATTGTGTCTTAATCTGCGAAACAGATGCTTTCAGTCGACCAAGTTGATCGTTCAGCGCTTTTGTGGTCGACTCGAGCTTGCGCATCTCGATCTTAGCGTTTCTGGCGTCAGTCTGTGCCTGCTGTACAGAGCGCTCCTGGCTGTCGAGGCGTGCTTGTAGTCGGTCGAGATCGCCATCTTTGCGAGTCTGGTCGGCGCGGAGGGTTCGGAGGGTCAGGGCAATCTGCTCACGGTTTTCCTGATCTCGATCGCGTCGTAGGAGAAGGTCGTGAACAAGGTTGATGATTTGTGCTCGCGTCTCTCGGGTCGGTTTGGCGAAGTCGAGGGCCTTTGTGTCTCGGAGTAGCCCTCGAGCGAGGAGGAGATTGTTAAGATAGGTTGACGCCGTATTCAGCGTGTCATGATCCATCGTGCGCGATGATGAGCTGCAGATCTGTGTTGAGTCTGGATGCTCTGCATTTATTGATTGACTTGTCTAATTTTGCTGTTTGGTTGTGACGCCCAAATCAACAGATTGCCCGATCGGGTGATACCGTTGCCATCATGATCTCTCGTATCCTCCCAGCTCTTAGCCCATACGACCAAACTACCCGACTTGCTACACAAAGGCAGGTTATTTGCTTTTGACAGACCATGCCTAGCTCAACCTCAGGTCAGACGTGAATTCTCCGAGCTATTTCCGGCCAACGCGTCCTGCGACATCTTACATCTCGCTGCTCGGCCTCGCGTTGAAACCAACCCATGACGACGCGCGCGAGTCGAAGAAATGTCCGAAGCGTGAAGGCGGGGGATGCTAAGAATGCGGTCCGACTGGCGCCCTGCGGCTCCTGCATCTACCATCTTGGCGATCTACCGTGCTACACCTACAGTCCGTCTGACTCTTTATACTATGGCTTTCAAGAGATGCAAAGATGATCTGGCTCAAGTCGAACAATACGCAGAGCTCTGGTCTCAATCAAAGAGTCTTTCATCGTGCTTATATGTTCGGTGGTTGATGCAGACTGAAAGCTGTGTTGGTACCTGAGAATTGCTTCCACCAGGAACAGCTCTTCGGCCCCTCAAACAACTCCGTTCGGACATGGTGGGGCAGACAGCTTTTTCCAATGTTTGAGAACCCGAAACCAAAGTGTCTCAATGTGAGGTATATAGATGTAGAGCTTCTCGCTGCAAAAATTGATATTTCCAGTGTTCCATCAATCTTCTCACCACCAACAATCATCATGACCAACTACCCAACACACGAGGGTATGTGAAAATCGCGATCCTTTGCAGATACACGCTCCATGAGGGACAAAGCTTCATTTCCTGGGCCTGCGACCCGAGCAAGCGGTCTTTTGACTTGGTTAGAAATGCTAATCATCTGTAGAAATGCTTGGCTGCATGGCCGCCTGCTTCAACTGGGCAGACAGCTACGACACCAAAGTGAGCACGCGCAAAGATTTGGCGAATTAGGGACTGAAGAGGCTGACAATCATATGCAGGACTGGAAGAGACTCGAGACTGTCATCGCACCTGAGCTCATCATCGACTACCGTTCATTCCTCGACAAGATCTGGGAAGCCATGCCTGCTGACGAGTTCGTCAAGATGGCTTCTGACCCCAACGTCCTCGGCGACCCTCTTCTCAAGACCCAGCACTTTATTGGTGGAACAAGATGGGAAAAGATCTCGGACACCGAGATCATTGGCTGGCACCAGCTCCGTGTGCCTCATCAGAAGTACACCGACGAATCGAGGTCGACAGTGGCCGTCAAGGGTCACGCCCACAGCACCAACAAGCACTGGTACAAAAAAGTTGATGGCGAGTGGAAGTTTGCTGGACTGAGTCCTGATATCCGTTGGTTTGAGTACGACTTTGACAAGGTCTTTGCCAGCGGCAGAGATTCTTTCGGAGAGGCCAAGCAAGCTGCTGGTAAGTTCAACCCGAATTCAGCTCTTCACTTGACCTGCTTACTGATATTTGCTCGTTCCAGGCATCCCTGAGAAGGCATAACTTGGCGTTGGATGATGACCCTTTCGAGAAAATACACCTCATGCATGCGGTCTGGCTGGGCCAGAGTCAAGTTTCGAATTAGCGTACGATTGAATGAATACAAGTTTTTCCTGTCCATGCTTGAAGCTCCTGAGCTGAGATGTCGTTGCTGCCGTCGACATGTGGAGCGACCCGTGCTCGCAAGCTGCTTTCCGGATAGAGCTGGACTTGTTTCTCCCTCCTGAGTGCGCAATCGTGGCTAAAACTTGGCGCAATATAGAGACTGGAATGATGGCAAGATTGATGAAGCCGAACGCCGGTGGCCCCTATCTTTGACCATTTTCCCCACAGGATCTTCAGAGTTGCGTCAGGCAGGAGCGATCTAGGAGGAGGTGCACGTGATTTTGCAGGCAAGAGCAACGGTCAACTTGGCAGTCCCCTCTGTCTCGACGTTGCTCGATCAAAGCTCCTCTCCGACTCCCTTTCGCGCGCGCAAACAGCATCTTTTCCTTGTGCTATTCCGCGGTTCTTTCGTCGTCTTTCGTCTCGTCCTTTGCTTCCCGCTCCTGCTACTCTTTGCACCCGTGCTGCCGGTATGTCGCTCTTTATTTTTACTCGTCCACAATCACTTTCCTCCCGACACCCTGGTAGCCGATCTCCACGACCACCTGGTTTCGCCTTCCAATTGGCGTTGCCACGAGGAGCTGCCTCTATTCACTTCCGCTTCCCATCCTCCTTCTCATCTCGACCGCCTCGTTTGGTCTCCCGAGTCACGCTCGCAGCATCATCACTGTCAGCTCGCGAGCACTTTAGAGCTTTCGCGTTGCTGCCGCGAAGCCTCGACCCCGCCGAGGCAGCCGAAGCTGGCTTTTCACCACACTCCATTCACATCCACCTTCCATTGCCACCACCATCGCTTTTTCATCGCTCCCACCTTGCTTCAGGCCATTGTCGCACACGTCGCCTAATTCAAACTAATCGCAGTGACAGATCCGCGAGTGAATTATCGTCAACGGACATTCCTTCGGCGCAATCAAGACTCGTCTGAGCTTTCACAGTCTCCATTCAGGAATTGCATCGAACAATAACGAACGTCTTCGATTCTTCACCTGTCTTTCCCACGCCACACATCCTCGGCTCTAATCAAGCTTCTCAATCACTTGCGTCGATACAACAATCTGCGACAAGCATCTCTTACCATAACACCGCGCGATTTGTAAGTACACAACACTCGGGTATCACAAGTATCGCGAGTCGGGTCTCACACCTCTCTCGAGTCCGGCATCACATTCACATTGAGACTCGAGTCACACATTTTTCACAAACCAGGTTGCTGACGCGCTACTTTCCTAGATCTCGGTGTCCTTAATCCATCTCGACTTTTGATATCAACCAACATCGAAAATGAGTTTCCAACAGTTCGGCGACTCTTTCCAGGGTCAGCAGCCTGAGGAGTCCGGCGCACCCGCCGCTCAGCCCCAGCAGCCCTCCATGGGCCAGCCCATCGAGTCTCAACAGGGCCAGTTCCCTCCTACCCCATCCGGCGCACCTGGATCAGCACCCGGTCCCGGCTCTCAGTCCGGCGGCGAGCCCAAGACCACTTTGTGGTATGTCAAATCGAGGAACATGGGAAATTGAACATCAGCTAAGACAGATTACAGGATGGGTGAGCTTGAGCCTTGGATTGATGAAAACTTCGTCAGAAGTGTCTGGTTCGGCATGGGCTACCAAGTCAACGTCAAGATGATCCGTGACAAATTCTCGGGGTGAGTAGCCTGATCTGACCTTACGAAGCCCAGGAGGCACAGAATACTAATCAAACTCGGCCATCAGTAATGCTGGATACTGCTTTGTTGATTTTGAATCCCCCGACGCTGCCACCAAGGCTCTTCAGCTTAACGGCACCCTTATCCCCAACTCCAACCGCCCCTTCAAGCTCAACTGGGCATCCGGTGGTGGTCTTGCTGACCGCAGCCGCGACGACCGTGGCCCTGAGTTCTCCATCTTCGTCGGTGATCTCGGCCCTGAAGTCAACGAATACGTCCTCGTCAGCATCTTCCAGAACCGCTTCCCTAGCTGCAAGTCGGCCAAGATAATGTCCGACCCGATTAGTGGCCTCTCTCGCGGTTACGGTTTCGTTCGCTTCTCCGATGAGGCCGACCAGCAGCGTGCTCTCACCGAGATGCAGGGTGTTTACTGCGGAAACAGACCCATGCGCATTAGCACTGCCACCCCCAAGAACAAGAACCAGCACGCTGGTCCTGGAGCTATGGGCGGTATGCCCGGCGGCCCCGTCGGCATGTACGGCATGGGCGCCCCTCCTCTCGGCTTCTACGGCGCTCCCCAGCCAATGAACCAATTCACCGACCCTAACAACACCACTGTTTTCGTCGGCGGTCTCTCCGGCTATGTCACTGAGGATGAGCTTCGCTCCTTCTTCCAGGGCTTTGGCGAGATCACATACGTCAAGATCCCTCCTGGCAAGGGCTGCGGTTTTGTCCAGTTCGTCCAGCGTCACGCTGCTGAGATGGCCATCAACCAGATGCAGGGCTACCCCATTGGTAACTCGCGTGTCCGTCTTAGCTGGGGCCGTAGCCAGAACAACTCTGGCCCTGCCGGCACTCCTTACCGTCCCGCACCCCCACCGCCAGTCTACCCTTCCATGGGCATGCCTCCCCAACATCCTTACGGCGGCTTCGCTCCCATGAAGGTTGGACAGCAACAACAGCAGCAGCAGCCCCCTCAGCAGTTCTGGTCGCCAGATAACTCTGGCCATCAACAGTAAGCAGTTTTTCCTTGAGCCTTGAGTGGTTTTTTAGCGGGAGTTGGACAGGTTCATGTGACTGGCTTTACTTCGACGAATCTATCCTGCTTATTGCATGCCCCCCTCACGACCTCCTTGTTCTTTTTCCCCCTCTCGGCGTCAGTCCTTTCAGCAGTCACTTTTCAACACGAATACAACACAGTCATGCGGCGAAGGATGGATGGGGCTCTTTTATAAAAGTTGCAACGATCTCGAACTCGACGATGGCCTGGTTCAGTCTCTTCTCTATTTCTTATCTCTTTCTTTTCTCTTGGTCTATCGCTTGTGCAGGTATAGGAAACCCACCTTGCTTTGCTTCGATGACAAACACCAATGTAGTTATTTGCTTGGCTTATTATTACCCTTGCGTTTCCCAATTTCTCTACTATACAAAAGGAGGGCGAAAATGGTATGAGTTTTGATTCTTCAAATGTTACGACTAAAGTCTGCACTATTTCGGCATGATCTCGACGGTCAGGCGTGGCGTTTGATGCTGCCATGAAAGAGGTACATGGGGTATGCACCCCACAACCTACGAAGGGTTGTCATGTTCAGCATCCGAGCTTATGTTTGTTTAGGTAGGATTGATCGCACCACGTAGCTAAAAATATCCCATGAGACAGATTATCAAAGCTGCGTATCAACACGTCCAAAGTCCAACAATCTCTCAATCCATCTCTCGTCGTGACGGTGATATAGCCTTCGAACTTCAGTGCGCACACTCCTGGTCGACCATCACGCAGCACCAACTCTGACACCATACCGACTCCTGTTTGTCTGCTTGGCGCTGGTTATATCCTCAACCTTGCTATAAGACATCTCTTATAGGGCAACTGTGCGGTACGGTACGCAACCAAAGCCTAAAAAGCATGCGCATTGGTAACATATTACTAGCTAACCTGACGCCTTTTCTGCGTTGATTTCCAGAGTTTGAGAATTCAGGAGCCCAGCGATCATGAAAATGTTGACCTCGACGTCTGCTAGACGACGCTGTTGGAAATCAAAGCTCATCAGTAGGACTGTCGAGCTTGGCCCGAGAACGGGACATCAGTGAACAGGAGATATACGTGGCTATCCCGACCGAGAACATCAAGTCTGACGACGAGGGTATCATCATCCGACGGCCATGTGGTTGGGCCTGTACCATGAGGTACGCCGGACATCCGATATCAGCTCTCTTCACTCAATGGACTTCCTACGCTTTCACGATCAAGCGAACAACCGACCGACGTTCATCGTCCAAAAAGACGATAGACCATTCACCAAAAGGAACCACAACACCAAGGACGAGCAAAAGAAACCACGCCTCCTGTGGAAAGAAACCGGCAGCCCCCGCGTTCTCTTATTACCCTGCGAAAGTATCTACCCGTGCGGAGGATTGAACTCACACCACGGGTGATTGTCGTATGTCCGCTCCAACCGAGTAGACCAAACACACCAGGCGAGAAGGTGGGGTCACTGCTTGGCTAGAGGACAAGGAGGGCATGAAATAAGTTGTATATAATGGATGGGTGAAGTTTGGTTGAAGAGCGTGGAAGTTGCGCTGGTTGAGCATGATTTCGGGATTCTCAGGGATGCGGTTCTCCAACTTGACGGTATCGGAACTCTCACTCGACTCGTAACGCAACAGACTCAGCATCCGAGTGCGAACATGAATCGGCGGAAGAGACAAGAGGGCTTCGTGTTTTAAACAGCATCGAGACCACGACATCAGCAAGGAGAAAGATGAGATCAAGCCATATCGACGACCTGAAAGACGTCGAGCCCGACCATTTCATCAAGATCAATGCCGAACAGTATGAACGCTGAGTTTCTGACCGGGGTAATAGTTCCATGGCTGCCTCTCTCCATTACGCGGGTGTTGAAGGCACAACGGTACACAAGAGCTCCGGCATGTTGCATGGCCAGCCAGAGTCCCATCGTTGCCTCGCCGTATATCATGTCGATGTTCTAGACCCATTCAACCAAAACATTATTCGCCTCCAGGATCGTCGAGCTGGACATCACCAAATAGCACGATCAAGTCTCCCTTCACCCAAGGAACCGTCAATCTTGAATGGCTCGAGACCGTAACTCCGACTACGCAGATCAAAAGGGCTTTGCCTTACTGTTCTGCCGGTATCTAGGGCTCTGGCGCCGTGCGACCTTTCACCTCGAAGCATCGAGCTTGATGCCTTAGAACCACTACTGTCAAACGACTTGCTCGCATTCGGAAGCGTCGAGACCAGTTGCCTGGGAAATAATTTGTCAAGCATCTTCGTTGCATTGGAACTCATCGACCTCCGATGGTTTGAACGATCCCGGCGACATCATCCTCGCTATATGCCAGAACTGAGTGGTCACGGTCCCACCTGTCAAGTCATCGAGCTCGACGGGGGATGCTCGAACAAAAAGGTCGGGGAACACGCAACAAAACAGGCCAGGGACTCGTAGGTGCCCCATTTTGTTCTAACAGTCTTACAATCGTCCACTTCGAAGCGTGGAGCTCGATGCTTGAACCCAATCTTGCGAGGTATCTTCTACTTCACCTCAGGTGCGTCGACCTGAATGCCTGGACCAACATTGTCAAGCTTCTATCCCACATTGTTAGGGGTTGAGGCCATTTTCAGGAACTGAAACTACCAGACATGTTCTTTACATTGGAAAGCGTCGAGCTCGATGCCAAAGCCCAATATTGTAGCTGTTACGCCTCAATGCGTCGAGCCCGATACCTCAAACTAGCAGTCTCTCTGCTTCACGGTAGAAAGCGTCGCGACCGTTGCCTGGGACCATTAGAAAGTGTCGAGATCGTTACCTGGGACCATCAGAAAGCGTCGAGGTCGTCACCTAGGACGAATTGCCGTCGAATGAAAGGGTCGAGGTCGTTGCCTAGGACTGTGACCGTCGAACGAAAGCGTCGAGGTCGTTGCCGGGGACTATTGTCGTCGAATGAAAGGGTCGAGGAGTACGTAACAAAACCAGTCAGTGACTTGCAGTCACTCTCTTCCTGCTACATCGACGTCGAGGTTTTGAAGTTCAGCTCTGGTTGCTCCTTCCTCGGTAGACGTTCTGTGCCGAACATCTTTAGTACCCTCTTCTTTCTACTTCATTCATCATCCACACCAACATTAACTCTTTCGTATTGATTCGCGCGTCACGTCTCGACACGCTTCATACCATTGATAGCGTATTATTTTGATCACCCCAACTCATCATCATGCGTTTCACTGATTGGGACGTTATCCTCTTTCCGCAGACGTCCAGCGTTCCGATCCAAGAGTTTCGTACTGAATTCTTCGATGTCGTTACCCGTAAGTTCGGTTACCGGTATACTTGATCTCGCCCTGAGTCCATATAGCGATTGGTATATGCCCAACTGTCAACACCTACATCACTTCCCTGAGGGCCGGCGAACCTTTCCAAATCTCGCTACACGCGTGGGCCAAGCCAGTCTTATCATCATCCAACACTGTAGCAGGCAAACAAGTTGTACTCGCACTGCATGTCGCCGTGGATGGAGTAATCATCGCGCAAGTCACACGTTCAACTTGTCGCAAGGAATAAGTACTAATGCAACATCTAGCATCGACACAATCAATCCCGATGGCAACTTTCCTCACAAGATCATCGACCTGCCCACCAGAAGGCTGTTCTTTCCCCCCTTCCACCAGGCTGTGGGTAATCAGCTTCAGCTCCACATCCCAGACAACTTGGGACGCATCACAGTTGGTATATCTGAGGGATACTTCTATGAAGCACCAAGTGGAACGCGCTTCAACCCCATCAAGGATGTAGTCAGCTTCAAGTGGGTGCATGCCCCTGAGCAGATTCTTCGTGCTGCAGGCGTCCTGTGGCCTCATCCAACAATCGGTCACATTCAAGTACCACACATGTCTTTTCCCGTCACGGCCTCGAGCCAGGTCCCTATCGAAACAAGTCAATTCAACTTCGGCGACTTCGGGTGCTAGGAGGAGCAAAAGTACCGTGCGTGCCGACAAGGATAGACAATTATGCCGTAATGATACCAGAGATTCGTTGCTTTATGTAACTACTTAGCAAACAAAATGCTTTGCTTTCTTGACTTTAAACTCCACCATGTCAGATATTTGCTATGCTCCCTGGGCGCGTGCTCAATTCTGAAAATCATTGTGCCCTTTTACAGCCTACATACGCGCGAGACAATGCGCAGGGAGTACTGCTTTTTCCACTGTCATTCCCACCATGTCAGATATTTGCTGCTCTCCTAGACATATGCTTTGTTTCTGAAAATAATTGTGCATTTTTACCGCCTGGATATATGCGAGGCGACGTGGAGGGAGTGTGATTGTCTTGTAGGGTACCGATGCCAGGCTGCAGAAAGGGGAGAAGCAGGGCTCGTTACCCGCGGAAACATTAATGTTCTCTAGAGATGCAGTACTTGTAGTAACGGGAGCTGTAGAAATGCAGGATACTTTTCGGGTTTCAAGTGGTTAGCGAGGAGAGAGGGTACATTCAACACTCCCAGCATCATGGTCGGAAATCTCAATTGGTTTGTGCATTCCTACAGGTTTAGCTCATAGATCAACACGTCGCCGGGAGGAGCAGTATAGCCATGCAAATCTCCTTCTTCTTCAGCGCCCTGCAAAAGCAAGTACACCAATGGAAAAAACAAAAAGATAACCGCTCTTCAGCGCCCTGCATAAAGCAAGTACACCGGCGTCCGACACCACCATTAGTGTAGGCACTTTCCCGAATGCGTCACGAAAGACAATCCCGTGGAACCCTCTGCATGAAGCACCAGAATGGCAACAGTGATGGCAGCGCGGACGCTTAAACGAGAGCACAGTTAAGTGGGTCGAATGAGCAGCGAAAGAAAGGAGATGAAGATTGAAGAAAGGCAGACTTATATAGCTTGACCTAGATGGCTGGGTTACTAAGCAGAGCCTGGGAGACAAATTGCTTGTGGTGGCGAGGATATGATGGTCTGGTGATGTTTGGTGATGTTTCTTGCGGGCATTTGCGGTTGGACCGTGATATTCGAGGGCGTGGGAGAGCGTGGGAAAGTGTTGAATCTCTCGATGTGGATAAAGACCTGGCTGCCACGCATAGAGTCGCTTCCTTGAACTCAAGGAGAAATCTCAAACACCTCTGGCAATGGCGCAAGGGCTAATCTTGTAGCGCGGTCGCGTACAGGAGAGTGTTCGAATTTGTGGCCGGTGGAGCAACCCTGCCTACAGGATTGGACCCAGCTCAAACGCTCTCAGCGGACCAGTGCGTCAGACCACAATCGACTGTGCATCTTGACAAGGTGTAGGTAATTCAGACGTAGCCTGAGCTTGGAGGACAAACCTCACCAGCGCTCGCGTGGAGGAGTGAAAAAGAATTAAGCAGCAGCAAATGATCAGCAAACCTCGGCACGCATCCCCCGCTTCAACCTCCGCATCAGTTGACCATCTTCAATACCGGTAGCCGTGATATTAACTTCATGGTAAACAGAGTGGGTGCCCATGTTTTAATTGACTTGTTCATACCGAGTTTTCACCAAAGATCACGATCCACCATGACAATGCCTACACTCAATACACCTTTGACCACGCTGCTTGGGATCAAATACCCTATCCTGCTGGCAGGCATGGCGCGAACATCCTCTGGTCCTCTCGCAGCCGCCGTCTCCAATGCAGGCGGTCTAGGCACGATTGGTGGACTAGGCTACAACCCCCAACAACTCCGCGACATCATTACAGAATTGAAAGCGAATCTCTCTTCTCAAAATCTATCTTTTGGCGTCGACCTCGCATTACCACAAGTAGGTGGTTCGGCGAGAAAGACCAACCACGATTATACACATGGACAGCTGGATCAACTTATCGATGTCGTGATTGAAGAAGGCGCAAAGCTGTTCATTAGTGCAGTGGGTGTGCCGCCGAAACACGTCATTGAAAGACTGCACAAAGCAGGCATTTTGGTGATGAATATGGTTGGTCATCCCAAGCATGCTGTCAAAGCGCTGGAAGCGGGTGTTGACTGCGTTTGTGCTCAAGGAGGAGAAGGAGGTGGACACACCGGCGATATTCCGGGAAATATCTTGATCCCTGCTGTTGTGGATGTTGCGAGTAGGTATAAGAGTCCGTTGACCGGAGAGCCTGCTTTGGTGGTTGCGGCAGGTGGTATCTATAATGGAAGAAGTTTGGCGGCGGCGCTGATGCAGGGTGCTGCTGGTGTGTGGGTTGGCACTAGGTAAGTGGGAAGATGGATTGTCTGAAGCATTACAGAAGCTAACATTGTGCCGAACAGATTCGTCGCAAGTGTGGAAGCTGGGTGCTCGAAGCTGCACAAAGAGGCAGTGGTGTCAGCAAGGTTTGAAGATACATTGCGCACGCTGGTCGTCAGCGGTAGACCACTTCGCGTTCGCATGAACGACTACATCCAGTCCTGGGAAGATCGACCAGAGGACATCAAGCGCTTGACAGAGCAGGGTGTTGTTCCGATGCAGAAGGACATGGACGACGACAAGGACGTTGATTTGCCATATCTGATGGGCACGGTGGCAGGTGTCATCGGTGACATCAAGCCTGCGAAAGACATTGTTGAGGACATGGTCAAAGAAGCCGTCGACATGCTGAAGAGAGGACAGAGCTTTGTCGCGCGCGATAGCAGATTGTGAATGCAGAGAGAGGAGATAGCGCCGGCGCATTCTGTCCGAAGCAAACCAAGTACCATTCTATCAGTCTAGAGCAGACACAGACATACGATACTCTTCAGCGCCCAGCTCAAAAGCCAGAGAACAGATGAGAAAAGAAGTGCCGCCGCAATGGCAGTGTCCCAGAAAAATAAACTTGATCAAGCTTAACATCCCTTCTTTCCGTCAGACGGATGAAGATAAGTCTTCGAACAGCTCAAAAACCAAACTACAGTGACAAGCGAAGGGTAGACTCGACAGTGATCACTTCAAACGAGCCAAACAGTGCGAGGTATGAGGGTTGCCGCCTACTCAAAAACCAAAACACCGAAAGGTCGCACGGATGCTCGTCTTACCATCCAACGCCTGAACCACAGAAAAGTATGAGGTTCTAAACCATGTTCGAAATCCAACGGAAGAAGGGGGAGTATGAAGAAGAGAAGAAGAGAACTGAGAGGGTTGGGGGTTTTATATTTGGAAATGGAAGTGGAATCAATGATCTGGCACCTGACTTACCGTGAGTTGGTTTTCTATATTTAACCCGAGAACTCGCGGTCTGCGGAAATTGCCAAGAAGCAGCCGGAATATTTGACCTCTCTAATGACCTACAATGTATTTGCGTGTGACTGCGATATCGTGGAGAAAGCCTGGCATTTTGAGGTCATTCGGAAATTTACGGGTTGCCGTTGGTGTCGAGTTCGGGCTCTGGATGTCGAATGGGATGGTCGTCAAACGAAGCGGTCGAGGTAGTCCAGAGCAGGGAGTGGATGATTAGTCAGTGCATTAAGTCGACAGATAGTGGTGGAAGATAACGTTGTCAAGTTGGCAGTGCTGCGTCAGAAAAGATGAACAAAAGTGAATTGCCTACCAAGACCAGACCAGACCGAAACGCCCATGACTTTTGATGTGTCGCATAAAATCGTCCTTGCCTGTCAGCACAACAAACGCGCAGAACATGACTGGAAAAAGAGGAAGATATGAATTGTCGTCGAAGCTTTTTGTTTTCGTATTTCCTTTTTTCTTGTCCGGCTCCTTGCTAGAAGAAACTACGCAGCAGCTCCCGACCCATCAAAAAAGACCCCCAGGCGACATCATCGTAATCAGAGAACTTTGCACTTTTGCGCCCGCAACGAGACTCCTTTTCAACATCTTCCCAAGCCAGAGGTATCATAGAAAAGGGTTGAGGTGAGAGAGAGGTAAACATCGACGAGAGGGTGTGACAATCGATCGATCTTCGGAATAGAAAGTGTTGCGGTTGACGGTATTGGAAGGAGGGCATGCGATGATCGCTTAGCGGAGACGGCGGGCCTCACGCTCGGACTCGAGAAGGCAGAGAATGTCGTCCTCACGGACTGAGATGTGGTGTTAGTTTTGCGGTTTGTGAGTGTCTTCGCACAGAGGCGATCAAGGCGAGAGAATCGTACCGGGACCCTTGACGTTACGGATGATGGAACGAGTAGTGTCGTCCATGAACTCAACGCGAACCTGGGTAACACCACCGCGAGAGCCTGTGTCGCCAAAATCCGTCAGCAATTTGTTCCGCATCTCGTTTGCAATCCTCCATGGCCGTGTCTGAGGTGCCGAGCATGTCTCCTTTCAAGTGCGCATTCCTCCTCTTTCCAGTAGACTCTTTCGACGCAGCGTGCCATGGAGGGTTGTCGTTGTTCTTCTGTTGGACGTACCGGTACGGCCGAGGACGCGGGTGACCTTGACGAGCTTGACGGGGACCTTGGCGGATTCCATTTTGAAGACTTGTGTGATGAGCTGAGATAGCTTCTTCTGTGAATGGGCGAGGGCGAAAGGAAATAGGCGTCGACTGGGGATCAAGAATCTTCAGGCGGATTCGTGAGTATCTGGGGTGCCTGCCAAATTCGCGTGCTCGCTGTGGGCGGCTCTTTCCGTGATTTCTCCGTGCCCAAGGCTAGCGCCTCTATGTCTTGGCGGTGTGACGGAGCAAGTTGCGGCGAACCAGCGACAGCTCGGGGAAGACAAGTGGCAGTACACGTTTCAAAAAAGTTGGTGATAGAATAATTACAACACCTGTCACTTTGAGAAGAGTCATGTTGAGCGTGACTTCGAACTAGACTACGTATCAAGGCCGCTCTCCATTCCTATCGACCTCCCTCCTAAATCACGTTCAAGAAGTGATCGGCCACCTTCTATACACAAGGTACCTCTCCGAGCCTCACAAACATGGCCCACATGAGAGGCATCTCACACCCCTTTTTCTTTTTCGCATTGCTGTTTATTGCATTCGCCTCGACAGCATCTGCAGCATCAGCAGTATTGGGAATTGATTTCGGCGGTGCATACATCAAAGCAGCAATCGTAAAGCCTGGAGTACCACTCGATATCGTCCCCACCAAAGACTCAAAGCGCAAAGAGGCTGCCGTCGTTGGTTTCAAGCCAGTATCTGGATCTGCCCTCGACTTTGGCTCCTACCCCGAGAGACTGTACGGCGGAGATGCTCTGGCTCTCGGTGGTCGCTTCCCTGGCGATGTCTTCACCAACCTCAAGACCCTCCTTGGCCTCGTACCTGGTGACCACGCCGACACAATGATGAGGAACTACAGCTCACGCCATCCCGTAATCAAGTCGAAGTTCGAACAAGAGAAGGGAACCGTCTCATTTGAGTCTAGTGCTTTCAGCTCGTCCGAAAACTCATGGAGTCTCGACGAGTTGCTGGCTATGGAGCTTAAGAACATCCGCACGAACGCTGAGGCCATGTCCGGTGGTAACGGAGGTTCCGTCTCAGATGCAGTCATCGCTGTGCCTGTTCACTGGACCGCAGATGAGAGACGTGCCATCGAGCGCGCCGCCGATTTGGCTGGTATCAACATCATGAGTCTCGTCAGCGACGGACTGGCCGTCGGTATCGACTACGCTGTCAAGCGTACTTTCCCTAGCGTCAGCAAGGGCGAGAAGCCTGAGTACCACATGATCTTCGACATGGGCGCTGGTTCGACCACTGCCACTATCCTCAGATTCCAATCCAAGGACGTCAAGGACATCGGTCGCTTCAACAAGACCATTCAGGAGGTCGCTGTTATGGGCGCTGGTTGGGACAAGACTCTTGGAGGAGACGAACTCAACGCACTCATCGTCGACTACCTGGTCGACAGCTTTGTCGCTAAGCCTCAGGCTGTCAAGGCCGGCATCACCGCTGAAGAGGTCAAGGGTCATGGTAGAACTGCTTCCAAGATCTGGCGTGAAGCTGAGCGTGCAAGAATGGTTCTCAGTGCAAACTCCGAAGTCAGATCAAGCTTCGAGGGCCTGTACAAGGATATCGACTTCGCTACTAAGCTCTCCAGAGCCGAGTTCGAGAAAATGGCTTCGTCCCACGCTGACCGCATCAAGACCCCTGTCCAGCAGGCTCTGGATGCTGCTAAGCTCTCTTTTAAGGATCTCGACTCTGTCATCCTTCATGGTGGCGCCATCAGAACACCTTTCGTTCAGAAGAAGCTTGAGTCGATGACTGGCAAGAACACCGAAGTGCGTGGTAACGTCAACTCGGACGAGTCGGCCGCATTTGGCGCCGCCTTCAAAGCAGCCGGTCTGAGCCCCAGCTTCCGCGTCAAGGAGATTAGAGACATCGAAGCCGCTGTCTACCCTGCTGGCATCAAGTACCCATCAGATGGTAAGGAGAGACAGCAGAAGCTGTTTGTTCCCACTTCCCAGGCTGGACTTGCAAAGGAGATTGCCGTCAAGAATCTTGATGATTTCACCTTCACCATCTTCCAGACCGTTGGTAGCCAAGACCGTCAGGTCACTGAAGTTCAGACCCAGAACTTGACCGCTTCCGTCGAAACTCTGACCACCAAGTTCGGATGCTCCAAGGACGAGATCTCGACCAAGCTCAAGCTTCGCATTAGCCCAATCGATAGCGTTCCGGAACTTGTTTCTGCATCTGTCAGCTGTGAGGTCGACGGTGGCAAGGTTGGCGGTCTTGGAGACTCAGTCAAGGGACTATTCGGCTTCGGATCCAAGAAGGGCGAACAAGAGCCCCTTGGCGAAGCCGAAGAAGTTGAGACCGTCTCTGAGTCAAGCTCATCGTCAGCCAGCTCTTCCAGTGCCTCGAAGGCCAAGTCAAGCGGCTCTGCGACACCTGAGGCCGAGGTCAAGAACAAGAAGCGTACCGAAATCATTCCTGTCAAGTTCGCCACTGTCGTCAAGGGTCTTCCCCAACCCGCACCCGAAGAGATCAAGCGCATGAGAGAACGTCTCACTGCCTTTGATCGCTCTGATATGTCTCGTATTCAGAGAGAGGAGGCTTTGAACGTCCTCGAAGCATACACCTACCGTACCAGGGATCTTCTCGAGAACACCGACTTCATTGGTGCCTCTACCGAGGCCGTTAGATCTCAGCTCACTTCTCTGCTCAGCAGCACCAGCGACTGGCTATATGGTGAAGGCTCTTCTGCCAAGGCTGAGGCTTTCAAGAGCAAGCTTGCTGACCTCAAGGCTATTGTTGATCCTGTTCAGAAGCGCAGAGAGGAAGCTTCAGCACGACCTGAGATTCTCAAGTCGCTGCAGAGTTCTCTTGATCAGACAAAGTCAATGGTCGACGCCATCGGCAAGCAGATTGCTGCTTCGATTTCATCTGCCTCTGAAGCTGCATTGTCAAGCAGCACCAGCACTGAAGCCAGCCCCAGTCCCAGCGCTGCTGATGACTTGGACGACCTTGATGAGCCCGAAACTTTCACTTCTTCTTCGGTCAAGCCCAGCGAGACCCCCAGCATGATGCCCTACACCGAAGACGACCTCACCTCCATCACCAAGGCCTATGAGAGCGTCGCCGAATGGGTCAAGACCAAGATGGCCGAGCAAGACAAGCTCCAAGCTTTCGAGGACCCCGCATTCACAGTCAAAGAGATGGAACTCAAGGCGAAAGAGCTCAACAAGGCTCTCATGGACATGGTGACCAAGAAGATGCAAATGCCCAAGCCCAGCAGTAAGAGCAGTAGCTCTAGAAAGGCTAAGGCCACAAAGAGCAAGAAGGCAAAGTCTAGCAGCAGTGAGACGTCTACGGCATCGGAGTCTGCTTCTGCGAGCCCTTCTGTTGTAGTCGAGGAGAAGGATAAGCCCATTGAGCATGAAGAGTTGTAGAGCACTGTCTTATTTAGCATTAGAATCACAAATGTCGCATTTCTTTTCCACCTTTCAAGATGCAAGATACAAAGCGCATACTAAGCAAAACGATCACTGATCCCTCTGAACAACACAACACGACGAACAAGATTGCGAACAGATGTTGTGATTGCTTGTCAATAGACAAATGTAGTGGTATGCAAGCGTTCTTTGAGATCTAAGCAGCTGTAACGCCACCCAAAGTGTCAAATCGCCAAACTTGCGATTGGATCTTGTTGACATCTCTTATCTCGCACCCACAGCACCATGTGGTACACCCTGTCTCCTCCTCGCAATAGCCTCTCCCATGGCATTTCTAACTTCCACTTTACTCCTGATTGTATTATCGACCAAGAATTTCTTCATCCTACTCCTCATCTCTCTCATGGCGCTCTCGTCATTCGCAAAGGGCGTCATTTCCAAAGCCATCAACATGTTGGATTCACCCTCCAAAGCCCCTGCCAGCGCACCTAACCTCTGCAATTGCTGTTGAGACACTTGATCGTCTGTGGGAGGTGCAGCTTCCAGAGGTCCTAGCAAAGGGCCGATCTGCGAGAATGCGATGAAGAGTGTCAAGATCAGTTTCCTGAGCAGGGAAAGAAGTTGGAAAGGTAAGAATTGTGGATGTAGGGGTATGAATGCCAGAACGGGGTTGACCACTTTGGTCAATATACCCGGGAAAGTGGGCGATGTCAAAGCATGCAATTCAAATATTCCTAGCGTGGCCAAAGCAAAAAACCTCCAGAAAGCGGCTTGCTTGATGTAACCCAAAAAGCCGAGAAGAGTAAGCACACCGGCTGTTCCTGCGTAGTAGACGAACAAGTTGCGAATGCCAGTGGAGATGTAATCAGGGATCGTGGTGCTGCGTTGCCAGGAGAGGATTTCTGGGCCTAGACGGTCGTAGGCGAAGCGTTTTGTTGGGTCCATCAGAACGTCACGGCAAAGTTTTAGGTGCACGTAGTAGGCTTCTGCTATGCTACGGTTGGAATCATTGGAAACTTTGTCGGGGTGGTGGAGAAGTGTTCTGTAATTCAGTCAGCCTTTCTAGACATCTTCTATTAGTCGATTAAATGGGTAAACTTACAGTCTCCTGAAACGACTATTTATGCCTCTCTCCTCGACTCCGAGGTTGACACCGAGGTCTTGGTAGAAGTTCCCAGCCATGCGAAGTTGGAAGTCGGCTTCATAGATTGTGTAGAGAAGGTAGGCTACAATGACTATGATGTTGATCCTTCTGCGATGCTGGACGAATTGTCTCGTGCCCGGCTGAGGTTTCGGGTCACCTGCGCGTATCCAGATGGCATAGAAGGCGGATTGAGCCCATCCTGTCACAAGCTGTGAATTTCAGTCAGCACTCAATTCATTCTGCACCATCCAAACAGCGTTTCTGACAATATTGAAGAGATCGAAACCAAATGTCGAGCAAAGTGAATATACTATCGTATAATTGATTGACTCGATTGCAGCAAGGGGATATTGATCCATGTTGTTCTTTCGTGGATAGAAACATCGAGCGGGAAGAATATTGGAGTGATGAAACTTACTTGTGGCAAGAGATACCAACCAGCTAGCGAAAGCAAATTATCAGACATGCTTGATCTGACGTGGATTGCGAGCAGCTATACTTTGGACTATGTATGCGCGTTCGAGGGTGTAGTGAACGCAAGTGGACACAAGTCATGGTTCAAGAGTGGACACAAAAGCTTGGTCAAGCGCTCGCAACTCCAGCCCCAGCTCCCGTCACGCATGTGAAGCCGCGATCCGAAATTTATTTTTTGATCTCGAGCAAAGAAAGCTATACCACGACTAGTCAATTACGCAACCCACTACAAAAATCCACAAAACATGTCGACAGAAACAAACACACCAAAGTCTGGCAAGACGAAAAAGATCAAGGAGGAAAAATCTGCAAAGAAGCGACGACACGCAGAACAGGACGAGGAGGAACAAGCATCAGCATCAGCACCAGCAACACAAGAGACGACACTCGATCAAGGCTTAGCAAAGCGTCCGCGCATCCAATCGCCAGTCGCGGATTCAACAAGCACACCACCTTTTGTCAAGCAAACCTCATCCTTCTACCTCCCGCTGTCGCCAATCTACCACGCTTTCCCCGTCGACGGCCTCTGCGCCGAGCACATCTCCCCCCTCCTCCTCACCTACCACCCTCCCCTCCGCGGCGTCGTCCTTTCCTACAGCAACCCCCGCCTCTCAAACACCCCCGCCAACGCCCCATCATCCCGCGACGGCCCAGACGCAGAACCAATCGTCCTCGCAAAATCAATCGACGAATACGCAGTCTCCTTTGTCTGGCTGACCGTCGACTTTGTCCTCCTCCGCCCAACCCCCGGTGCCGTAATCGAAGGCTACGTCAGTCTGCAGAATGAGAGTTATCTCGGCCTCGTATGCTGGAATTTCTTCAACGCCGGTGTGGATCGTAAGCGTATCCCCTCGAACTGGCGCTGGGTGCCAAACCACAATGCCAATGCTGGCACAAAGAGCGCTACCGACTGGATGAGAGGATTGCGTAACAAGAGTGATGAGAGCAGTGGCCATTACGTGGATGAGAACGGCAAGAAGGTCGAGGGCAAGGTCAAGTTCACAGTCAAGGACTTTGAGTCAGCACCTAGCACAGAGCGCGAGCGCGGTTTCTTGAGCATTGAGGGTACGCTACTGAGTCCCGAGGACGATAGAGCGTATGACAAGGAACTCAAGGCTGCTAGGAAGGTGCCGAAAAAGAAGAGAGTACCTGCTCTGCATGTTTGAACAAGAGGGTAGTCTCATAGAACAAGATGTGGCTGGTTTCCTTCTATCATTTTCTTTCGTACATAAGCGTTTCTACTTGTATCCACATACCCATCCATCTCTTTTGGAAAGCATGATTCACCGAGCCCTGTACCGAAACAACTCGAAATAGTGTTGCATGAAGGTGGGTTTGTCCCGTCAACGAGAGGGTTTCGTGGAAATCTTGCCCAACTGTGTGCATCTTCCCGAGGAGCAGACATCAAGAGGTGAGGTTGTGAGCTGGATGTAGGTTCCTCTATGACACAAAAGATGTCTTGATTTGATACTCCTCAAAGTTGTCAGCGCTCTATTCTATCTATCTAGTCCCTCCATTCATTGAGAAAAAGCCAGTCCAGCTAGGGTACTTCCCCCTTCTCCTTCAAATTCGTAATACACTCTCAGTCTATGAGATGACAAGTCCGGCTTATATGCTACGCCATGCAATCGCTAATGCTGTGAATGAGAAAGAAGCAAATAGAATAACAAGAACCAGGCGTACAAAGACGTCTAAGCAAAATCAGAGACTTGGAAAAAAGGTGAAACAAAAAAACAGTTTATGCGACAATGCCGTCACCCTCAATCATTTCCTTGAGTATATCACTCCCAGGGCCCTTGAGAGCGGAGACCAGCTCGGCGTGGCCAACACAAGCGGCCATTCTTCTATCGTCACCGGTCGCGGCACCGGAGAATCCAGACTTTGATCTTCTGCTGGGTGTGCAAGAGGGCGTCAAAGGCATAAAGAATGACGATGCACCCTTTGTCTCAACAGCAGATACAAGTGATAATGTCTCCAGACCACTGACCACGTCTCTAAACTCGATGCTGGTCAAAGCATGCAACAGATTCTCGCGATTGCAGAGTGTGCAGTAGGCTTCGTACAGCTGCCTGATGGTAGGTGCAGCGTTGGCGTGCTTAGAGGGAGTCATTGGGAAGGTGACCACGCTAGGCGCCTCGCGCTTCTTCTTTTCGAGAGCCGACAGTGCGCAAAGGACAGCCTTCTGCTGCAGGTTGAGAGATGCCAGACGTTGTGATGCACCGTTGCTGAACACAGCAGCTGTGACCTTGGCGACATGTGCGATTGTTGCTCTTGGCGCAGACTCGAGAGTCAAATGGCTGATTGAAGGGAAGAGAGTGGTTTGGCGAGGGTCCTTGAGTGCAGACTTCTGGAAGGCAGCCAACTTGACGGTGGGAGATGCGAGGTTAAGATTGTCTGCCAGCGGCGTTCTGGACGGACTGTCTTGTAGACGAATACGTGCTTGCTCGACCTTTGTCTCGGACTCAACCATGTCAACGGCTCTTCTACAGATATCGAACGCTTTTCTCAAGTCCCCAGTTTGAGAAGCAACTTTCTTAGAACAGAATTGAATCGCTGCAGGATGCAAGAATGGAATGAAGCTTGGGTCTGTTGATGCAGCACCCAATGCCTTGAGCTTCGATGTGATGATATTGGCGATCTGAGAGGCAGTATACGGCATGAATGGCAACAGATTGGGCTTGAGATTGCGAGACTTCAATCGAGGCAAGAAACGATCAGTAAGATCCAGGGCGTTGGCAATTCCGATAAGAATAAGGCTTGAGGAAGGCTCCATGGACCATTCGAAGAGGCTATACAGAAGTTTGAGATCCAGGTCGACCAGGCGGTCAATCTCGTCCAGAATAACGACGTGTTTCTTGTCTTGTCCGAAGAAGTTGGCACGCAGGCAGTCGAAGTCAGCAGCACGTCCGGGAAGAATCTCCAAGTCCAGATCTTTTGACAGAGTGTTGGCAAGATCCTTAGCCGTCTTGACACTCATACAGTTGACCGTCGCGATGGCCATGTTCCGATCCAGGTCGGATGTGAAGTCTTGACAGATGTTGCCAACAAAAGCACTCTTGCCAGTTCCGGGTGGGCCTGAGATGTATAGACAGCCACCCTCACCAGATTTTAGGCGTTCCGAGATGAAAGTGGAAACCTGCTCCTTCTCTTCTTCTCTTCCTACCAACACACCAGGATCTGTGCATCTTGAGAAGATCTGTCGTGCCTGGTTGTAAACATTGTTGGCCGCGCTGGAGGGAGTGTATGGACTGCGAGGTGTTGCAGGACTGCTAGTAATGAGATGGCGATGTCGTGGGGTGATGGTGATTTTAGAGATAAGAGCATCGTGGTGCCGTGGTGTTGAGGGTGTGGCAAGAAGACTTGACTTTGTAACGGCAGATAGCTTTTCCTTCTTCGAAACGGAGAAATGGGCACTGATCTTATTCGGTGACGACACAAGGCGTTTCGAAGGCGTGGGTGTGGGTTTGAGTTGTGTTGCTGGAGAAGGATTTGGATTGATAAAAGGGTTGTCGTTCTCGTCGATTCCTAGTACGAGAGTCTCGCGACGCTTTGCTCTGGTCTGTCTTTCGCTTTCTGATGCTGTTCATATTGTCAGTCTTCGAGGACGCGTACAGTATTGGTGGCTCCTACCATTTGTTGAACTCCGGGTACGCTTCCCAAGGACTGATGCGGACATAGCTAGTGATGAATGAGGAAGCTACGACTGTGGTTATGATATTATGAATTGAAGAAGATGCAAATGATATGTCCAATGTTCAATGAGTGGGAAGGAGCGACTCGAAGGAGAAAGCGCGTAGAGCGGTGTTGCAGACGCGTAAAGTGTTTCTCTAGCGCGAGACGAGCTAGGGCACGGACTTTTTGGGACGCGATGCATTCCACATGCGTGACGTGCTGCACGGCGACAAGTCGACCAGAATCTAGACTCGTCCATCTGTCTCGCGATCATGGCCTTTGGGAGAAGTAGCCCGCCGCCTTCTCAATCCTCGGCCAAGAAGCAGCAGTCCATTTCCAGCTTCTTCACACCCAAACAAGCTGCCACAAAGGAAACTACCGTGCCCACAACTTCCGTAACCAAGAAACGCGTGTCCGATGCGCCCATTCCTGCGACAATTCCAAAAACCGGTCTCGGAGAGTCGTTTCTGAATAGCAGTCCTCCCAAACCGAAACGTCCGTTCGAAGAGTACAGCGATGAGAATGAAGACTTGCCAGACCCCAAGCGAACGCGCCAGCATGTCGACGACCTCGAGACAGAGCCGCCATTACCAAGCGCAGTACCGCCCCAAAAGCCAGTAGCAGCTCATATGCCCGCGCACGTATCCGACCGTACAGCTAGATATATCTTTTCGAGTTCACAGCCCGATCAAATTCTTCAGGACAACCAAGACGATGACGCTGTTCGTAGACAAAAAGAGCGTTTGCACCAGAAGTTTGTAAAGAAGCTCGGAAGACCTGACAGTCTAGCCGATATCAGACGTCGCAATCACTTCATCGACGAAGACCAACCAGAAGGCGATGATGATCCTGACGAGGAAGAAGAGGAGACACAAAAGCCCGCGAAAGGTAGGAAGGGTCCTGCGGCTCGCAAGTCTGCCAGCAAACTCACGCCTATGGAGAAGCAAGTCGTGGACCTAAAGATGAAACACATGGACACCTTGTTGGTTGTCGAGGTGGGCTATAAATTCCGATTCTTCGGTGAAGATGCTCGCATTGCTGCGAAAGAGTTGCAAATCATGTGTGTACCAGGAAAGATGAGGTTTGACGAGCATCCTTCAGAGGCACACCTTGACAAATTTGCCGGAGCCAGCTTTCCTGTCCATCGCTTGCACGTTCATGTCAAGCGTCTGGTCTCGGCTGGACACAAGGTCGGAGTCGTTCGCCAGCTAGAGACCGCTGCACTGAAGAAGGTCGGCGATAATCGCAACACTCCCTTCGTCCGCAAACTCACAAACTTGTACACCAAGGGTACATATATCGATGACATAGAAAATTTGGATGGCCCAACCGCTGCACCAGCCGGGGGCGCTCCTGCGACTGGCCATCTTCTCTGCTTGACCGAGGCCAATGCTGGTGGTTCTGGCACAGACGAGAAGGTGCATCTCGGCATCGTTGCTGTCCAGCCCACTACAGGCGATATAATCTACGATGACTTCTACGATGGATTCATGCGAAGTGAGCTCGAAACTCGTCTGCTTCACATCGCACCTTGCGAATTTCTTATCGTGGGTACTGTGTCCAAAGCAACAGAGAAGTTGGTCGAGCATCTTTCGGGTAGCAGAACGAATGTTTTTGGTGATCGCGCACGTGTAGAACGCACTGAGAAGCCAAAGACCTTTGCAGCTCAGGCATACTCTCACATATCAGACTTCTATGCTGGCAAGATGCAATCGGATGAGTCGTCAGAAGAGAAGACAGCCATGCTCGATAAAGTGCATCAGTTATCTGAACTTGTCACCATGTGTCTTTCGGCCATGATAACTCATCTGACTGATTATGGTCTCGAGCATATCTTCGATTTGACCAAGAACTTCCAGTCGTTCAGCGCACGATCTCACATGCTACTGAACGGCAATACACTCTCATCGTTGGAGATCTATCGAAATCAAACGGATTACACAGAACGAGGCAGTCTGTTCTTTATCCTAAATCGGACAAAAACTCGTTTCGGTCAGCGCCTTCTACGCAAGTGGGTTGGTCGTCCACTGCTTGATCAACAGCAGCTGCAGAATCGAATTGGTGCTGTGGAAGAGCTTTTAGACAGCGACCGAGCGATTCCTACTGACCGAATAAAGAATCTCATCGCTCATGTAAGAGGCGACTTGGAAAAATCGTTGATCAGAATCTACTACAAGAAATGCGCGCGCCCTGAGTTGGTGTCTGTACTGCAAACTTTGCAGATCATCTCAAATGAGTATTCACACGTCAAGACTCCGGAGGACTCTGGCTTCAGGTCGCAATTGCTTGCCGAAGCTATCGCATCCTTGCCAATGATATCTGAAGATGTCATCTCTTATCTCGAGAGAATAGACCTCCAAGCAGCCAAGGACGACGACAAGTACTCTTTCTTCCGTGATCAGTATGAAACTGAGGAAATCACAGACCACAAGGTCGGCATAGCCTGTGTCGAACACGATCTTGACGAACATCGCGCCGAAGCCGCGAAGACTCTCAAGAAGAACGGCAAAATCACCTATGTGACTGTCTCTGGCATCGAGTTCCTGATCGAGATCGAAAACATCCATCTTAAGAATGTACCCGCTTCATGGACCAAAATCAGCGGAACCAAGAAAGTGTCTCGCTTCCATACACCAGAAGTCGTCAAGCTGATCCGCGAGCGTGATCAACGTAAAGAAGCTCTTGCCAATGCGTGTGATCTCGCCTTTGCTGAGTTACTTTCTGAGATCGGCTCTAGGTACCAGACTTTCCGTGATTGCATTCAGTCACTAGCAACTCTTGATTGTCTACTCTCGTTGGCGGATATTGCAAGCCAGCCTGGCTATACCAAGCCCGAGTTCATTACCGACAGTGATGAGGTCCGTCTCGAAATCAAAGGAGGTCGTCATCCGATGGTTGAGCAAATGCTTCTCGACTCGTATGTGCCCAATGATATCGAGTTGTCGTCTAAAGAGAGAGCTCTTCTCATCACTGGTCCAAACATGGGCGGCAAGTCATCCTACGTCCGCTCGGTAGCTTTGATCGGTATCATGGCACAGATCGGAAGTTGGGTTCCCGCATCGCACGCAAGACTCACTCCCCTCGATGCTGTGTTTACCCGCATGGGCGCATTCGACAACATGCTCAAAGGCGAGAGTACATTCATGGTCGAACTTTCCGAGACTTCGGACATTCTCAAGCAAGCCACACCTAGATCACTGATCATCTTGGATGAACTTGGTCGCGGCACGAGTACTCATGATGGTGTGGCGATTGCACAGGCAGTCTTGGACTATGTGGTTCGAGAGACCAAAGCACTCACACTGTTCATCACGCATTACCAAGCACTTTCACGAATGGCCGAACGCTATGCAGCGAGGAAGCTCCGTAATGTTCATATGCGCTTTACCGAGGAAGTCGCTGGTGACGATCATACGGATATCACTTTCCTGTATGAAGTTGGCGAAGGCGTCGCACATCGTAGTTATGGCTTGAATGTTGCAAGACTCGCTGGACTGCCGAAGGATGTACTTGATGTGGCAGCAGTCAAGAGTACACAGATGGAAGAAGAGGCGAACCGACGGAAAATGGCGCACTTGTCGCGAGTACTATCTTCTACTCTAGAGGACGAGCAGCCTGCGAACCTTGAGCTACTTGTTGCTGGTCTGGACATGATGTAACGGTATTGTGAATTGATGGGAGTACGATCGGTATGCTAGTGCAAGCTTCGACTACTATTGCTCAGAGAAAAAAAAGTCCTCGCTATGCTGTTGAACGAACACACACTCACTGCACTGAGAGATGGTAGACAACGCGAGAAACAACAATTCAGCGGATTCACAATCGTTAACCAGAAATCACATCAGCTGTTGTCATAATAATACCTCGTATGATTGACTGGTCAAGGGTATCATATATACAAGGGGTCCAAAAGCAAAAAAAAGTATCACCATGGGCAGGAATCGAACCCGCGACCGCCTTGGATCTAGACTGACACGAACGTGGAGTAACAACGAATGACCACGCACGTGTTAAGACCACGGGTTCTTGGACCACTACACCACCACGGCTATTCTGCTTATGAGAGGGACCTTGGGAGCCCGAAGATATAGGTTGCGTGTCAAAGTGGGGCACAGCGGTGGTTGTGACAGGAAACTAGGGGGAATGAGTTAGTTGTGATGGGGATGGAAGCTGAGATGTGCGATTGTGGAGTATTTGAAGCCTGTACACCCTAAGGAGCGTGATGCCAGTATGATCATATGTACATCTTGGTCCTATGTTTGGACTGTGCGTGTAGCGCTTGGATTGGATAATCTCTGCCCAACAACTCGAGCCATCGACTTTGGTTGACACGGAGTTAAGTTCCAACTGTCTCTTGTTGGCGCAGTTCGGATTACCGCGTAAAGGGCAAAGTCGCAGCTCCTTGCCATTGCTGTCGTGTGTGGCTTTCAACGAGGCCTGGGGCGTCTTCCTAATTAAGGCTTTACAACATCCCAGCCTAACATCTGCAGCCTCCGTTTTCGAGTGTAAATCTGGTGATGTTCCTTGTGCATGGCTGATTTACATTCTGAACTTCTTTTCCTCTTCCTCGCGGAGCTGTGCAGTTGCCTCGCGGACCATCCACTCGCGTCTGTCTTCCTTCATGGCGACAAATACCCAGAACCAGTGAAGTGTCTCCATGAACAAGAAGGTGAAGACGAACGAGTTCTTGACGAGGTCGAGAGGGCTAGAGTTGCCCTTCAAGGCTCGCAGGGTGGAGGTAGTGGTGTCGTCGGTCCTTGTGAGGTAGATGTATCCGGTACTGGAGAACAGCATGAAGAGGCGGAAGGGGAGGATGTTGGACCAGTATTCGAGGCACGAGCGTTCGGGAAGGCTTGCTGCGATCAAGTCGCTGACACCGAGGAAGGCTAGGAGGATGGATGCGAGGGCGGTGACTTCGGTGGGCTTGCTAAAAGCTGAGGTAGAGTTCTTTGCAAACCGTCAGTCATAGTAGCAGCAGTTCCAGAGTACAGGTACTGACCACTTGCATCGACTCTCCCAGAATGACAACGACATTCTGCTCAGCGAGGACGTGGGGCCTGTAGAGCAGCAGGTAAGCCGCTGTCAGATGTGCCAGCGACACAGCCTTGATCAGTGTATATGATGAGATTCTGAAACCCATGTCTGACCGTCTTCTTTCAATTGCTTGTTGGTAGATGGTGTTCGCAGAGTTGACAGGATTATTGTCCCCTTGACACGCGCCTGCCCGAATTACTGCCGGCTGGATGACGTTGCCCAAGCGGTCAGGGTCACTTTCCTATCGCGGCAGGCGGTGAAGCATGACGCACTTACCACTGCCTATCTGTCGTCTATCGTACCTGCCTGTTATCCTCTTCCTGAACTTATCAATTGTCCATTGCTCATACGTCTACGATGGAGAAGGAACCTTTGCTTGGTGAGGTGCCCCGCAGGGTCCAGATATCTAAGTCGCGCCGTGTGCTCACGACCATACGCCTACTCGCCTTTACCATTGCTGCGTCATTTGCAGCGTGTTACTCGTACACTGGTTATTGGCCACTTGACTATGTCATGTACACGCCAGCTGAACGAGTGTTGACCCGGAACCCTTTGATCGGTATGTCAAAGTTGATCACCCACATCCAGATCCATGATACAATTCAAATTTTCCCGTCATGTCGTCCAATATCATGGCAACAACGAGTTTAAGTCTGTCCACTAACGTTTCTCTAAGATGGTCATAATGATCTTCTAATCCTCATGCGAGTTCTATACGGTAATAAGATCTATGACCCAAAGTTCACCGACAAGATGGAGAATGGTGGCCTGCCTGGTCAAGTCGACATTCCCCGTATGAATGCGGGAAAACTTGGTGGTGCATTCTGGAGTGCCTTCGTACCATGCCCAGCAAATGGCTCCGACTTTTCTGATGCAGCATATGCTCCTTATGTCAAGACGACACTCGAGCAAATCGACCTTTTCAACCGCCTGTCTGAGATGTATCCTCGCTACTTCACCCTTGCAAAGGACTCTGCTTCGGCCCAACGGGCTTTCGACTCGAACAAATTGATCTCTCCTATGGGCATCGAAGGCCTGCACCAGATTGGCAACTCAATATCTACTTTACGTCTCTATCATAAGCTTGGTGTCCGCTATGCTACTTTGACCTGGAACTGCCACAACGCATATGCTGACGCAGCTCTTGTCACCAACTCGGACAGCCAAACTGTTCTCGCACCTCCACTATGGGGTGGTGTATCACCTGCAGGCAAGAAAATCATCCTAGAGATGAACAGACTAGGTATGCTTGTCGATCTCAGCCACGTGAGCCAAAACACCATGGCCCACGTCTTGGGTCAAGGCGAAGATGGATGGCAGGGCAGCATCGCACCTCCAATCTTCAGTCACTCATCGGCATACTCCATCTGTCCTCACCCTCGCAATGTCCCTGATCACATCCTTCCGCATGTCAAGGCTGCACGAGGTATTGTGATGGTCAACGCCAACCCAGACTTCATCAGCTGTCGGGCCTCGAACAGCTCCTCTGGTCTCCCTGAGTTTGTACCCGAGACTTCGACGCTTGAGCAGGTAGTCAAGCACATCAAACACATTGGAGACATGATTGGCTACGACTACGTTGGTATTGGCACAGACTTTGATGGTATTGAGAGCACACCAAAGGGCTTCGAAGATGTATCCAAGTTCCCCGATCTGGTGACTGAGATGCTGAAGCAGGGCATCAGTGAATCAGATGCTGGCAAAGTTGTCGGCAGGAACATTTTGAGAGTGTGGGCTGATGCCGACGCCGTCGCAACTTGGATGCAGAGAAAGGGGGTCTTGCCTCTTGAAGATGAGGTCAAGCACCCTTGGGAGTAGACTACAGTATCTACACATCACAGGGAAACTCAGATGGAACTTGCATGAGCTATAAAGATTGGCTATCTATAATTCTTCAATCTAAGACAGCGCTTCGTTGATGGAGGATATTTTGAAACCTTGCTCTGGGTATTGCTCGGTCGGGATATTCGAAGTTGGCTGTGATTTTCTACTAGCACAGGAGATCAGACCTTCGCATAATATATAGCGAGGACATAGTTACTCGAGCTATCTTGACTGGACCGTGTCTCGATCTACAGGAGACAAAGGTCGAGATGGTGTATTTGAAGGTCTTACGTTAGAATAACTTGTAGTTTGTACATTATCTAGAGACTTTCCTTTTCATTATTAAGTTCCACATTCAGACACGGTCGCAGTACAGTTGATATCTGCCATTAGACAAGTGCAATCACATAGATCGGCGTGCGAGACGGCAGCGATGCTCCGCGCTGATAAGAGACCTCGTCGCGATGGTCTTTGTATGTTTTCGTCAATGGCTCTCGAGCTGAGCAGTCGGGAGGATGCGACGCCGTGTCGATGCGTAATGTGTTGGCACATGATAAGCGCGTTACAAGGAGTTGAGGATTGAATTCAAAAGTCGTCTGCTGATTGCAGTCGTTTGCAGGAGCGGCAGCGGCTGGCTTGAAGGATTTCTCTTTCTGCCGGCGACCGGTCAGAAAGTCGCGCTCAAGTATGATTGACAAACACGATTTTCTGACTGTCGCTCCTGTGTCCCAAACTTCACATCAAATTGCAAGTCATCATGCCACTTCTAGGTCTCACATCGCGCTCCCCTCTTTTGCGCAACATCGGAGCTGGGTTTGGTATCTTCCAACTCACGCTCGGACTTGGTGGCATCTTTCTGCCTGAGGCGATGATCCAGCAAGTGTGGGGATTTCAGCTCTCTGCCGTACCCAAACAAACACAGATTCTCATTGAAGCTATAATGCAACTCTATGGCACAAGAAACGTCGCACTTGGACTCATGATCTTAGCTGTTAGGAAGTTTTCCGACAGTAGAACACTGGGCTGGGTTCTCATGGCCGAGATTCTTGTCGCAACCAGTGATGGCTTTGTCCAGGAGAGAGTTACTGGTGGGGGCGGATGGCAGCATTGGATGTTCGTTCCTATGGCAGTCGGCATCTGTATGCCTCTGCTAGGTTACTTCGATTGATCGCCAGTTGTAAGTGGGTATTCGGTGTGCATGAGTAACACTGTATTTCGCTGACTTCAGGCAGCACTCTGACGGTCTGACTAAGCGTGATCCTTCTTGCCGTTGACATAGCTGCACATCTTTACTAAAGGAGGAGGAGAATATATTGTTGTGTGAAATGATGATTGGGTTTCACTGGCTGTTCAGCCTTGTCGCTTCATAGTTCCAGAAGAATGCGGGCATGGCATGACATACCCGAGCTTGGCTTCTAGCATATATAAGCTCAAGTCAAACCTTCTGTTTTCTTCAATTGTATACACCGTACCGAAACAATATGCCTTCATTCTCCGAACAAGATCTTGTCTACGAAAATGGCAGCAAGACGCTGCATTACCTCTCCGCTGGTCCCGAAGATGGGGACCTAATCATCTTTATGCACGGCTGGCCCGGCATTGGAAAGACATGGCACGACCAGCTCACCGAGTTCTCAAAAAGAGGCTACAAAGTCGTTGCTCCCGACATGCCAGGATACGGCGGGTCAACCGCCCGCAAAGTGGCCTCCGACTATGCTCAGGAGCAAGTCACCAAAGCCATGTTGGCTCTCCTGAAGCACCTCGGTCGTAGCCAAGCCATCTGGGTAGCCCACGATTGGGGTTGCGGAACCCTCTGGACTCTCGCGCGAACTCGTCCGGAGGTCTTCAAAGCTGCCTGTGCAATGACCGTGCCCTACGGCGTTCTCGAACTTGGTCTAGAAGAAGCGCTCAAATATGTCGATCGCAATGTTTACCCCGAGGACGAGTACCCGTATGGTCAGTGGAGTTATCAAGCTTTCTACGAGCAAGACTTCGAAAAGGCCACCGAGTGGTTTGACAAGGACCCTCGGGGTTTCTTGAGGGCCGCCTTCACAAAGGGCAACCCTGCGGCCGTAGGAAAGCCTGCCCCAATGTCAAACACTGTGAAGGACGGTGGCTGGATGGGTGGTGCTGAGAAGCCCATTCCAGCCAGTGCGATCCCCGACGAATACGCTTGTATCGACAAGGAGACGTTCGAAGAACTTGTGACCGCGATGGAGAAGACCGGTTTCTGGCCTGGTGACGCTTGGTACCTCAACCACGCTGCAAACAGAGCTTTCAACCTGGATAACACCAAGAACGATGCTCGTCTGAAGTTTCCAGTTCTTTTCATCGAAGCTAAATACGACACTGTCTGCGAGACTGTAAACTCAAGCTTAGCTGATCCCATGAAGAGACTTTGCGACGACCTCACATATGTGAGCATCGCCGCGGGTCACTTTGTACCAGTCGAGAAGCCGGAGGAAGTCAACTCGGCAATGGCAGACTGGCTCGAAGCCAAGGTACGTGGATAGAAAGATCAAGCCTACGATGTACGAGCCTCAGCCATTATTCATACGAAGGACACCTTGAATTCTGTGATCGTGTGGAAGCTTTGCAGTGTGACGACGTCCTATATTCCTCTCGTTCGCGGACTAAAGTGGGGCATACAGATAAACAAGCGACAACAAGGAAGAGCGAACATCTGATCACGACTGGACAGCCGTCGTCCAGCAGCTGGAAACTGAGTCAGGATGTAGGTTTCTATATCTATGTTATCGACGCGTTCGGAATCAAACCAATCATTGCTGCTGCAAAATGCCACTGCGAAAGTGTTGACATCTTAACGCGTGGCGTTCCGAACGAAGCTTAAATCGAGGTTCCACAAAGCATATAAGATCAGCGTCATCCCCTTGCGGTTCGACCACTTAGAGGCTGTAGCCCATTTCAAAACCAGCTAGACATGTCCTGATTCCGGAGCGCAATCCTTGCAAAGACGTGCAGTCACTGCGGACTTCCAGGAACATGTCAATCAATGCGCTGAATGACGGGCTAAATATCAATGCGTGAAGATCTTTTCGTACATCCATGCACTCTATCGCAACCCGAGATTATCGTCGACCCAAACGATGGTACAGCTTGATCTTGCATGTGCCCTAGGGCCAGCAGTCGCTCTGATCCATAAAGCAGCGACACCCTTACCATTGCGTTTCCAAAGTCGTCTCATCTGTTCCATTCTGTCGTTCTTTCCATTGTGCTTTTTATAGGCACGTTCATTCGTTTTGCTACAATGCAATTTTTAACACCACTCCTTTTGCTGTGCAGCACCCCATTGCTACTAGCACAACAGTATGCGGGAGACACTATCAGTGCGACTCTACCGACTATCGACAATGCAGAGGTCGCATTTTTCAAGATCGATGACCCAAGTGGCAAGAATGATGCCCTCACCTTAATCAACTACTACTCTCACGGCACCGATGGAAATCGTATCGTAGAAAGCAAAATTCAGAGGGCTGTCATCGTTCTCCATGGTCTCCTGAGAGATCCTTGGAACTATGAGACCGATGTAAGTCTCCTCAAGTCTTCAACCGAGTCTCGAGACTAACGGATATACAGATGCTCAACGCTCTTGCCATGGTTCAAGACACAAACATCAACCGAGACAGTGTCGCCGTGATGGCTCCCTTCTTCCCCAGTGGCAGCGACAAAGGCTTCGCCTATCCTTGGACTGATGGTCTCAAGTCAGGTCGTGGATCCACATCTAATGCATTGGTCTGGTCTGGATCGCAATGGTCAGCTGGCGCCAACAACCAATACCCTCATGATAGCAGAAACACTTCGAGTTATTATGTCCTGGATGAACTAGTTCACTACTTCGACAACAAGACCCTCTTCCCCAACATGAAGCAGATCGTCCTTGCTGGACACTCCTTGGGTGGGCAGATGCTGCAACGGTACGCCGCGGTCGGCGATCAGCTTGAGACTGAGTCGCCCGTCGTTCTGTGGGTTGCAAATGGAAATTCTTGGGCATGGCTCAGTGATTACCGCCCTCTCAATGTGCCGGACTGCCCCACCTATAATGACTACCGCGAAGGCTTCGCTCAATATGTCGAGTATGGCATGACCTATGGTGCCAATCTGGTCGCTCAAGGCATTGACGCCATCAAGGCAAACTTCGACAGCAAGCAAATTGCTTGGGCTCGTGCTCTCCAGGACTTTGGTGATCATGCTTCGAGCTGCGCACCCGAAACCACCGGGCAGGACCGAAATGAGCGTTTCTTCTTCTTCATGAAATGGTTCCAGCCTAGCTGCCCTGACCCTTCTGGTACCAACTGTGACACTGTTGATTTGGTCGATGCACCTCACGACAATGGTCAAATGTTCCACTCTGCTGCAGGTCTTGCTCGTCTGTTCACGGACAATTTCTACGGCGATAAAAGTCGTGCTTATGACTTTGGTTACCCCCGCAAGCAACAGGGTGACGATCCTTTCCCGGACCCTAGCCTTGTCAACACCGCTGGAGCTACCAACTACAACACTTACGCTGGTGGTCTAACCTACCAAGGTTGCTGGACTGACCAAGCTCCGACTACAGCACAGGCCCTCTCCACCCTGCTGTACGACAACGCAACCAACACTATTGAAACTTGCACATCTGGCTGCGTGAACGCAGGCTATAAGGTTGCTGGCATGTCGGATGCAACAAAGTGCTGGTGTGGTAATGAGGTGAGCTCTGCATCTGCTATCCTCACCGTCGATATGCAGTGCAAGTCGGCATGCCCTGGAAATACTGCTCAAATCTGTGGAGGACTTCGTCGCCTTTCCCTGTTCTCGGCTGGATCTCCTTCCTTTGTTTAGTGGCCAATTGCATACGTCTCCTTCATTGATACGCTTTAGCTGGTGGCTGTGAGATTTATAAAACTATTAATGTTACCCCTTAGTCAAGTCAGCAGTGTTCGTGATTTCCAGAGGAATAAAGCATGCTTCCCACGAACGATCAGGGACAATCAGATGTATTGATGACGCTGCGTGTTGGGATGCCCGTCCGGGACTTTCTCGCAGCTTGCAAGTCGCTCTTTCCACATGCGAGTAAAGCGACACAGCTCATTGCGCGTTCTGGGTACTCGGACTTTAGCTGGTGTTCGTCGTCGCATGCTCACCATCGAAGTATTCATACCTCGCCTTCCGACATCGTTCACTATGGCCCCTTTCATCGTCTCTGCATTTTTACTGACCAAGCGCCATGGAGGTGACGGCAGCGTAGGAGCTCCAGGAAGCATCCAAGACTCTGGAGGCAGAAGCCCAGATCCGTCAACAATCGTCGCACTCGTTATCGGAGTTCTAGCTCTTCTGGCAACGCTCGTACAGACTCTACAACAGTACATTGCTACAGCAGATGGCTTCAGACGTTGTGGTCCAGGTGTGATGGGTCCATGGGGCCGCAAGACTCGGTTGCGTTGGCGTTGGAGGGAGTTCCGATTCGAAGTCCTTTACTGTGTCCCTTTCATCGAGTTCGGCCTGCCTAACAAAGGAGAAGGTGGTTCTCGAAGTCTTCGACCTTTCTGCGATCAACCAGAGCTCACCACCTTCGACCCCAACCCACCGGACAAGAAAAGAGACTGGAACGCTGAACTAGCTGGATGGGTCCACCTGCTGCACAATCTAGGCTTACACGACCAGTACGTCAGATCGAGAGTTGTTCCTGTCTTTCTCCGCGACACAGGACGCATGGCCTATTGCAACTGGCTCCGATGTGCACACGTTGAAAAGGCGTATCGCAGCTGGGACTTTGTGCCTGACGACGTTTTGAGACCTTTGGCCATCACAACACTTGCAGGATTAGCAGCAACCACCCGTCGGCTAGGCATGAGCTAGAAGCAATTTGAGCCGAACACTGGCGCGCTGCAAGCTGAGGGCAACCATCAAGTCATCACGTCAACTGTTATTCGAGGCATGGGCATCGTCATCCATTACCTGCGAGACCCTGAGCTGGATGTCGATGTACTTGGTCAGACTCATCTTTACAGCACCTCACCGCTAAGTCAAGCTGACGAATTGCTGTTTGGTCGAATCGGACATACCGACATGTTCAACCTCCACCGAGAGTTGCCTCATTTGATACTACACGTGGGCTCCTTGACCGAAGTCACATCCACATTACCTGCTCTCTTTTCGGACTCGCCAGCTGCCGATACTGTTGTTGCCAGCCTCCGTGCCAGAAGCGACTCAGGAGACAAAGACTGGATGGAGTGCGCTAATGACATGGTTGCCTTTCTCACTCCATTTTTAGGCTTCTGTTCCGAGACTCGACCTATTATACCCTGGCCGAACACGTCCGCTCGTGGGATGACGCATACTATCTTCAAGCCTTTTCGCGACGAACTTACTGCGCTTGTAGAGCGTCGAGGACGCACTGTATCCAGAAACGCTGATAAACTGCTTGATCTTTATCTACGTCTGGAAAGTCGCTTCAATCATCCATCGGCTCAACGAGACAGAAGTTTCAGTTGGGAGACACCCAAGCTCACTTTCAAAAGCGAGCTGGCGGCCTTTGAGGCATACGACACAAGAGCGATCTGGGATGTTCTGAATGAGTGCGAATCAATGCTACATGCGAGCTCAGTGGTCCGCGTTGGCAGATACCATGTTCTGGTGACGCAGCATTTGACCTTCTCGACTCGCACTGAGGCCGCAGCGCCAGATGCGAACAAGATGAAGCGAATGTTTGCTGCCCTTCCAGAGATGGCCCGTGCTATCAGAGCAGAGTGGGATGTCCGAGATGAGGTATTGGAAGCACTTTCAACAATGGCAGGCGAAGAGCTGGGCGAGAAGACGATTTGGATGACACGACCGAGCGAGATTGAGGCCGAGGATGCTTGGTTGGCCATGATGCTCAGAGCAATGTGCTGGCAAAGGCTTCACGTGGTTCAGCCTGGAACACCACTGCCCATAGAGTATTCGAGAAGTATGCTTCCTGTATTTATTACCTGAGGTCAGAAGGGAAAGACGAATTGTCAGGGTGTGGAGGATACTATTATGCACTTCCGAGATTCGAGCTTTTTAGTTCCGACAGTGGAAAGTGACCCTGGCCAAACTTTCGACCTTCTCCGAGCGCCGATGTGAGATGGTCTGTGCTCAACAACTTCTTTGAGAGCAGAAACAGCGACCTTGTCGTCGGTGCAGCAGCCCATATCGTCGCCCACACCACGACATGTCGCTGTCACACACGCTAGAGCGCCTCTGTAGGCCGATAGCCACACGTGCAACGCCCCTCACACAACAATGTCGTCGCTACGCCTCCACAGACATTGGCGACACAATCACAGAACTCGAAGGCGGATCCTCACTGCGGAAATCAAAGGCCGACCTTGAAGGCTACGCCAACGACTTCGACCCCGTCGGCCGCGCCAGCAAGAGAAACCGCCAATTACCCTCTTCACGCTACAAGTTCCGCCCACCCAAGTACTACCGCGGTCCTCTGCACCCTCACCAACCGCCTCCCAACTCGGACCCTGCATCTCGTCTCTTCGAGCCTGGACCGTTCTCTGCTCCTCGTCTTGAGCAAACCTATCAATCTACCCTAGAGCCCGATCTCATGACATTGGCATACACGCATTTCCCACCGGGCTACCGCGCACCACCAAAGGCACCCCGTCTGCGTTCCTGGGAAGGCGCATCCCCATACTACAAAAACCGTCCTCTACGCGGACCCAGAGGTTCAGATGTCCTTCGTCTGTTGCGCAAACCCATAACCTTCCGCAACGTCCCCGCGCTCGAGAAAATCACAATCCACACCATGGTCAAAGGCGCCCTTGACGATTCCGCCCACTTGCACGTCGCAGGCATGATTATGCAAGCCATCAGCAATGTGCGCGTCACCACCCACAAGACGCGTAAAAACGTTGCAGGCTTTGGACTCCGAGCAGGACAGTATGTTTCTGTTACTGCCGAGTTGAGGGGAGAGGATATGCATCATTTCATGGCAAAGGTTATTGATATCGTCATGCCCAAGATCAAGGAGTGGAAGGGTGTCAAGGGAAGTTCGGGAGACTCCAGTGGAAACTTGACGTTTGGATTTAGTGCAGAGGAGACTGCGCTGTTCCCAGAGGTGGAGGTCAATTATGACATGTAAGTTGCCTGCTTATCCTTTGGTGATGAGGAGTATGAAAGACTAATGTGTCGTTGTATAGGTATCCCCCAAAGATGATTCCTGGATTCCACGTCACGGTACATACTACTGCTACCAACGACAGAGATGGCAGACTCTTGCTCAGCTCCCTCGGTATCCCCTTCTACGGCAAGCAGATCAACTAAGAATGCAGTAAAGTTCTGCCTTTCCCCCCCCCCCCCCCCCCAAATATCGATTCGCACCATGCCGAAATCTTTGTACAAATATCCAAGGTGTTTAGGGGGTGTATTTTTTGGGGGGGGACAAAAGAGAAAGAAAAAAAAAAGCTAGGAAAGAGAGAAAATGATGCGTAGTATAGCTCCTTTTTTTTCCCTGCTAAACAGACCAGTTTGTGTAACAATATTTGAATTGTCAATTTTTCTTGGTCTTGTTATGCCTTGGCTGTTTGAGTAGTAAAAACGTCCATGTCTGTCATTCAGGTTGTACGATATCGCTCAAAGATATCAAGTATTCAAATCGAAAATATCCTCCTCTCAATCAGGAAAGTCGAAGGGTCAAACGATTTCGAAAAGATCCATTCCAAACATAAACGCCATGCTTTCATTAGACCATTTCTCCCCAATCATGAGCGAAAAAATCCAGAAGAAGAAAAAAAACAGACTATACACACAAATATTTCATCCACTATACAATCCATCGCCTTTTCCCCCCAGCAAAAAAATCTCCATGTCTTCAACGAACAGCCTCCTCTTCATCAGGAACCTCTTCAAGCGTTCCACTTCTCGATCTCCTGCCTCCATGAAACATGTCACTCAATGTAGCACTAAGACTTCTATCTCTAGCTCTGGAAGATCCAGGTCTTTGTAATGGTGTACTTGTGCTTCTCTGTAATGGTGCACTGGTGCCTTCGTGCAATGCCTCCATGGCTTCTGTGCGTGAGCCTCTGCCAGAAGTCCTGCGACGGCCTCCAAGTGATGGCGAAGTGTCTACAATGCCTTTACGCAGACTATCTGCCACAATGGCTGACAGGGAAGATGAAAGTGGGTTCGTGAGTGGGCCGGGCAGGATTTGCGTCAATGTGTTTAAGCGGCCAGCGGCCTGCGTTGCTTCGCCAATCTCGATGTGGCGGTATCGTTGCTGGGAGGGCGACAAGGTGTTTGGGCTGTCGATAGAAGGACTACTGATGCCTCGGTTCGGTGTAGTGGGTCGTCGCGGGCTCAGCTTTTGGGAGGCGATTGTGGGGAGCACTGGGGCGGATGTTGTGGCATGCATGGGTGGAGGATTTTGTAGTCGTTGCTCGGCAGCCACGCTGGCGTTCGAGCGAGGGTGGATTGAGGAAATGTTGGCGGGCTGAGGCAGCGTCCAGGGGTTGTCATTCAAGGGTGATGAGGCTTCAAAGCTGAAGGGTTGTGTCGGGGCGTCATCAGAGGTGATGACAAAAGACGGTGCCGCTGAGCGGGCAGAGTGAGACGACTTTGGAGGTCGCAGCGAGCCACGACGCGCATCGCTGTCAGGCACTTCGCGGATCTCTGGTTGCTGATGTTCCTCGTCAAGCAGATCGATTGCGTCCCCGTCTTCTGAGCCCTCCTCTTCATCCTGCTGCCTACGCTTTCCACGTCCTGAAGTGATGAGCCAGACACCTGAGAATGTCAAGGCGCATCCTGCGAAGAATTTGATGGCGTCATCGGTGGTGGTTCTTTCGAAGTCGCGGTAGAGGATGGCGCTTCCTACAATGACCGACAGGGTGAAAATGACGAATTGGACAGGGATGACCTGTGTCGAGTCGAAGTGCTGGAGAGCGCGGTTGAGGTACTTGATCTGCAGGATGGCGGTAGACACGAGGACTGCGACCAGGAGATAGGTGATCGGGAAGGTAACGACGTGCCAGATGGTGTTGGAGAGCAGCGAAGCGAC
This sequence comes from Aureobasidium subglaciale EXF-2481, assembly GCF_000721755.1. Lineage (NCBI taxonomy): Eukaryota > Fungi > Ascomycota > Dothideomycetes > Dothideales > Saccotheciaceae > Aureobasidium > Aureobasidium subglaciale. Next base: position 126,308 of record NW_013566978.1, on the reverse strand, counting down.
GCCTTTCGTGGACAGCGCTGTGTAGCCACCTGTAATTGAACGTTAGTCAGGCGCATCTTGTGCCACAGTCGAGAAGCACTTACCAAACAAACCTACGAGCCCAAGGTCGATGAGAACGGACTTGTGCCCATACTTTGAGCTCAAAGACATCAGGACTAGCATCAAGAAGACAGTTATGCCAAAGTATGTCTTGAACTCCCATGCTGAGATCAACTCCCAGATCTTGTTGGGGCCCAGCTTGGGGTTGTTGTCGCTGGCACTGAGCACGACCGTGACACAACCACCCACAGCCACTATGACACCGAATGCATCTCTTATCCTGAACTGCTCGTGCAGCAACAGAGGCGCGATCAAGCAATTCGACACCAAGGCCACAACACCAAGAGGCGAGACGACGGAGGCTGGCGCAAAGCCGTAGGCGAGAAAGTTTCCAGCCTCGCCGACTGTCATGAGAGCTATGCCGAGCCACCAGATGCGAGACTTGAGATAGGACTTTGGCCGCGTAGCAGACGAGTCCTTGTTCGGGCGAATCGTCGACTCGGATGACGACGATGCAGACGAGGGAAGCAGCGGATCGGACTCTGAAGGCTCGGCATGACTGCCTTTGCCATTCAGATTCTGCCTCAGTCTTTCCTCTGCTATCCGCTCCTGCTGGGAGTCGCGGTTGCTGCTGCGTTTAATCCTTTTCCTCTCTTGCTCGTCTTGCTGGTATTGGCGATTGAGTCGTATATGCGCATATCGTTGTGTGTTCAAAGCGAACGAGATGAGGATGTTTCCAATAATCGCGGTGATTATGCCTATGAGGGACGACCATCCACCGTTGACCTTGTCCAGCGTTCCCAGATGGAGAAAGTCGAGTAGCATGACGGCGTTAAGGTCGGAGAGGCTCCGGACCTGTAAAAAGGAAGAAAGAGGCCTGCGCTTTGTCGTTGTAAATTTTACCGGTCGTCTCTAGCCATGACAGTATGCAGATAACTAGGCTTTCCAAGGCAGGGAGCACACAGTCAACGAGGAGAATATCGAGGACGGCTCCATCTTCACATGCATGCACGATGATGAGAAGGCACAAACTCAATTCACATCGGCGAATCATTTGCCGACCCAGCGCTCGTGCGACTCAAATCTCCGTCCCTGCCGACCACCAGATCAAAACCCTTTCTCCACCTACATCTTGCCTATCCATCACTCATGTACATCCCCTATTCATTCACCGTGGTATGAAGATCATCGTTGATACTGGAGAAATTTGAGAGACTGTGTCTCTTTTTGTTTGAATTATGCTATCTATCAAAGTGGGGTAACCAATTTCCTTGTTGATACAACCTCCTGAACCTCAAAAGCCGCCCCTGATTAGTAGAAGTGGGTATACCTGGACCTGCCAGAAAAGAAGATGACAACAGTGTCCGTCGCTATGCAATATGGTAATCAAAAAAGAGCCTCATCATCTTAGAGGATGAGGTAGGCCATGGCTGCTCCAACAACCGAGAGAAGACCGGTAGCAGCAGTGTTGGAAACACCAGCACCAGTCGACTGCTGGGCGGGTTGGCTCGAGGTGGCCGAAGAAGATGAAGAGGCGGAAGAGCTGTGGGATGAGCTCTTGGAAGCGGATGCAGATGTGGCACTGGCACTGATACTGCTGATGACGGACTTCAGGGTGGAAGCAGTCGAAGTCGAGTTGGAAGTGAGAACAACAGCGGCGCTGCCCTGGGCCTGAGCTTTTCTAACGCTGATGGACGAGGTAGGCGCAATGGTGTTGAGACTGTTCGAGATGACAGCGGTAGACTTGAGGCTGACGGTCTGAGAAGCGCTCTTGGAAGCTGAGCCGCTGCTGCCAGAGGCTGAGGATGATCCAGAGGAACCGGAAGAGGAGGACGAAGAAGAGCCGTCGACCAGCTTGATACTCTCGTAGCTGCCGCTTCTATCGGACCACTGGTACTCCTTGGCTGGGTTGTAGTTGGTGACACTGACGGTCTTGACGTACATGGTGAATGGGACCTTGGAGAAGTCTGTCTCGCCGCCGGCCCACTCGATAGTACCCTTGGCGTTGGTGTCCGGGTCTCCAGCAATCCAGTTGCCGAGCTTCAGACGCATAGGAGTTTGGGGGAAGTTCTTCCCGCCAACAGCGTCGGCGTACTTGAGAGTGCGGACGATCTGGCCATCGATGAGCCAGTCGACCTTGTCCTTGGTCCAGTCGAAGCTGTAGGTGTGCATGACTGTTTGAGGCGACGACACACTCTGGTAAGTGCCGCGGTCGTAAGAGGTAGTGTTGCCCTTGCCGAAGTAGTTGGTTTGAGCCTGGGTAGTATCACCGCCGAGCCATTCCCAGTCAATCTCGTCCAGGTCCTCGGACTGGAGAACCATACTGCTGACAATACCAGTACCAGGAGCTGCCTGCATGGTAACATCTACACGACCAAAGAAGATGTAGAAGTTGGATGAGATGGTGGGTGCCTGGTTCTTGCCGTTGATGACAAACTGGGCACCCTTGGTGCCATCGTAGGACAGTGTGGTTCCGGTGGCAGTGCTCCAGCTAGCAAGCGCTGACTTGCCCTCGGTGAAGTCGCAGGCAAAGCTAGCTGAGTTGAGTCCAACATCGTTAGGGCATGACTTCTCCATAGGGTTGCAGCTGGTGTAGGTCTGGGCGAAGGCAAGGGGAATGACAGCCAGGCCAGCGAGGGCGGAGTTTCTGGCGAAGTACATGTTGTCGGTGGTGTCGAAGTACGTCTCTCGATGGGAGGGTGAGAAGGAGTTCGGCCCGGTCTTTGATCTTTTGAGGTGTGAGGTGTGAATGTGATTGTTTGCAGGTGAGAGGAATGTGGGATGAAATTATGCACAGACAAACAGAATCGATATGTGATATGAGGAATGCTGTAACAAGGGGGAACGGCGTTCTATTATGTACTCGACCTCTGGCCAGCGCTAAAGACCATTCTCTCAGGGTGGACTATTCGTATTATAGCAAAGCACGGATTCTGATACTCACTAGCGTGCCTGCGCCACCTGCTGGCACCGTTTCGTCCGTTCGCTGGGCTGGCGGGTTGGTCGTCACCGTGGAAGATTTGGAGACGCCAGGTAGAGCAGCCCAGTGATTGATTTGGACTATATGCTGTCGCCTGTCTTATTGTGTCTCTCGACGTTATCAAGATGCGACGACTCTAGAGCCACTCAGGGTCGTCAAGGACCTGCAGGAAAGCGCTTGAGGTTTCACAGCAGACTGAGTAAAAGAGGTGGTTGGTCGCCCAGCTGCGCAGAACAGGGTCCCCAGCCCTGCCGTCACCCGGCAAACTGAACTCTAATCTACCGGCCACTCATCCGTAATCGATGTTCGTCGTTGCCCACGAGGCAACGCGCAATCGACATGACGACGAGCTGATAGTTGTTGAATATCTCTCAAGAACTGCCAGTAGTGCTCCTACCTCCCTTCGTGTCTCTCTTGCGTCTGTCTCAAGATTGCCGTTTCTCCAGCAGTTTCCTGTCTCTTTTTTGCTGTTGACCTAGAGATGCGCCCTGAACCGGTCCGGTTACTCGCATCCAGAGCTGGAGCCTCAGCCAAGACGGCAAGCTTTTTCTATTTTGAGCACCACTGACGACCTTGTCGACCTTCACGACTTTTACGAACAAGCTCTCTTGGTCTTCTTTCGCCTCAACTATCCGACTATTTTTGACATCCATGCTGCGGCAGACCGTTCGACCGTGACGTTGACTTTGCTCGTATACCACTCTCTACATCCAGCTCACAGGTGGCCAAGACGAGTAACCGCCCATGCCTCACGCCGAGCTGCCGGCGTCATTTTCTGGCCCCCATCCTAAGACAGCGCCGACACTTGCTGAGATGAACTTCCCGCTTTGAGAAATGAACAAATCATACAGAGCTGACGGCGGTGTGAGTCCGATTCAAGACATAGTGTCTCGTACGGTATACGGTGTCACTGAAGGGTTGCAACTGTAATACCCCTGACCCAGACGCAGCACTTCCAAGCCTATACAGAGGACGCGCAACTCTGCTGGGCTTGGAGAAAGTACCTCTTCCGCTCTTAACCTTGAAGACGCGTGCTATTTCCTCTAGCCCCTGAGAACCGCCGGGTCATCACCTCCCCTAAGCCTTGATCGATTTGACCAGATATCCCGCCGCGGCCCTCTCGAGTCCCCCATCTGGCACATTGGATAAGCGCTTTGAATCCTTTAGTGCCTGGAAGTGCAACAATCTCCACTTTATGACGCAAACAATCACTTCGGACTGCTCTGAATCATGATTGGGCTCCAAGCATGTTTCACTTGATTTGGACTTCCCCAACAGACTATGAACTGGTGTGTCTGTCCTCCCTGTGTGTTAAGCCTGTTCACTCTCAGTGATCAGACTAGAGCGCATAGTCGTATCTTGTGTCGACACATATAACGCAGGGAGTCGTTGAAAATATGTATCTCGGTACCATCGCTTCAGATTTATGAAGGTTCGTGCCTTGAGACGGCTGCAAGTGTGACGGTATTGGGCACACGATATGGCTATGAAACGAACACTTGATATTGAGCCTCGACAACGGAGAAGTCACTTGTCTTAGCCTGAGATCACTCGCCAGCGCGCCACATGGTAGGGACGCATACGCTCAACAGTGGTATATTGGTTCTCGAGTACCACTCTTCGGATTTCATTCTGGTTCAAGCCCTCACGCAACGTAGCTGGATGTTTAGCCAGCGTTCGTTTGCTTATCATCGAGCCACGTGCTTAAGATAGTGAAGGCGATGGATGATACACAAGGTATATGAGGTATTTCACTGCATTTATCTACCCATGCCAGACCCGCAGCTATTGTAGCACTGTCTACTGCCACTAATGTCAGAGAGATGCAGGTTTCAAGCCCCTAATTGTGCTTCACATTTCTGCACCCTCGCTGACAGCAGCTGAAAACGGTGGAGGCAGCAAGACAAGCCGTGCAATGCAGTTCGTTGCAAATCCAGTATGGCGTTTTATGAGCGGTTAGCTGGAGTCCACTCCAAGCGAACACGTCAGTCAGACAAGGATGGACAAGCATGAACGGTGCTGCCTCTGAACGAACTCGATGAAACACAACTCTCCAACATTCGGTGATATGATCTATCATCATGCTCTTCTGGCCTCGCAAGGTATCCTCACTACGCAGATATTTACTACGAGCCCATTATCGCCGACTCAACAAATGAGGTCAGCCTCTCGTTTTCTCGAGAAATAGAAGCACAAATATGACATCGGCAGCCGGAAATGCGCAAGACTTGATATAAGCTCGACAGTCTTGAGCTTGTCCAATGCTTCACTAGGCAAGTAGCTATACCTCTATAATACTAGACTAGATACTCTCGGTAAGGATAAATTCTAGCTAAATCATCTTTACACGTCTGCCTCCAGCAACATGCACAAAGTAATGTATACAGCCATTATATTGACGTAATTTACACTGGTGCAGAACAACAAGGATTAGGTGGGAAACTGTGCAGCTCCCGAGTGGCGCGCGACTATTATTGGCTTGACGAGCTCACGTTTGATCAGCTTGCTTGACACCTCCACCTCACTGCTTCCATGAACTTGCAGACTTATATTCCAACACTTTAATCGTTCGCAGGTCATATTTACTGACACTACTGAGCAGTCAATACAGTGAGCCGATCTCATCAACATGTGTAACCCAGAGCGCATAATCATTAGAGCGTGTGTCACCGACATTCCCGGTGTCTCCGAAGTTCGACCTTGGACGCTTGCAAAGCTGTTCCTCAAACACGAACGTGGACGTTATCTCGACAAGCAAAACGACTTCATTCATGGTTTGCCTGGATTCGATGTTCTAGACGAAAACCGCAAGATCAAGAGATGGTGTATGGTCGATCTCAATATGTCTGGTAGTCCCGATGGCGAAGCGTCTTCTGTGCCTCATGGAGTATATCTGGCGACCAGAACAGATGAAGGATGGTAAGAGTGATGCTGCGGCTCCAGGAAGGTCAGTAGCTGACATGTAAGGGTGTTTGAATTGCACAGCACATGGGAGGACAAAGCCAAAATCTTCACTCGACAGTATAGCTGGAGAGGTACCAAGGAAACATCGCAAGGAAGCGTTTCAATTCTCAGTAAGGAAGGGTGCGAGACTTAGGTGAGAGAAGCAAAAAGAAAGGAAGGACAAAACATACAGCAGCAGGGATTCCCACGTGGTCACCCACCGTAGTACTAATCTGCCGTTCAACTGCTTATGTATGGCAGAGCGGACGGGATGCCCAGTTTTCAGCTGACTGTGGCCGTATGTGCTTGAATTTGCTATTGTATTCCAATATAACCAATCTAGAATTGTAACGATATGCAGCGAGATTTTGCATCACAGCACTTGGTTCAAGTATAAGCCGACTCCCAGTCCTTGAGGTGTGCGCCACCAAGTACAAGACGACTCTCATATCTGAATGATGGGCACGCAACAAAAGCAGACAAGAACCAGGTATCTCGATACACAATGCTCCATCGTCAGCCACCATAACACTCGGTCTCCATAACTTCCGAAATACCAAAGGATACCCTATTTTACCACATCCCTTCCTCTATAGAACCCCTCCATCTCCGCCCTCTGCTCCCTCCAAATCGCTTTGAGCGCTTTATCATGACTCGGATCCGTATCCCAATACTTAGCATGAAAACTCTTGGCTCCCCCTCTCCAATCCTTTTCCGTCGGCCAATTCACATTCCACCCATGCCAAAGCGGTTTCCAGGGCATGTTTCCCTGTCTTCTATGGGCGTAATTGATCAAACTCTGCTCTTGCATACCCATATCAAATCTTCCCGGTACAGCCAGGACGGAGAGATAGTATTTGAATAGAGCGATTGAGGGTGAGAAGACTGCGAAGCCAAAGTTCATATATGTGCCGTCGGTGGGTGGGGGGTAAGGGTGATCGTAGCCCCAGTAGTCAGTGTGAGCGGCCATCATGTAGGTTCTAGGCATTTGTGCTTCGTCTTCGAGTTGGTTGTTCGGATCTTGAAGTGTGTGTTGTATAATCGTGGCCTCGTCATAGAAGATCCCATCCAAGCGATCTGTGACCAGATGATCAGAGTCGATGTAGCAAATCTTTGCATATTGAGTCAATTCGAACAGTCGCAGCTTGGTCATCATGTCTTTCCAGCGCGAGTCGCCTGGTATAGCCCAGCCTGGCGAGATTCGAGAAACCTCGAAGATGATGGCGCCGTCTTTCTCTAGACGGGCGCGTTTGCGTGGGTGGGTTTCGTCTGTTACTACGACGACAAAGGGAATAGATGCATTTGTGCCTGCCGTGGGCGAGTGCATCAACTGATACCCCATTACGCGTGTAGAGACATAGTATCCATCATCATCGTCGTTTTCTGGTTTATTGGGGTCGATGCCACCTGTAAACGCACCAAGGAAGGTAACGAAAGCTACGTTGGGCGTATGTTTCTTGCGATCTGCAAGTGTGTCGTGGTGCTTCTGGTAGGCGTACGAGTTAGAGGGACCAGATCGAAACGAGAGTGTCATGATGCATGAGGCGAGGAAGAGAAGTGCAAACAGGCCGAGCACCTTGGGCGATGTAGCGCTGATTTTCGACATCGCTGGAAACACTCCAGCTCACGACTGACGACGGGAACTTCGAGGAGAGAGAGAGAGAGAGAGAGAGTATTGTTCCGCGTTGGAGGGGTTCGTTGATTGTGAAGCGTGGCCATTTCTGCTCGAAGCAAGGGTCAGTTTAAGCCAAGCTCCAGTGTACACCATCCCTTTGGGCCATCACAGCACAAATTGCTCCTCCTTTGTAAAGCCTACACTCAGCGACGAGAACATGGAAAATCGTAAGACGTAAATTGCAGAAGTGTAAGAAACTGTACAATGCTTATGTTGAACGCCCATGCGGGTATGCTTGAAGACGATGCTTCAACCCGAACCCTCAGGCCCCTTAAACGCCGGAAAAAGCCTTGCCCAATGCTGTTGTTACATGAAGTGTAGGGAGGAAATGCTTATTACACAAGTTGACCGGCGAGTCCGATGAACAGAGCCTGTGCCGCCAACTGGATGGTCCAGAGACCAACTTTCTTCAATCGTCGAGTGCGGGCTCCGTCGTCGACAATATCTCGGGCAAAGGCTTCGTATGTCTATTGCATGTTAGCTTCTAGCAGACCAAAATGACAGGATGATATCACTCACCTCTTTCGATAAATCGCCCAGCAAGCCGCTGTCGAATACAGTCCAGCTTCCATCGAATTCGCTGACTCGCTTGACCACGCGACAATTGATGGGGATGAAAGTTCGTTTGGAGTTGATGTATGCCACAATTGGACGGATCAGGGCGTTGTTGACATATGATAGATCCCTGGTGAAGATAGGAACAGCTGCTCGAACATCGTTCAAGTGAACGCGAAGATCCATGACTATAAAGCGCTTGTCTTCTTCATTCTCTTCGGATGCTTGCTCTGTGAATGCTTGGTTCTCGTCATGATGGTCGCTAGTGTCATGCTGATGTGTGGTGTGGAGGTAGTTGTGCGCGACAGTCGCTTCCATGCGGTCGTAGAAATCGGACATGACCTTCGCTATTGAGCCATCTTGGTCTGCTGGGAACATGATGTCGGCAACAATGTCAACATTTCCTTCATGAATCCAGGAAAAGGGGCCTTCAACACCCCGATTCAAATGGTCGATGTTCAAACCATCTATACGTAACCGACTGTGTTTCTTCCAAGCAGAGTGATCACCATCTTCCTCGCTGATGCTCAGCCCAGTGTGGCTATGCGTTTGACGAGGGTGGATGGTGAAAAGGGAGTCGTCGAAGGATCCGGAAATCATGTTGGCAGACATCAGGTCGTAGAAGAGCCACTGCTTGCGGAAGCGTGGAAGGTCGCAAGAAAATAGCGACACGGAGAAGGGGCGGAAGTCATTTGGCTGATAGACAGTAAGAAGAACATCTGACACCTTGAATGAATCGATCTCAAAGTCTCCAGTGGTGTGTTCGTGTCTGTAAGACTTCGGGTCGATGGTGGGATCACCAGGCAATATTGAAGTACGATCGACTACTCCCCGTACGCCTTTGATTTCAACGTCCCTGAGCAATCCCTTGCCGTTGAACCACTTGGTGAACGATAGAGTGACGTTGACGGTATCTATCGAGACCTCATACTGAGTGTAGTTAGTGTCCTCGTCTTGCTGTTCTTTGCCAACGGGCTTGCCGGTAGATGCGGCGGCTGCAGCGGCTGCGGCAGCACTTGCAGACGAGCCCTTGGTTACGTTTGAACTACCCTGGCCTGGGCGTCTTGACACGAAGACATTCTTGAAAGAGATGACACCATCGTTCCATCGGGGGACAATGGCAGATTCGAAGACAACCTTGACACCAGATGATTGAGTCAAGTAGTTGCCGACCCAGCCGGCCAACGACTCCTGGGCGAAGACTGTGTTCATGAAGAAGATGGCGAGCGAGACGAAAGTGGTCGTACCGAGTATGATCCACAGTATATGGCCGAACAGGATCCACGAGACAAAGGCACTGATATCGTCGGTGTTGAAGGGACGGGCGCTTCTGATGGAAAACCACTTGAAGCGGATACCGAGTCTTTGCCAGAAACTCGTGGCCGCAGCCAAAAGCTCTTCCTTTGTTGGGCGGTGCAAGTGCGGCAGACGATCCATGAGATGGTAGTTGTGCTTCTGGCCTTCGGGAGAGGCGTCTTGTGGTTTCGCAGGTGGGGGCTGCTCGTGTGACTTGTCTTGTTTGGCCTCGTTCGGTGAGTGGGATGAGTGAGCATCATCACTTTTGGACCTGTAGGTAGAGGTAGAGGTATGGAAGGTCTCTTCTAGGTGTCGGTGCCGTAGGGTCGAAGGGAAGGAGTTGTTGCGTGATGTATGTGAGTGTCGCTTCAGTGCTTGCGCACACGTTTGAGAGATGATGCGCGCAGGAGTCGTAGGTCGCACGCAAGGAATAGTAGGGCGGATGCCAACAGAGTGCCCAGTCTCGAGCGACGTGCTATACAATCGCGTCAGAGAGGCTGGACCCGACGGGGCAGAGGTTTCGGCGACGCGCCATAGCCGGCTCGAGTTGGGAGTCGCTGTCGCTATCGCTGTCGACACGGCGCTCGACCGACCTGCAAAGATGGCGGCGAAGGCTTTGCGAGTTACATAGTGACCCATCGTCTACTCGCTGCTACCGACGCAGCATTGTTGAAAGTGCCTCGATCGAATCCAAGAAACAACGGCACACCCAGCCATCGTACGAAAATCGTCATAGAAAATCTTGCTTGGCACTTTCACATGCATGTGAGCACGGACACTATTTGACCTTTGTTGACAGCCCTCTGTTTCCTTGTACAGTCCGAGTCGTGCTATATATATATGTCCTGGACGCTATACGGTGTTGTTAAGCTATGATAGCAGACACTGTATAGGGTGTCCGGCTTTCTGTACATTATCATTGTCGGAGCACGATATTTCTGGCTGTGATGTATTCTGGCATCCGCGGCGTCTTCCACCAGAAGAACATTAGGACAGCAAACACATGCCTATATCGCCACAACAACGACCGTGACCTACTTCGAAGACTACATGGTATCTTCTCTACCATCTTGGGTCTATGCTAACAAGAATTCACAATATCATCTGTACTTTGGGACGCGAATCACCGATTCAAGATCGAGACAGGGTCGTACCATTGACAGAGTCTGGCTTAGTAAGCTGACAAGCACAGGCCAGCTTCACTTTCTCACCTAAATCTCTTCACCATCTCTCGACTCTTCTTTTCTCCTTCATGAACAACGCAAGCGCGAAAAGCGCATAACACTGACGTTAAAAGCATTTTCGATTTGAGACGCCTCTTCGTGATGGCTCCATGAAAACGAAAACCGTCTGTTCAGTGGAGAATAGAGTAGTATAGGGTTATGGGTGACGTTCTCTCCTGCTTTCGGGCTCATGGAGGGAAGGTCAATGACCTTTCGCACATTCTTCCTTTGTAGAAAGGGAAATTTTATCTGTCGATCTCGAATACCTTGTGCCCTATATGCATGACCGTGTCTTGATGGAGATACGGGCAGTGAAAAGTCAAATGGCTCTTCTTGAGACAACTCATTAGTCATGACTCATGACTTTTGGATTGCTTTTGGATTGCACTGGGACGCATGCACGGCGACTCAGCCTCGTAGATCGTGTATTCTTATCACTGATCGGCTGCGGGAGCTGTGAGTTCGGAACACGCTAAACCACGGTCCTCAAATCGATCTAGGAACTCTACGCCGTTCGGCAAGGGTCTGTTCGGCTCAAGAGTTGACGCCGGCATGTTCGCGAACGTGGTAATTACCACTCCGGGCGTTCTCGCAGTGCTCCGCTAGCCACTGTCAAGGTGCATCGCGCCGAAGACGACTCGTCGGTCCCGAGCACAAGCACTTTGGACCTTCAACATGGCTGTGTTCGGACATGAATTCGATGACTATCAACGAATGCTCACAGAACCTGATTCTGCAGGAGATAAGAAATATCACAATGTTCACATAAGGTTTTGATCGAATCTCAATCATACGGCTACACCATATTAGTAATCCGTCGGATGTCTGTATACGAAGTAGCTTTGAAAAGTTCGGAGAGCTCATGGTTAGCCAGCGTAAAATCCTGTAGACTTTTCAGCAAAGAGCATGGCTAAACTCAAATGACGTTTCAGACGCCAACCGTTATTCGAACTTACAGGCGAGTGCAGGCAAGCAGCGGGCTGTGGCACGCAGACCTCAACCAAAAAGACATCTACTCGCAAACAAGCCTTGATGTGTAGAGCCGACCTGGATGCCGCCCTGGATGGCGCTTTCCAGATCTCTACAATGGTCGAAATCATTCATACACTCGGGTCCTTTGCCCTACGACAATCCGTCCGCGGATTGATGCCCTATTGCATGGCTAGATTATTGGTCGACGGTACTTTAGGACCCGTGACTATCTGTGAGCCCTGACCGGCAATCTCCCTCTCGCCATAGCATCCTCCTACTGCCACTGGAACTTTGAGGGTCCCGTCGATCTGGAACCCGGGGTGTGCGCGTGGGTTCTGCCTCGTCGTCATGACCTCTTGCTACAAAGTCTACTCCTCCAATTCGAGCATTTGCAAGTACCCTGGTACCCACGTTTGGAAGCATGATCCTTCAAATCCAGGTACACAACCTTACGTGTTATACGAAACATGCTATTAATCACTCAACAGCTGTCTGTGTTCAGCAACATATCGCTTCGTCGAGCCATCAGTAGTGAGTGATACTGATGTGGAGAGCCTTTGCAAAGTTCCTTAAAAGGAACCGTATAACCCCGGGCCTTCGGGGCAGACGAGATTTTGATCTTGTTCTCTCCGGGCCGAAAACCACACCTTGTTTTACTTTTGGTTATGCCCTACGCGGACGTTTCAGCCTCGTGGATGCGCAAGTCCAGCCCGCAATGGATGAATATGTGCCACGTACAACCAGGGCATAGTTGGTCATGACTTGGGAGGCTTCTTACACCCTAGCACCTCTGTCGAACTCTGTGTCCCGATACTTCGTACGCAAGTAGATCTTCAGTATGATTGGTTCATAGGGCCTCTCATCTGTGTTTTCAGTTTGGACAAAAGGCGAGCATGGTCGCTCTCTTGGCTCGAGGAAATGATGGAACAAACATGTACATATTCTGATACCACCCCAACTTGGCCTGCGCTATTTTGGTTTTCTCTTTGTTAATCGAATCCTGCACAATGAGGACCTTTCTATCGGACGACTTCAAGTTGCAGGAGGTGACTCGAGATGACTTGACTATTGCTAGTCTATGCTGGGGGTAAGCAATGTAGTAACGTGTTGATCATGAATCAATTCTGACTCGTTGACAGCTTCACGCTCGGCTTTGGTTTCTTGACAACATGGAAGGCTTTGAAGCAGTCCTCAGCCATGTACCAGCGTTATGGCCTTGGTAGGCTCAGCAATGCGTATGTGTGGATGATCTGGGCAGAGATCTTGGTTTGCCTCTCCTTCAGCATCATCTGTTGGTTGTACCTCAGAGGAATCGTTGCTCCAAGGTAAGGAGACGAACACGATAGTTAGCCGATCACTATATTGACTCGCTGCTAGTTTTGCGTTCTACTTTAGTGTCTTGACACTATGGGCTCTACAAGTACAGTTTCTCCTACAGATTATCATCAACCGTGTTGGTGTTCTTATGCTGGACCGAAAGAGAGCGAAGAAGCTCAAATACGGCGTTGCCATACTTATCACGCTCATAAACATCTCGGTCTACTGTATCTGGATCCCGGCAAGGCTTCAGAGATCTCACGCATACATCAAGATCAACGACGTCTGGGACCGCTGCGAGAAAGTCATCTACCTCATTGTGGACGCTCTTTTAAATTGGTACTTTGTCCGAGTTGTCCGCCGGAATCTCGTCAAGCCTGGCTTGAAGAAATACGAGAGTCTAGTCAGATTCAATCTGTACATCATTGGGTTCTCTCTAGCCATGGACGTTCTCATCATCGCAATGATGTCTCTTAAGAACTCATTCGTTTACAGTAAGTCAGCTGTCCTCGTAATGTGACAAGACCACGAAAGCTGACAAACACTAGTGCAATTCCATCCATTGGCTTACATTGTGAAGCTCAATATTGAGATGACAATGTCAGAGCTTATTTCTAAGGTTGCGAGAGCTCAGAACAATCCACACGGCGCTGTGATGCCAAGTACAAGCACTGGAGATCGAACAGGAGGAAGATCTCGCATGACCAGAACGGAAGACAAGACCCTGACCCAATCAAAGATTCATGCTTTCACTGGTCGTGCAGAAGACATGGAAATGGGTATCCTCGAGGACTCAGGTCCACCGCACAACAACCTCCATACGCAGATCGAAGCAGACGGTTGCTCGACCGATGGCTCTGAACGTGACGACGACTCCATCAACAAGGCTGCTGGTTTCGGAATCCGAAGAAAGCAAGAGTTCCACGTCCGAGTCGAGCATGCTACGCCGTCACCAGATGCCGATACGGACAGGCGCTTACACGATGCGAATATCGAGTCTTCTGGAGGTGGAGCAGACAAGAAGAATGCACAATGGGGATCGTATTAGAGCCACAGCATAACTTTCATAATTGGGTTCTTGGTAATATTGGTACCAGACCATCTCACACGGGCAGTCAGCATTTTTTTCCTATGTCAGACCCACAGTATACTCAAATCAGGAACATATAGGGAAGTAGACACATGCATCATGGGAATCAACGACGCAAAGTCATCTTCTAATAAATTTTATGCTGAGCTAATGAGCACGCGATCATTTCTCGACACCGCATAAGGATGGCAGCGCTCGAAATCACCCAAAATGGCCGGCCAGATTCTCGGGCCAAGAAACCGACGCCGTGCTGATTATTGGTTGGGATAAACTCCGGTTCCTTCGAGATAAACCAGGTGCTTGAATGTGGCTTGTCACTGGCTGAAGATCTGCTGCACAACGGCACAAATCTGGGGATAAGCTCTCACGGACTCGACCGATGTGTATGTCGTGATTTTGGGAAGCGGGTGGATGTGGATGGAATTGGCCGCCAAACTGCCAGTTTGCCAAAGTTTGGCTCCAGAGCTGGAGAACAACCACCGCGTCGAGACATACCAACTGTTCGTCCGACCTCCCCCACAAACCCTCCCCCTCGATTTCACCCCACCACGAGGCAGCATCATGCCTATCATTGACACTGGCAAAGATCTGTCGGCCCTCTTCACGAAACAGGTGAAGGAGACGCCTGATGCAGTTGCTCTAGAGGACGAGTCAAACACATATTCGTATGCCGAGCTTGACCAAATCGTTGAGGCTCTTTCTCAACGCCTCCGCAACTACGGCGTCAGTCGAGACACACTTGTTGGTGTATTACTTCCTCGCAGTGCTGACTATGTAATTGCCTGTCTTGCTTCGCTGCGTGCTGGAGGAGCTTTCCTTGTACTGGAGCTCGCATACCCTCCGGACCTATTGGCCGACGTCATTGACGACGCTAAGCCGGCTGTTATCATCACCCACACATCTGAGGTCGGCAAGATCCAACAAGGCGTCCCAGTCCTTGTCCTCGACGATGAAGCACAGGAAGTCAATGGCGATCACAAAGAGCCAGCACCGTTACCTGCCGACGATGATCTTGAACGTCTTGCTTTCGTTGCTTACTCCTCAGGTACCACTGGAAAGCCCAAGGGTATCGCAAACCCACATAGAGCACCTGTACTCTCATATGACTTGAGATTCGCTGTCTCGGACCAGCAGCCTGGAGACCGTGTGGCTTGCAACGTCTTTTTCATCTGGGAAATCCTGCGTCCCCTGCTTCGTGGAGCCACTGTCGTTGCTGTCCCTGATGAGGTCAGCTATGATCCCCATGCTCTTGTTGAACTGCTTGCAACCAAGAAGATCACCGAGACTCTCATGACTCCTACTCTTTTGGCTACGATCCTGTCGCGTCACCCTGATATCTCAAAGCGTCTTCCCGATCTTCGTGTCCTGTGGCTCAATGGTGAAGTTGTCACTACCGACCTTGCCCGCAACGCCCTCAAAGCCCTACCCAAAGTACGCCTGCTCAACTGTTACAGTGCTTGTGAAACGCATGAGATTGCCTGTGGCAACATCGGAGAGATGCTTGGACACCTCGATGAGGCAGCCCTTTACTGCCCGGTCGGCCCGTCCCTGGATCCTGAGCATACATACATTGTCGACGATCTTGGCAATAAAGTTGAGGATGGTGTTAGTGGAGAGCTGTTCTTTGGTGGTAAACTTCTGGCTCGTGGTTACCTCAACCTCCCAGAGACTACCGCCAAGGCCTTCCTCAGAGATGAATACGACTCGACTGAAGGTGCCCTAATGTACAGAACTGGAGATCTTGCACGTAAGCTTCCTTCTGGCCTCCTTGAGATTACTGGCCGCGTTGGAGCTATGATCAAGCTCCGTGGTTACTCTGTCGTTCCCGCAAAGGTTGAGAACTCCATCGTCACTCACCTTGCTGTCAGCCAGTGTGCAGTGATTGCTCACGGAGAAGGTCTCGATAGGCAGTTGGTGGCCTATATTGTGCGCGATAAGGAGTCTAAGGATCGCACTTTCCCGGAAATTATTGAATCTGGACACAGTCCTGAAGCTCGTAAGGCGCTCTCGGAATCGTTGGCACAGTACATGCTTCCCTCATTATGGGTTGTGCTCGAGGAGCTGCCATTGCACGAAGTTTCTGGAAAGGTTGACCTCAAGAAGTTGCCAGCACCCGTCACAACCCCACCAAACGGTGCCAATGGAACCAAGGCTGCTCAAGCCCAGGACCCCATCGGCGTCAACGACGTGGCCGAGGTTTGGTCTGCTACGCTTAACATGCCTCGCAGCCTGATCTCTTCGGCAAGCAACTTCTTTGATCTGGGTGGTCATTCACTCTCGCTCGCAGACCTCGCCGCAAAATTCTCAAGATCGTTCGGCTTCCGTGTTCCTGTCGCTCGCCTTGCAGACCCTCCTACTCTTGCTGGTCATGTTGAGACAGTTCGCGCTGTCAGGGATGGACATGCTGCTGCAGTTCAAGCAGATCTTCCTGCTGTGCTGCGCAAGGACTCCACCCTTGACAACGACATCCAGGCCAACGGAGCCAAGTTCTGCCCTCTCAATAAAGCCAACACTGTGCTTTTGACTGGTGCGACTGGTTTCTTGGGTGCTTTCCTCCTGAACGATCTTCTCGAAAACACGTCAGCTCAAATCATCTGTCTGGTTCGCTTCAACAACCCTGAAGGCAGTGACTACTCTGCTGGTATTGCAAGACTGAGAAGACATCTTCTCGACTTGGGTTTGTGGCGTGATTCGATCATGGAACGTGTTGAAATCCTGCCTGGTAACCTCTCGCGCGAACGTCTAGGTCTTGATCAGAATCTCTGGAACGACATGGTCTCTAGAGTTCAAGTCATTGTCCATGCCGGTGCCACTGTCAACTTGATCTACCCTTATGCTTCGCTGCGTGGCGCCAACATTGAAGGTACTAGAGAAATCTTGCGACTGGCTTCTCAGAGCGGTGCTACCGTTCAGTATGTTTCGACAAACGGCGTCTTGCCTCCTTCCAAGCACGGCTGGCCCGAGTTCGCCATGCTTGACGTTGACTCTGTCCAAGACAAGCTCCTCGATGGCTATGGCCAGACGAAGTGGGTCGCGGAACAGCTTGTCCACGAAGCTAGTCGCCGTGGTCTGCCTGTAAAGATCCTGCGTGCTGGTACTATCAGTGGCCACAGTTTGACTGGCTCTGCCAACGCTTGGGATTTGGTATCTGCTCTGATAGTCGAGTCAATCCACCTTGGCTTCCACCCCGATGTCGAGGGCTGGCGTGCTGAGATGACGCCTGTTGACTTTGTTAGCAAGGCCATCATCCATCTGGCCAACCAGTCACAAGCCAAGCAGCTGGTCTTCCATCTTGGCGACCCTACTCCTGTCGACATGAGCTCTGTCTTCCAGGACCTTGAGAAGCTTGGCTATCCCACTAAGCCCCTTGACTGGGAGGAGTGGGTCACCATGTGGACCGAGAAGAGAGGAAACGGTAGAGGCGGTGACGGTAACTTCACAGTGGATATTCTCCGCAGTGGCATGCCTAGCGTTGAGTTCCTCAGAGGTATCGTTGTTCTCAATAACGAAGCCACGAGACCTTTCCGCTCTGTTGTTGAGCGTCCCAAGGTCGATTCTGTCCTGCTCGAGACATACACTCGCCACTGGTTTGCCAGAGGATGGCTGCCTAGCCCTCCTTCGGGCCTCAGCTCTCTTGGTGGTGTCGCACACATGCCTCGAAGAGGTCCCCTGAGTGGGCGTGTCGCTATTGTCACTGGTGCTTCGTCGGGAATCGGTGCTGCTGTTGCCGTTGCCCTCGCAAGAGAAGGTTGCCATATCGCTCTTGCTGCTCGTCGCACGGATGCCCTTGAGGCTCTAAAGCGCAGACTCACTGTCCGTGAGGGCAAAGTCATCGTTCGTCAAACCGATGTCACAAACCGCACGCAGGTAGAAGCCCTGGTGCAGGCCACTGAGGAAGAGCTGGGCCCTGTCGATATCCTCGTCTCATGCGCTGGCGTCATGTACTTCACCATGATGGCTAATGCCAAGGTCGACGAATGGGAGCAAACCGTCGACGTCAACTGCAAGGGTCTGCTGAACTGCCTTTCCTCCACCGTGCCTGGTATGCTTTCCCGCGGCGCAGGCCACATCGTCGCCATCTCCTCCGACGCCGGCCGAAAGTGCTTCCCTGGTCTTGGTGTTTACTCAGCCAGTAAAGTCTTTGTTGAGTTTACACTCCAAGCTCTGCGTCTTGAGACTGCAGGAAAGGGTCTCCGCGTCACTGGCGTTCAGCCTGGAAACACCCAGACCGACCTTCTTACCATGTCTAGTGATAAGGAGGCTGTGGAGAAGTATGGCGAGCCTTCTGGTGCCCAGATCTTGGACCCTGAGGATGTCGCCAATTCGATTGTTTATGCACTCAAGCAGCCCGCCCATGTTGCTGTCAATGAGATTCTGATCGAGCCACGTGATGAGCCCATCTAGAGTCGAACAACGGAGAACTAAAAGAAAAGAGGAAAAGGGTTATTTTGCATCATTTTGTTTGCTCATGCTGGAAGGCAATATTTGTTTTATTACGGTCGCTTCTAAACTACACATATATGGATTTCTGATTGCTTTGCTGTTGCAGGAGCTGGGATGTCTTTTTTCTTTGCTTTCTATTCGAAGTTGTAGCTTATAGTTTAGCAGTAACCAACGACAGTCTGGGGGGTTGCTCTTCTTGTTTTTCTGATCATCAGTGGTTTCACTGTTTCGATGTTTGCGACTAATCATCTGATAGGTTCTGGGCTGTATCCAGCCGCAACAAACAATTATTACTAACAATACTTTCGTGATGAGCTCGAGATTCTGACGGTAACATTTATCGTAAGTTTGCGCTCAATGCCAGAATTTTTCCTTCGAGTGCAATCGTATAGCACGCAAAAGGTGAGCCAAGTTCGATTAGCTAAAAAGCACAAGCAATGCACGAGAACGTCCTCAAATCTCGAAATTCCTTAAAGTCACGCACAGTGATTATGCGCCTCCTCCTTATGACTCTGCTCATGATCTCGTTCGTCGATTCAATATTTTCCTGTATTGTTTTTTTTCGCTATGAAAGGTTATTTGTGTGGAATACCACCAATGGCTCTAGACAAGAATACAGTTGTCCTACGAGACGGTCCTCTACTTACGTGCACGACGACGACTAGGCGTAGCAGGAACAGCAGCAGAAGTAATGGCATCCGTACGACCAGCTCTGGGTCTCAACCGCGACGTCATAATCTCTGGCTCTGCATTCAACACCTTAGCAGCAGCGGCAACAGCAGGGGTAGCATGTTCCTTGGTCTCGACTGCTGACGGGGGAGTGACTGCACGCTTCGAAGCACCCGAGTTTCTAGATCTTCTGGTGCGTTTCTTGGCGGGTTGTGCATCCTCTGTCTTGACTTCTTCGGCCTTGATGCTTGGGACCAGGGCTGCAGCGCCACGAGGTGCTGAGATTTCTTGCTTGATGGTAGTAGGGTCTTCGTTGTGAGGATTCATGGCGACGGGTTCGTCCCAGGTAGCTATACCATCTGAAGCTTCGCGTAAGAGGGATGGAGCAGCTTTATGCTTTTTGCCGGTCAAAGGATCCCATTCCCAACCTTCGCGTAGCCACATCCAGCGTAAGCATGCTCGTAGCTCTTTATCCAAAGGTATCACACGCTTCCACTCTGGCTCAAAGTCTGACTCGTTCGCGGTCTGTGAGGAAGGATTGTAGCCGGGTACACCTTCACCGTTATAGCCGTCAGCGACACCGCGGAACTTGTCGCGGCAGAAGATGCGCCAGCTGTCCCATGCGTAAGGGCCAGAGCCGTAGATATGTGCGATCTCCAGAGCACCTGCTTCAACGCAATCATCGACGTCTTCATCAACAGTGTCTTTGGGCTTGAGATGGCGGCCATTACCCTTGGAGGGATAATCCATGGTACGGAACAGCTTTCCCTTTTGCGGTGGCTGTTCAATCCACGTCTCTGCGATCTTGATGAGTTTTCTTGCCCGCTGGTTCTGGAAGCCCAGACTGTGAATCATCTCGCTAAGGTCACTGACATCAGCAGCAGCGAGATCCTGTGGCGTGGGGTATCTCTCCATGACTTTTTCGAAAATGGGTACGGCCGCTCTACCGGCTGTCTTGTTAAGGAACGTGACGGCGAGGAGCAGACGGTAAGGATCGTTGGCGAGTCTCTCCTGAATCAAGCCAAAGCGAGGTGCCGAGAGCTTGGGGAAGGGGACGGCTGACGTACCGGCAGGAACGCGCTGCTTCTTTGGTGAAGGGGTGAAGTGTTCGGAAGTTGCGCCTGTTGATTTGCGTGGCTTTCGCTTCTTGCTTTCCTTTTCCTTCTTTGCGCTTTCTGTGAGACCTTCGTCGTCGCTTGGTGCCCAGCCGAGAGAGGAAGGTGCGGATTCTGCTGATGATTCCTCGTCTTGGTCGGCCTCGTCGTCGATCTCAGGCTTGGGCTCTGCCTCTTCCTCATGTCCGTCCTTCATCTCGACGTCAACTTCAGGCTTGTCCTTCATCTCGACGTCTGGTTCGCCCAACTCGGGTGATAGTTGACCCAGTTGAGCCCTTGCAGACTCGGCGTTATACTCCTCCCTCAGGTCAGATTTGATCTCTAACAATCGTTGCTCAAAGCTGGCGTCTGCACGATCCAGTACCTCTTCAATCCTTTCACGCGCCAATTGCTCCAGCTCAACGATTGCCTTTCTAGCAGCCGCTGTCTTTGATTTATAGACCTTGTCTTCTCGGTCAACTTCTTTCAACAATTTCTCCAGAATGTCCTTGTTGTCTTCCACGCTACCGTCGCCGTCTTCTACCAAGAGTTGCCGAATTTGCTGAATTCTATGTTCGAAATTGTCGGTTTCTTCTTCCCAGGCGTCGAGGAAATCTTGCATGGAATTTGTAAAGGCTTCAGCAGGCTCTTCGGCGTCTGATACAGATGCAGATGGCTGAGTGGGATCTTCGAGCTCTGCGTCCTTGTTCTCAGACTCCTGAGCCTCCTCAGCCTCCTCGGCCTCCTCAGGCCCTTCAGATTGTTCGATAACCTCTGGAACTTCCTCGTCCTCTGAGTCTTGCTCGTCTTCCGAAGAAGAGCTTGCTTGCTCGTCGGCTTCTGGTAGATTCTCTGACACCTGATAGACTTCTGGTTGCGCTTCTAATTCAATGCTGTTGGATGGCTCCGTAAGTTCGGGACCTTCGTGGTTCTCACGATTGGCAGGCTCACTGGTTTGTTCTTCTTCGTCTCCAGCGGCAGCAGTAGCGGCTTGTTCTCCTCCTTCAGCAGCGACTTGTTCGTTTGTTTCGGTTGGCTGATATCCACCAAAGTCCATCAGCTCCTCAGGGCTGGGAATCTCGGGAAGAGGGCTACGGGCAGGCGCATCACGTGTTGAACTGTTTTCATGAAATGACTGAAACCCTACTGGTTTCTCGTTCTTGACCTCTTCGACCACACTCTCTGCTTCTTGTGCCGAAGGCTGCGAATCGTTGTATGCGATTGGAGAACTAGTATGTTGTTGGTCGTCAGTCATGACGACATCGATCGCCGGTGCGACAGGGTCGCCCTCTTCGTCTACAGCGCCAGACTCAGTGTCTACATCCATAGCAGAAGGCTCAGATTCAGATGCAATTGGTTGACTGATTAACTTTGGCTGCGACTGAGACTGTACAGGGCTCAAGTTGCGAGCCTGAACTGGTGCTGGCATCTCGTTGTCACTGTCGCTACTGCTGCTCGAATCATCATCATCATCATCGCTGCTATCGTCAAGGCCTGGCTTCTTACCAGAAGCGAACGCGGCAAACTCGGCAAAAGAGTCGTTTGCGGACTTCTTGGGCTTCGAGGAAGAAGTTGACCTGCTGGATGCGAAGGAGGACTGTGGCTTGGTGAAAGAATTCGAGAGTAAAGGTTTCGGGAACGAGGGTTGTGCGAGAGCTGATGTGAAAATTGTAGTTGAAGGTGTGGGCCTTGATAGCTCTGTCTTCTTGGTGACTGGACTGCTCTTCTTTTGTTCTTGTTGTTCAGGAGAGCTTGGTGCCTCTTCGGCCGAGGAAACGCTGGTCTCTCTTGTTGTAGGAGAGGGACTTTCTTCGTGAACGGCTTCTGAGGAAGACTCTCTCTGCATAGTATCAAGACCTGTGGGCTTGTTGGCCGCCTCGGAGGTAGGTTCCGCAATAAGATCCTCATCAGCCTGGCCACTCGCAGCCTGGTCTTGGACTGATTCCTCTTGTTCCTCATCGCTGGAAGGGTCCGCAGTTGCTGAAATTGTTGGCTTGCCTAATACAGGCAGAGTGGTGCGACGGACAAAGTCAGACATTGAGTTCTCCTTGGCTAATGATATACCGCCATTGTCGTCCTCATCAGAGGTGGTTGAGGAAGCGTCGTCAACTTGAGCCGAGTCATTCAAAGGAGCTGGGTCGATTACAGAAGTGGGTTTGGTCACGGAAGCAGTCTCGGGTGCGGCCTCAGCAGCCTTGACCTTGCGTCTGCGACTACGAGCCTTCTTGCTGCCCTCAACAGGTGCGACACTGTCGGTATCAGGAAGATTCGTAGATGCCTCCAACGGTTGCTCGGTATCCTCAGACTTCGACTTGGCCTTTGCAGACTTGTGCTTACTTCTCCTAACTTTCTTAGACTTAGGAATGGCCTGCACAGCAATTTCCAGCGGAGCAACTACCTCAGTGACCGAAGCAGCAGGCTCGGGACTCTCCATGTGCACATCCTCTTGCAAAGGTGTGGGCTGTGCCTTGCTATCAATCGTGGCTGGGACAGGCTCGCTCGAGAGGATTGGGTTGGCAGACTTCGAGGCCAATGGCACTTCTCCAGCTGCGACCTTGCTCAATAACATCTTTTGCTTCTCGCGTCGCTTCTGTCTCTTCTTCGAGCCTCCGACCTCCTCTGGCCCAGTCTTTGGCTTCTTGGATGCTTTTGGAGTTTCTTCCTCTCTCTTTCTCTTCTTCTCCTGCTTATCCTTTTGTGCCTTCTCTTTCTGCAACTTGGCTGTCTGCGCGGCGGATGCTTTAGGAGCCGGGGTGGGAGCAACGGGTGCGGTTTGAGCTAGAGGCGATGCGACCTTGACAGGTTGTTGTACGGGTTTGCCCTTCGGCTTTTGCTCCTTGGGCTCGACTTTCTTCTCTGCCTCGCGATATGGTCTTGAAGTAAGAGGAGTGGACGGGAGAGCTGGAGTGGTGGGAGGATTCAAGACCGGGACCTTCTTGACTTGGGCGCAAACATCCTTGAAGCTAAGGCCCTTGGCCTTCAGGTTCAGAGCCTCAAAGTACTTCTTTGTGATCTCGTCATCCAGAGCGTCAGGGTTCTGAGACGGCTTCTCGTTCAAACCAGCCACCTTGTCGAAGAAGGTAGCCTTCTGAGACGCGTCAAGGTCTTCGAGCACATCGTTGTATTCTTCCTGTTCCATATTTTGGAGAATCTCCTTTGTTTCCGAGCGGCTCGTGCCGGGCGTGACCTTCAATATGTGCAAGTATTGACTCGCAGCGGCATGATTGTCATGAATGATGCGTATGACTTTGGCCGCCGCTACAACGGGATCCTCTGGTCGCGAAGCCATGGCGAAAGTGATGTGGGAAATGTTGAATGCTGTAGAAGATATGCGCTCAAATCATGCTGCGTGTTTCGACCGAAAATGAGGTAGTTGGTCGAATGGTCAAAAAAATCTATGGATGAAATAAATCTGGTCGGGAGTTTCGCGTTTCACGCCGCCCCCACACTTGCCAAAGTTTGTCACACACACACAACTCAAGATAGACATGCACATTATATAGTTAGTCCTTTCATTTCCGCTGTCCTTCACAATGAGGGTATATGGTCTGGTTTGTCGGAAAATGCAATCTTTTGTCTAACACAACTCAAACGCCATGTTGCTAAACAAGAACATATTAAAGCATGCATTCAGTGCCTTACGCCTTGTGCAAATGCTTCTCGTACTCTCTATCCATTATCCACAAAGGAGATCCATTGCCGGGAAATCGAACTCGCTTCTCTTGTCGTTCATCATTTACATGAAGTCGCCGCTGTTTCAAGTCAGTGCCTTGTTCAAAGTCGGAAAAGGTATTCAGATAGACTTACTCATCGAGACCATCATCATCGTAGACAGTCGTGTCGGCATCGACGTTTCTACCACCTGCAAGACTGGTCTTGGTCTTGGCTGCCTTTGACTTCTTGCCTCCCTTGAGTGCTTCTTTCTCTTCTCTCATCTTCTCGTTGGAGAGGGTGGTCAATCCACTGGCAATCTTCTTGATCTGTTCGCTGGGAAGCTCCTTGACAATGTCCTTGGCGAACTCCTGCATGAACAGCGTGTACTGAGCCTTCTTGCTGTTTGCTACGAGAAGAGGAGAAAGGATCTCACGGAGCTTGGCAAACTGGTCCTTGGTAGTGGGATTGAACAAAGGCATGGCCGAGAGGTCGATGGCATTTCCGGGCTGCTTCTCGTCGGCAACGGTGATGGCCTTGGGGTTGCTGCGGGTGGCAGGAACACCGATACCCTCGAAGAGATCCTCGGCGTGCTTAAGGTCGGACTCCTTCTGTTCTCTGCGCAGTCTAGCCTTGCGCTCGGCTTCGTCCTCGTCATCCTCGCTGTCGAAGTCGGCGTCTTCCAGTCTCTTGCGCATGTTCTCTTGTCTTCTCTCCTCTATTCTCTGACTCTTGGACTTGTGGTTCTTCTTGGCCTCCTCTTCAGCCTTTGCCTTTGCCTCTGCGACCTTCTTTGCCTTTTCTCTCTCAACTTCCGAGTCTTCGGCGGCATCCCAGGAGTCGAGGACCTGCATGGGGTGTTAGTGATTGTTGGGCAGCAAGCGAGGCTGATGTCGCACTCACATCACCTTCCTCCTCCTCGTCGTCGAACTTGCTGCGACGGGCGATAATTTGAGGAGAGCCGGGAGCAGAGCCGCTAGACTCTTCGTCATCTGGGCAAGCAGTCAGTATCGTTGTACAAGAGTTGATCGGCACGCGCGCGAGATGAGAGCAATAGCATACCCCAAGCGCCTGCCATGATTGCGGGTTGTTAAAGGTAGTGGAGAGGCGACGGTAAGATAGGCTTCAGAAAGAGGCAGGACTTTGTCTCTGTTGCGACGCGAGAATGTGAAAGGTAAATATGAAAGTTGGTGGGATGACGGAGAGGAGGGGTGCCCAATTATTGTTCTCTCGAGAAAAAATATGTGCATTGTTATGACTGGCTTTATGCAAGCAGACGTGCACGAACGATGAGACGCCAAGGCCTGCGGCTCTGGGGAGATCGTAATACGTCGACAACAGCAGCGCCCAGCTTCATGTTGGAGGTCGTCGCAGCAATCAAGAAGCCAATCTCACATTAATTCCACTCCCGACTCTCCCGCTCTCACTCTCTCGCCGCAACTGCTTTCCCTTGCTTGACGTCTTTACGACTTTCTTTGCCTCTACCAGTGAAGCTTTCACCATCTTCAACTCGACGGGCCGTATAGCCCCAAAGGCCTCACGCTCCTACACAAGCTCCTGATCCCGCCAACGGATGAGGTAGCCGCCGGCACATCACCACCATGGCGCCTCTACCTATCAAGTTCACTGAGCTGCTACAGGTATCTCCTCTGCGTCTGTTCAATTGACCTCTGCTGACATTGTACGATAGCTCACATCGCTCAACATTGACGTTAGTCTATCCGCCGCCATCCTGCCCTCACCCATTCACTGACAGCATTCATCTAGCCCAAATCATTTGGTTTCAACTCTTGTGTAAGTCGTTCCCTTAGTGCTGTCATCACCTAGCAATCACTCACACACTGCACAGACATTAGAATCGGATCACTATGTCTGCGTCTGCGACTCTGCCTCGGGAGAGGTTGTTATTGTCAACCTCAAGAACAACAACAGTGTCGTCCGCCGCCCTATCAAGGCTGACAACGCCATCATGCACTGGAACAAGGACATCATCGCCCTACGTGCCCAGCAGCGCACTCTCCAAATCTTCGATCTCGGCGCAAAGGCAAAGCTCAAGTCGGCCACCATGAACGAGGACGTCGTCTTCTGGAAGTGGTACAGCGACAAGAGCTTGGGTCTGGTCACAGAGACTAGCGTCTACCACTGGGACATCTTCGACCCCAGCCAGGCTGCTCCCGTCAAGATGTTCGACCGCAATGCCAACTTGGGTTCCCAGATCATCAACTACAGAGTCAGCGATGACGAGAAGTGGATGGTTGTCGTCTCCATCTCGT
Source organism: Aureobasidium subglaciale EXF-2481 (assembly GCF_000721755.1). Lineage (NCBI taxonomy): Eukaryota > Fungi > Ascomycota > Dothideomycetes > Dothideales > Saccotheciaceae > Aureobasidium > Aureobasidium subglaciale. The sequence goes on along the minus strand of NW_013566978.1, from coordinate 100,088 downwards.
CGCAACAAGGTCGCGTCGTCGGAAACATGCAGCTCTACTCGCGCGACCGTGGCATTAGTCAGGCCATCGAGGGTCACGCCGCTGCTTTCGGTACTATCCGCTTGGAGGGCGCTCCCGCAGACACAAAGGTCTTCACCTTCTGCAACCGTACCGCTGCAGGCGCAAAGCTTCACGTTGTCGAGATCGACCACCAGCAAAACAACCCCGTCTTCGCTAAGAAAGCCGTCGATGTCTACTTCCCGCAAGAAGCCGCCAACGACTTCCCTGTCTCGATGCAGGTTTCGGAGAAGTACAAGGTCATTTATTTGGTAACCAAGTACGGTTTCATCCACCTTTACGACCTGGAGACCGGCACTGTCATCTTCATGAACCGCATCTCGAGCGAGACTGTCTTCACCACATGTCCTGATGGCGAGTCTTCTGGTATTGTCGGTATTAACCGCAAGGGTCAAGTCCTGTCCGTCAGCCTTGACGAGAACACCGTTATTCCTTACCTTTTGCAGAGTCCCGAGAACGCCGAACTCGCCTACAAGCTAGCCTCCCGCGGCGGTCTCCCCGGTGCCGACCAGCTCTACCAGCAGCGTTTCGAACAGCTCTTGTCTTCCGGTCAATACGCCGACGCCGCAAAGACTGCTGCCAACTCTCCCAACGGTTTCCTTCGCACATCTCAAACCATCGAGCGCTTCAAGGCACTGCAGGCTCAACCTGGACAACTTTCTGTCATCCTTCAATATTTCGGTATGCTGCTTGACAAGGGCAAGCTCAACGAGCACGAAACTATCGAGTTGGCCAGACCCGTTCTGCAGCAGAACCGCAAGCACCTTCTTGAAAAATGGATGAGCGAGGGCAAGCTAGGATGCTCCGAGAGCCTTGGTGACATGGTCCGTCTGCATGACCTCAACCTGGCCATGCAGATCTACAAGGAAGCTGGATCCTCCCAAAAGGTTATCGCCGCGATGGCCGAGTCCGGCAACTTTGAGCAAATCATCCCATACTCCAAGGAGACCGGATACGCACCGGACTTCAACAATCTTCTTCAACACATCGTCAGAGTCAACCCTCAAAAGGGTGCAGAGTTTGCTACCGCTCTGGCCAAGGAGGATGCCAACCTCATCGACACTTCTCGCGTCCTCGACGTCTTCATGGCCCAGGGTATGATCCAAGAGGCTACAGCATTCGGCCTTGATGTACTGTCGGCAAACAGAGAAGAAGATGGTCCCCTGCAGACACGTCTGATTGAGTTGAACCTTATGAATGCTCCTCAAGTTGCGGACGCCATCCTCGGAAACGAGATGTTCACGCATTACGATCGTCCTCGCATTGCCACTCTCTGTGAGCAGGCTGGCTTGTACACAAGAGCTCTGGAACACTATGAGGATCCTGCTGCCATCAAGCGTGTCATTGTCCAGTCTGACAAGATTCCTGAGGAGTTCTTGATCAACTTCTTTGGCAAACTCACTCTTGAGCTGTCAATGGAGTGCTTGGATGAGATGTTGAAGGTCAACATTCGCCAGAATCTCGCCGCTGTCATAAACATCTCGAAGAAGTACTCTGACCTGTTTGGTCCCCACCGCATCATTGCTCTGCTCGAGAAGTACAGAACTGCCGAGGGTCTCTACTACTATCTCGGCGGTATCGTCAATTTGAGCGAGGATGAGGAGGTCACTTTCAAGTACATCGAAGCTGCTACCACGATGAACCAGATTCAAGAAGTCGAGCGTGTGTGCAGGGAGTCTAACTTTTATAACGCCGAGAAAGTTCGCAACTTCCTCAAGGAGGCCAAGCTGACTGAGCAACTTCCTCTGATCATTGTCTGCGACCGTTTCAACTTCGTCCACGACCTAGTTTTGTACCTTTACAAGAACCAGCACTTCAAGTCGATCGAGGTCTACGTTCAGCGTGTCAACCCTGGCAGAACTCCCGGGGTCATTGGTGGTCTACTTGATGTTGACTGTGATGAGAACATCATCAAGAACTTGTTGTCTTCGGTCGACTCAAGCGCCGTCCCTATCGATGAGCTCGTTAAGGAAGTGGAGAGCAGAAACCGCCTGAAGCTTCTGCTGCCTTTCCTAGAGGCTACCCTCCAGGCTGGCAACCAGCAGCAAGCCGTCTACAACGCCCTTGCCAAAATTTACATCGACAGCAACAACGATCCTGAGAAGTTCCTTAAGGAGAACGACATGTACGACACATTGAGCGTTGGTAAATACTGTGAGAAGCGCGACCCCAACCTCGCCTACATCGCCTACCGCAAGGGCCAGAACGACCTCGAACTTATCGCAATCACCAACGACAACGCTATGTTCAGAGCCCAGGCTCGTTACCTGCTCGAGCGTGAGGACCTGGAGATCTGGAACTACGTCCTTAGCTCGAACAACATTCATCGCCGTTCCCTCGTCGACCAGGTCATCGCTACCGCCGTCCCTGAGTCGCAAGACCCCGAGCGTGTTTCTATCGCCGTCAAGGCGTTCATCGACGCCGACATGCCTACTGAGCTGATCGAGCTCCTTGAGAAGATCATTCTCGAGCCATCTGCCTTCAGCGACAACGCTAACCTGCAGAACCTGCTTATGCTCACTGCTTGCAAGTCTGACCGCGCTCGTGTTGCCAACTACATCCAGAACCTCTCCGAGTACAGCCCCGAGGACATCGCCACTCAATGTATTGAGGTTGGTATGTACGAGGAGGCATTTGAGATCTACAAGAAGCACGGTAACCACACTGCTGCCACTGATGTTCTTGTTGACCATGTAAGTATTGAGACCCTGCCTATGCCCGCTCTTACTTTCTTCCTCCCCGCGCTCTAGAGCCGGCGAATCTAGCTGTCGCAATGCACAAACTATTTCGGAGATTGAGTGTGTACGATGAGAGTAGAGATTTGGTCCTCCTCTCAGTCGACACACTCATGATCTGAATCTGTTTCTGCATTCCGACAGCTTACTGAAGCCCTGATTGCGCTCCATGGAGATCAGCTTTGGGGCTTCCCTGCCATGTCGTTTCCATTCAAGATATTCTTGCTAACATCACTTCCTAGGTTGTCTCCATCGATCGTGCACAAGACTACGCAGACCAGGTCGATACCCCCGAGGTTTGGAGCAAGGTTGCCAAGGCTCAGCTTGACGGTCTTCGTGTCAGCGACTCGGTTGAGTCGTACATCCGCGCTCAGGATCCTTCCAACTACAACGAGGTCATTGAGATTGCTACTCACGCTGGCAAGGACGAGGAGCTCATCAAGTTCCTCCGTATGGCACGCAAGACTCTTCGCGAGGTTCCTATCGACACTGCTCTCGCCTTCTGCTTCGCTCGTACCAACCAGCACAACGAGTTGGAGGACTTCCTTCGCTCGTCCAACGTTGCCGATGTTGAGGCTTCCGGTGACAAGGCATACGAGGAGGGCTTCCACGAGGCTGCCAAGATCTTCTTCAGCAGTATCTCGAACTGGGCCAAGCTTGCCACCACTCTTGTTCATCTTGAGGACTACCAAGCTGCTGTCGAGTGTGCTCGCAAGGCCAACAGCGTCAAGGTCTGGAAGCAGGTCAACGAGGCCTGTGTTGCCAAGAAGGAGTTCCGTCTCGCTCAGATTTGCGGTCTCAACTTGATCGTTCACGCCGAAGAGCTCCAGGATCTCGTCAAGCAATACGAATACAACGGCTACTTCGATGAGCTCATCTCACTCTTGGAGGCTGGTCTTGGTCTCGAGCGCGCTCACATGGGTATGTTCACGGAGCTGGGTATTGCCCTCTCCAAGTACCACCCTGAGCGTGTTATGGAGCACCTCCGCATCTTCTGGGGCCGTATCAACATCCCCAAGATGATTCGTGCTTGCGAGGAGGCTCACTTGTGGCCCGAGCTTGTCTTCCTTTACGCTCATTACGATGAGTGGGACAATGCTGCTCTTGCTATGATGGAGCGTTCTGCCGATGCTTGGGAGCACCACTCTTTCAAGGACACCGTTGTCAAGGTTGCCAACTTGGAGATCTACTACAAGGCTCTCAACTTCTACCTCCAGGAGCAACCTTCTCTCCTCACCGACCTTCTCCAATCATTGACACCTCGCATTGACGTCAACCGCGTTGTGCGCATGTTCGAGAAGTCCGACAACATCCCTCTTATCAAGCCTTTCCTTCTCAACGTTCAGTCGCAGAACAAGCGTGCTGTTAACGATGCTATCAACGACTTGCTCATCGAGGAAGAGGACTACAAGACTCTTCGTGACTCTGTTGAGAACTACGACAACTACGAGGCCGTTGCTCTTGCCCAACGTCTTGAGAAGCACGACTTGGTCTTCTTCAGACAGATCGCTGCCAACATCTACCGCAAGACCAAGAGATGGGACAAATCAATTGCCCTTTCCAAGCAAGATAAGCTCTTCAAGGATGCTATTGAGACTGCCGCCATGTCCAACAAGGGCGAAGTTGTTGAGGAGCTTCTCCGCTACTTTGTCGACATTGGCAGCCGTGAGTGTTTCGTTGGTATGCTTTACGCTTGTTACGACCTCATTCCCCTTCACGTTGTCATGGAGCTCTCATGGCGTCACGGATTGACCGACTTCACAATGCCCTTTATGATCAACTACATGTCACAGCAAGCTATGGCCATTGATCAGCTCAAGAAGGACAACGAAGAGCGCAAGTCGAAGGAGACAAGCCAGAAGACCGAGGAGGACAACACACCCATTTTGGGAGGATCACGACTGATGCTGACTCAGGGCCCGGTTGCAAGCGCGCCGAGCCCGGCACCTTACGCCAACGGCGTGATGGCTCAGCCTACTGGATTCCAACCCACCGGATTCGGAGGCTTCAGATAATTGATTGAGGAGAGGTAATATAGAAGCGGGGAGTGTGACAACGGATGGGGTACATATGCAGGGCAGCGGCGTGCGTTGTAGCCCCAGCGCATTGTTGAGGATGTGGGGTGTGCTCGTAGACCTGCAGACTTGTGGGAGGACAGGAATCGCATTTGCAGCGACTGGACTCTTGCTACAGCAGACAAAAGGCAGTTATGGGAAGGCGTTGTTGCATGTACTCTTAGTTTTCTTCTGCGAATGAAATTCCTTTGGATTGTTTATACCTGATGAAGCAGTTGCCTAAGGCAGACTAAAAGTGATGTGGTGACGGTTGCGAGTACGGTCATAATACGCCGGGCACAGGCCATTGGGTGAGCTTTCACATGCCAATTCGGAGTCGGAGCGCGCACAAGCACAAGCTGAAGCAATCGCCAGCAGCAGCAGCATCATCATCGGCCCACTCTTGCGCATTTGATGCTTGCTTTCCCTCTCGCTCTTGTACTTGCATCTCGCTCCTTCCTTTATTGTTAACTGCCATTGACCGTGCCTTCTTCTTGTCACAGCTACGTTAGCACACGTCTGGCATAAATTCTTCGTCGAGAACAATACATACAGAAACAGCACGTGCGTCTGCAAGAAGCCGTCAATCACTTGACAAGCACACGAGACACTCATCCTTCGAATCCCCCTTGGATACCTCGAGACAACATGTCCGATCAATCACCTCCTCTCCTTCGACCCCGTCCTCGCCGTCCGTTCGAGCTCACCCCCATGTCATCGACTGCTGGGAACTCTCCAGATGGCCGCGACACTCCGGACCCCCAATCTCCCGGTGCCGACGAGTCAGGCCTCCCTCCATCTCGTACTCGCTCGTTCCTCAACCTGACGACATCTACTCTCTTCGGCATCTACTCTCCGGCAGGCTACGCACCCGACCGCGACGAGACGCCTTGGGGCACGGGCGCCCAGACGCCCATCGACAGCAAAGGCATGAACATGGCCGATATTGACGGCAATGTCGATGATGCCCTGATGATGAGAAGCAGAAAGAGAAGAGGCAGCATGCTTCAAGAGTCCACACGGCGTGTTCAAAGACCCAAGAAGAAGACATTCAAGAACTGGTTTCTGCCCATGGTGGGCAAGAATGTCGTCTTGGGTCTTGCTGGCATTGCATATGGACAACTGATTGCACGTTTGCATGATCGTCAGACTTTGGTACCTGTGCAAGTTGAAGGCATGCCTTCGGACTCGTGGGCGTATATTGCCTACTGGTGTTTTAGTGGTATTGCTTTGGGTCAGGCTTTGCCCAGGGTCGACTCTATCTGGATGAGCGATGGCAGTGGTGAGAATGAGGCCGAGAGAGAATACAGGACTTCTGGAAACTTGCGTAGTGCTCAAGACACGCGCAACCGTAGCCAAAGCTGGACTCCTGGCTGGAACGAGGTCGTGAGATTCATTGGTGCCGCTGTGGGCATTGTCTACGCCATTGTGAGTTATCATCCTTTATGCTTACATGCATGTTTACTAATCTGTATACAGCGCCGTCTTCCCTGGCAATCACCCCTTCAACTCAGTCTTACACTCGCTCTTGCGAACCCGGCCATCTGGTACTGCCTCGATCGTACAGGGCCCTGTTTCATTCTCGCTACCACCGTCGCCCTGACTGGTACTGGTCTTCTCCTTTCCATCAACCCTGAGCTGATACCTTCGCCTCATACCGCAAACATTGCATCCTTCTCAAAGCTTGCCAATGCCACGGCAGATGCAACGAAAGGACAAGACCTGGTACTCGGCACTTTCACAATGGAGAGTGTGGGCGTCGCTACTTGGATTGCCAGCGTCTTGTTCGTCAGCGCTGTCGCTTTCGGCAACATCGGTCGAAGATTGTAAGATGCGAGCGGTAACGGGCTCGCGGACGAGTGATATCGTCACAACGTCCCATAGGTCGATGGGTGTGTTTAAGCGCAACATATTGGTCTGCCTTTGCTCTTGAGCGAGCAGATGTTTTGCATGGAGAGGCGTTTACTTACGTGAGCATTCAGACCACTAGGATAGTTTTGAAAGAATGAATTTAGTCAAAGACTCCTCATCTTTTGAGAGATAGCATCATGTTTATACTCGGTCGTGAGTCGAGCTTGAGACTGTGTGTGTCTCGGGTTCCCAGATGAATATGATTTGAATGTTTTGACAAGAGCCGTGCTTTGTGAATGAAGCCTGTCCTCTGTCATGGATGGCATTGCTTACCCGACAAGAACAGCATCGACACCCAAAGTCGTTATATCGCATCGCACGCCTCGCAGAACTCCCCCCCCCATTTGCACATCATAACCTTCACATAACACACTACAACTCCTCTTCAGCAACCCGACACTCAAGTCCAAGTCCACCAATGAGAAGATATGTGTGTTTTTCCAAAAATGATTTCAGAGGGACGTCCGCAGACGTCAAACCCCCTTACTATTTTCTCTCAAAGTCAACCTGTTCAAGATGAAAGAGCAAAAAAAATCCACAGTCGATTTGTAAAAAAAAGAAAAAAGGCTTGAGGAATTTTTTTTCTTTTCAAAAAGATCTGTGGATTTCGCTAACAGGTTTGTCTGAGAATTTGCCGACTGCAAGACACAAGAGTCAGTAAAGAAGGCGAAGAAGGGAGGGAAGGAAAAGGGGGGGGGGGGGGGGGGGGGGGGGGGGGGGGGGGGGGGGGGGGGGGAAAGAGGAGGTGATGGGGACTTAGCTCTGGGAAAGAAAAGCGATCACGGGGGATCCAGGGATCCAGAAGCTGTTCAGAGTTAGTGTGTATGTGTCGCATGGAAGCAAGGAGAGGAAAGGACTTGGCTCTGGATGAAGAAAGTCCGAGACGTAGACACTGTGGGAATGATTTAGTGATTTGAGACTTGCAAAAGACAGGAGAAGGGAAGACTCGGCTGAGATGCAGATGCATGAGAAGGAAAAGGAAAGGAGAAAGAGAAACAGAGGAAACGTAGTAGAAATAGGAAGAGAGGAAGAAGTGCGATTATGTAAGGAAACATGCTCATTTTTGTTCTGCTGCCTGGAGATGAGGGAGTAAAGGATGGTATAAGAGTCATGGGTCGGGGAGTCGCGGGGAGACATGGTAGCAGTGCTTCCGATTGTTTCATAACTACCTTAGTGATGTATGGGAAGGAAGCAATAAGAGTGTTTCTCGAGACATGAAGTCGGTGAGAGAGAGGGCAGGCAAGGACATGGCTTGAGGCTGTCATTCTAATGTTCGGCCGGTGTTGCGGTACCCTATTGCGACTATATCGACTGCTTCCTGAAACATGGAGAAGATGATCCTATGAAGATGTGAGTTATGCTTCGTTATATGCCATTTACCAATGCGATCTATTCATCGCCAGCCAACCTCTGCAACCCTGTCCTACCAGCCAGCCTAGCACCAAGACCCCCACCTTCTCCCATATCAGCCTGGCTTCGTATCTGACCAACAAATTTGCCTTTCTCGCTTCGCTTTCGGTCGTCTTCTTCTTTCTGCTTGCGGTCGCGTTCCTCCAACTCTGCAAGACGCTTCTTACGATCTGTTTCTAGCTCTGTGGCGTTGGACTGCATGGCTGCCAGTTTGGCTAAACGCTCTGCTTCACGGTCTGGGGACGCTGGACGTTCGCGCCTTGTGGGGTCGTCATCTCTGGGTCTAGGACCGCGGTTGTTGTCATTCCTTGAGGATCTGTGGCCACGATCGCTGTATGGTTCGTAATTTGGCGATGCGCGACGTCTAGGCGAGGATGATCTGCGTTCTGTCTTTCGTACGGGAGAGCGAGAGACGCTATTGCGTCGATAGGAGTCGCGTTTGTAAGATGAACGGCGGTCGTCTCTTCTATCATCACGACGGTCGTCCCTTTTACCGTCGCGTCGGTCAGACCTTCTATCGTCGTGCCTGTCGTCTCTTCTCCTACGCTCTGTTGATCGTGATCGGGAGGAACGTCTATCATCCCTTCTGTCATCTCTTCTCCTGCGTTCGGGCGACCGTGATCGGGAGTATGAAGGCGAGCGACGACGATCCGACCGATGTTTGTGGGATGAACGTCTCTCGTCGTCGCTGTAATGGCTGTCGTGACGTCTACGCTTGCTGCGGTGTTCATCGTCTCTGTGTCGGTGTTTGCGATGGCTACGCTTTGTGTCGTCTTCGTCCTTGCCGACAGCCTTGAGTAGAGCTCGGCGTTTTGTTGGATCGCTCATCATGGCTTCCAGAGCAGCTTGTTCTTGTTGTTTGATGGCCAGCATAGGGTCGTTGCGCACCTTGGTCGCTGTGTCCTTCTGCTTATTTGCGATCTCCAGGGCCGAGGGACCAATAGCGGCAGCCTTTTGCATGGCCTCTGTAGCATCCCTCTTGACAAGTCCATCCAGTCTTCTCTTTCCGAGCAAGTACCCCTCCATCTCTTCCGTTGTTCCCTTTTGTCCATCGGCGGGACCACCATACATCCAGTCCACTCTGTCGACGCGTTTCCTGCCGCCAGCGGCCTCTTGCATCTGTTGTAGTTCTTGGATCTGACGTTCTTCGGCGCGCTCCTTGAGCACTTGATCGATCTTCTTGCGCTCATCCAGTGCCTTCTTTTCTTCCTCCCAGACGCGCTTCTGGTTGGACATGAGCACGGGATGCCATGACTTCTTCAAGTTCAAATCGCCACCCATTTTGATGTTGTGGGCGCACTCGCGCTGTTACTGTTTAGTCGGAGAAGGTCGTTTCGTGGGGGTTGGATGAGCGACAGTCAGTGGTTGGCGTAAATTCCAAAATGTTGTTGCGCGGTAAAGACGATGGAAGCGGAAAGGGTCGCCCGAAAGCCGCGATGCAAGACAGTCACACCGAGTTAAGCGCCAAGACACTGTATACAACCGACCCTCGCGACTTCTCTCGACATAATTTATTGGCTCTTCACGATCCGTCACGATTGTATCTGTAACGATGCACGGCACTTATATGGAGAAGTGTGTGGATTCAATCAACATCCACAGCTGACCCCGGGCGCATGAATCTTACTGCGCAGTTTTGCAGCCCGGGCACTTCTCGGTACAGACTGAGAGCAGCTCAAAGGTAACAAATCTCTCGATGGAGAGTCTTTGAACGTGATGTCCTTTGAGTACGTTGCGTACACGAGACTTCGCGAGTCTGCTGCTCGAAAGGTTTCGTACCTGACTATAAAGAACGAAACCCGTAGGACAGTACGCAACCCGAGACCATGCGCTGATACAGCGTTCCGACATCTCCACATGCAGGCCGCAGACCTTGCCCTGTAGCTGATATGATTTGGGTGGTGATATCTACTCAACAGACCTAGTCTGAGCCTCAGCGATAGCGTCAAGCAAAGGCACAACCAGGCCATTCTTCATCTCTGCGGTATGGTGATCTTTGCAAGACAACCTTTCGAATCCGAGGTCGCGGTTCGATCTCGAAGGATGAAGGGGAGACTGAAAGCCTTCCACAGCCAGCGATGACATCCTGCTCGCGCGAATTCGTGGCAGAAGTCGTCACAAGCAAATGTCTCAGCCATGGATAAAGACTTTGTCAATCAAAAGACTGTGGTTATCTCTGACAAACAGCACGTCTTCGATTCCAATCCTCAGTCGAGTCATCCTCCACATCACGAAAGACTTCTTTCACGGCACAGCCGGACAATCACCAAAGTGCTCAAAGCTCGTCATGGAAGAGCCACTTTTACCGGCCGAGAAAGTCGTCAGATCCTCACACCTCGAACAAATGTCCCTTGCATCGGGGCAGGGAGCGCTCTCCGACAAGGATTGTCACTCGACGACAACTTCACGAGGGGACCAGACCATCACCCAACCTTGTCATCGCTCATCTTTAACGCTTTCAAGATGCATGTGCCTCGTTTGACTCGTTTCACGAAGATTTGACATGCGCATATCTTTTTTCGTATCAAAGCACATGCGGATCGTAGGGGCCGGAAGATAAGCTCAGCCCACATCAAGCTCCAAGCGATCTCATCGTGGTGGTCTTGCAGATTCCAACTGATGCCACGACCAATGACAGCTGTAGAATCAGAATCAGATTCAGGGACCAGACCGATGACATCAACAAGCCTTGTTCCCCCGCACTCGATCGTGACGCAGAAGTCTAGCGGCTAGCCTTATCGTGGGGTAACTCGAGCATCCACTTTGGTGGTGGCTTGCAAAAGGCCAGCCCTTTTTGTGAGGAGCAGCAAAAGTCAACGGCCTGGAAGTGATGGCTATTGGGTTGTGCCAAATTGAGTTCAACACCATGACGACGAATTATTTGTCGATGGCTTGACCGGCGCTACGATCCTCAGGAAGAATCACGAGAGCACCACCACCCAGTGGAGTGGTCGTGCAAACAAAGGAAAGGCCTGACGACGATTGTGGACAAAATCTCCGACTCCGATGACATGACAGAGCTCAAAGGTAAGCCCTCCAGAGGTAGCACGAAAGGTATTTAAGACTGTTGCACCCCACCCCATCAGATCTTGGTTCTATCCATCAAGCATATCTTCTCATCAAACCATCTTTCCACACTATAAACATCTCCACTACCAATCAACCACCTTCAAACCAAACAACAAGCATCATGTCTTCTCCCACTGGCACTGCCCCCAAGTCCTCCTTCGACGGTGAGCGTCGTCGCTCCTCCGGCGGTCTCTTCAACAACCTTCTGTCTCAGAAGCGCAGCCCCGACAACGCTGCCTACTCTGCCCGTCGCGCAAGTATCGAGGAGCAGGGCCCCGGAAAGGGCATGCTTGGCAAGATGTGGGACTCGTAAGCATCATCACCAACATCTTCTATAATACTATGACACTAACACCTTCCAACAGAGCCGTCAGAGGTGTCGGTCCCGAGGCCAAGAAGTAAACCAAACACTTCAACAATTTCATGATACCCTTTGCATATTTTGCGACAAGCACTGAGCGATCAAGAACGATGTACGAACGGACGAGGATGAAAGGCTTATCTTCACACCAATTTTCAATCTTTTAGGATTGCTGGCTTGGATATTCGGGTTTAGCTACCGATACTGAGGGAGTTGGGTGCCGGTATTGTCTCATTGCATGTACTACATAACGATCTCATGACCACCATTCAACAATTTCACAATTTCACAATTTCAATAATTAAAGTTTCAACGCAATGCTTTCGTTGTGGCGTGAGTATTGGTTCATGCGTGATAATATGCTTACTCGTAACCAGTCACACGCATCGATTCTTCCAACCTGCCTTCGGTTAGTCTCCATAAGTCGAACGATCCTCCCCTAGAATTGCCCAAAAATCTTCCACAATCTCTCTTTGCCCTCCTGGAGCTCCCCGAACAGCAAGGTATCTCCTGCCGTCAAGCTTGGGTATCCAGTTGCCTGGATGACCGTCCACCATCATGCCTCCGGATTCTTCCAAGATACACCAAGCGGCAGCTACATCCCAAATCCAAGAACCACACTCCCAGAACATGTCTTGTTGGCCCGCGGCCACGCGGCATATGGTTATAGCGGCAGAGCCGGTACAACGCAGGGAGTTGACCATATGGCCACCAGTGGCTTGTGTCGACGCCAATTTCGTAAATACCTTCAAGTTCAAGTCAAAATTAGGTCCCTCACGATCACTTCCCCATTCAATGCCTATGCACGCCGTCTGCATACTCAAACGCTCGGAGTTCGACTTCAAAGGTAGTCTGGATCGCTCGCCATCGAATCCCTTCTGGTAAAAAGCTCCGCTTCCAGTTACGGCTGTCCACAGTTCGTTGTGAAAGGGGTTATACACCACACCAATGGTAGATCGTCTCTTGATCACCAAACCGATAGATATGCAGACATCCGGAAGTCCATGGACATAGTTGGACGTACCGTCCACAGGATCAACCACGAAAGTTGGCGTATCATCAAGTGAGGTACCATGCTTCCATGACTCCTCGCCGATGAGGTTGAAAGAAGGATATTTGGATCTGAGCACGCCGAAGACGGTTCTCTCCACTACTCTGTCGATTTCAGTGACCAAGTCTGCACCTGCAGGTTTCGGTCAGTGCTGTTATGAATTGCTTTGTTAGCCCGACAGTTCTCACTGCTTTTCTTGCTTTCTACGCCTGAGGCGGACGGCACTGATGAACTTATGATCCAGCCGCCCTGACGTGCCACAGCCACAAGATCTTCGAGGATCGCATCCAAGTCCATGTCGTTGTTTTGTAGTCCGCGGAAGTCGTCTCAGGATATTTGTCCAGTCAACAAGGACACAGCTGTTCGAAAAAACCGTAGTCAATTGGGGACTGTTGAGGTCAGCGAAATAGAAAGATTCGCGGAAGAACCCCCCCGCTTTTGTGATGCATACTCTCACTTGCATGCAGACCGGCAATGGGGTGAGATGCTTATCAGCGCTAATTTCGAACCACCAGACTTCTGGCCTCTCGTGTATCGCGAACAAACCTGTCTAGCGACCTAGGCTCGACCCATACGTCTGAAAGCACCCAACGGCTATCAGGTGCAACATAAGTGAAGTTTGCCCCGGACCAAAAACACGTCTGGTCGATAGACCATAACAAAGGCAAAACATCCTGCACTCTAAGAAGACAACGCCGCTTGTCAAGCCACTGTGGGAAGGAGTCACACGTTTCTGTACATTCATGCATGCGACGCTCCAATCGCGGAAGCGTGTGTAATCATGCTGGTGTTGTTGAGCTCTCGATAAGTAGTGTCTTCCGCTCGCTCGGTTCGGTGTCATCCTTTGCCGTTTCGTCAGATACAGGCATTCTTTATGAGCAGCATGTTTCGCAATCTGAGACGTAGATCCAGACAGGCCTCACAAGATGAATACATAAAGCCGTCCTCATCAACACCTAAAGCCGAACCACCTGTCGAAGATTCACAGTCGTATGGCATCTTGGAGTGGGTTCCAAATGACAGAGCAACAGTGGAGTACGGCGAAAATTCAACCGCTCGCCCCGAGAGACTAATTGGATATAGTATTGTATTCGTTCATGGGCTGAATGGTCACCGCGAGCGGACCTGGACTGCGCCAAACGGGATTGTGTGGCCGAAAGACCTCCTCCCAGTGTCATGTCCAGCTGCCCGGATCTTGACTTTTGGTTATGATTCCCGGACTCATGCCGCCAGGGACCTTTCCAAGCAGACTTTCCACGGTCATGCTACAACGTTGCTACAAAGACTCAGTCTACTGCGTCGACGTACCAAGGTATTTGGAGTTCTATCCCAGTCGCTTTGGAAAGAACACTGCACAAGACTCTGCGGAAATCCTCGCCGCTTCTTGTTCACATTGGACTGACGGTTGACTGCCTCACAGACTACGCGTAGACCGATCATCTTCATCGCTCACAGCCTCGGGGGTCTTGTCGTAAAAAGCGTGAGCCTACACCGACTTTGACAGACTTGGTATTTGCTGATCACTCATTAGGCCCTGATCCATGCAAATCAGGCAACAGGTACCAACTTGGAGCACCACCGATCGATCAAACTCAGCACATACGGAATCCTCTTCTTTGGGACGCCCCATCAAGGTGGTAACGGTGTAGCACTTGGAAAAGTCTTAGCCACTATTGCGAGTGCCTTCATTTTTACCAATCCAGAGATCCTGGATCACCTCGAGAAGGGATCTGAGTGGCTTGAACAACAGTTGGACTATTACAAATTCATCGCAGCCGACTTTGATACAAAGTTCTTTTACGAAACAATCCCTACAAGACTCCCTATGGGGAAGACGATGCTGGTTAGTGTGTTTGATCAAAGCGAACGACCACAGCTAAAGCATGAATAGATTGTCGACAAGAATTCTGCGATTGTTCCTGGAGCCAGCAATGTAGAATCAGTTGAAGTGTCCAAGAACCATTCCGACATGGTCAAGATTCACAACAATCAGGAGGAAGAATACAAGAATATTGAGGATTACCTCTTCCTCATGTCCGAAGAAGCATCATTGAAGGTGGAACGCAACTGGGAGGCCGAGAAAATTTCCACGGGTCAGTAGCAAATCAGCCGTCCAGATGGCGATTCGAGCTTTTCAATCATCCAAATCCAATTGTTCGCGTCATGTGTTGACTTATTCGGGAATAGCTACTGCCGGTATCTCAATCATTCAGGACGATTTTCATCTGTCTTTGAGCTTAGGCTATAGGCGAAATCAAATGTTCACTGGCCGGGATGATCACCTACGGACTCTTCATGAACTCCTTTCAGGGCACCAGACAAACTCTACAGTAGTAGTGGTGGGAATAGGTGGACTAGGAAAAACTCAAGTGGTGCGAGAGTATGCGTACCGCTTCAGCCACGAGTATACTTCAATTGTGTGGTTCGACTGCCACAGTCTTGAGACGGTGCAGACTAGTTTTCTCCAATTAGCCCAGCGTTTAGTGCGCCACTACGCTAATCATAACAGCTCGGTTGTACCACCTTACTCCCAACTTGCTCAACATCTGAGCATGGCGGGTGCCATCGACACGAATGGACATGTCAAGCACCCTGTGGACAACAAGAGTCTGGTTGTCGATGCTGTGCACAAGTGGTTTGGGCAAAAGGGAAATGCAGGATGGCTCGTCGTGTTCGACAACTACGACGACGTCAATTCTGAGCAATTTAGTGATGGGAGATTATTCCCCGAGACCTCTGAGAATGGCAAAATCTTGGTGACGACGAGGAGACGAGAATGTGCCCGCTTTGGCCGGTTGCTTGAGATGGACACGATGAGTGAGGAAGAGAGTCTAGAGCTTCTGGAGAAGAGTTGTAGGGCAGGATGCAAGTCAGCAGATTTTGGTAATGCCTTAGTTTACTTGAAGGAACTGACAGGCCCCTTCCGCTAACGCTACTTTATAGATACTGCCGAGGCTTTGGACATAGTCAAGACGCTAGGGCATCTGCCCTTGGCTATAGATCAGGCTGGTGCATACATCTTGACTATGGGAGTTCCGCTCTCGAGTTATCTGCCTCTCTTACGTGGACCATTAATACGACAAACCCTCAGTCGTAAGCCTTCAGTTGGATGGCAATACTCGGAATCTGTCTTTACCACATGGGAGATATCGTTCCAGAGGCTTGAGAAAACGCAGCCAAGGGCTGCAGAGCTCTTGCTATTGTGTGCATATCTCTCCAACGAAGACATTGAGATAGAGCTATTGCGCCGTGGCTTGGAAGCTATCGATCCCAAAGGCGAGTCATCTCTTCTTAACTATGTCTCATATATCCTGGCTAATAGTCTACATAGCTGCCTATGTGTTGCAGGAGAGCATCGGAGAGCTTTCTTCCTTCTCGCTGATCAAGTTGAAGGTGACTGGAGCGGCGTTCTCAATCCATCCTCTTGTTCACGCGTGGGCCCGAGAGCGACTGGACAGTCAAACTCGAAGCGACCTCGTAGGAAGGGCTTCGAGCGTTGTTTCGCGTGCTGTCACTCCATCCGAGATATGGACCACAGGAGTCCGAACATCGCAGGACTGGATCCTCGAACGTTCCATCGTTGCTCATGTCGAAAACCTGTCGCGATGGCTAAATGAAATCTGCAAAGATGACCAGACTTACTTTAAGCATTCTCAACAATGGATGACAATGGCCAACGTCCACTTTTATCAGGGTCGTTATGATCGCGCGAGTCACATTTACAGCCGTATAATCGCCGCTCGAGATTTACAGTTTGAGCCGAGCGACGCAGATACGTTGATGGCTGTACAAGCTTGGGCAACGATCAAACGCTTCCAGGGAGACTGGACCAATTGCGAAGCTCTCTACAACCGCGCGCTGTCTCACAGAACACAGCAAGATCCCAATCATCTTGACACACTGGCCACGGTACAGAGTCTAGCGATATTGTATCGACATCAAGGCCGACTTGAGGAATCTGTAAAACTGTATGAATGGGCGCTGCACGGCAAAGATGGTTGTGGTTACGGTATGGAAGAGCAGCAAGGTCCAACACATCCAAATACGATTCATACTGTATTTGGTCTAGCCATAGTTCTGCAGAAACAAGGAAAACACCACCAAGCTCTGGGACTATACGAAAGAGTCCTCGGGAAACGGACAATCGATTTGGGCGATCTCCATCCCGATACTTTGACCGTCAAACACAACACGGCTACGGTCTTGTGCTGTCTGGGTGAGTTAGCGCACTCTCAGCGCTTGTTTGAGGATGTCCTTCCTCATCGAGAACGGACCTTAGGCCCTGACCATCCAGACACCTTGCGCACTATAGATAGTATGGCAACTTTGTTCCACGAGCAAGGAAACTTTGAACTCGCGGAGAAACACTACATGCTTGCGCTCGAGGGCCGGAGGCAGAAACTCGGCCCAGCACACCCAGACACGCTGGAGTCTTTGCACAACCTTGCCACGAACAATCGAGTGCAAGGAAGACTCAAGGTAGCGAAGTCGATGTATCTAGAAGCCCTGCAGGGAAGACAGGAGCAAAAGAAGTTTGACCCCGAGAACCTGGAGGTCCTACGAACGGTCGAAGGCCTGGGCCTTGTAGCTGAAGCGCAGCGTGAGCATCGCGAAGCTCTTGAACTGTTATCCCGAGCTCTGGATGGCTACACTAAGGCATTGGCACAACACAGTACCGAGGTTACACGGACGACCGACAGTATCGGTAGAGTCTTAGAAAAGGAGGGGCGGAAAGAGGAAGCCAGATCGTATTACCGTCGACTCTCGTCCACAGAGTCCACAGAGTCCACAGAGTCCAGGACAATCCGTGAAGTCTCTATGTAAGCTTCATATAATGCTGGGTGGAATTTGGTCCAATGCACTTAGTAAGGAGGCTCAGCAGTTGAACGCATAGGAGGGCAAGAAAAGATCAGGGCAACGCTTTTCTCGTTCTAGACCCGACTTCCTTAGCGTTCATTCCATTCGTACTTAGCAAACGGTTGGAGGAGAATCGCAGGAATTCTGATCTAGACTGTGGTATAATTAACAACTGACCTGAAAGAGATTTCAAACATCGAAAAGCTGTATATCTCCGCTCACCTCTATCAGTGTACAAAATTTGGTGACAGCTGCTCAAAGAGGTTCGTCGCAAAGAGCAAAAAAAAAGTTCCCTCCAGCGATGCAAAAGAGCTGCCCGAACTCTTACCTAGTAGCGTCAATGTACGAGAGGAATATTCTATGGCACATCCACGCTTCTACTAGGCGTTTAATTTCCTCTTGCCGTCTGTTGAACGGGCTCGAGGTATGTAGGCATGAGTCAGTCTCCGATGTCAGGCCTGATTGGTCGAGGACGCGCTGAGGTAAGGTTCTGCTTCGCGATGCAGTGTCTGAGGAGAGGGGTAACCTGAGTACACATTTTGGTGACTTCTGGGACACTGGAAATTGATGTCGATGCTTGCAGCGCTGTCAACAAGGACTTAAGCATTGAAGCTTAGGCTCCAACTTTGGTGGCATTCTACGTGTAGTCTTTAATAGTATTTAGATCCCATGTGGCAGGAGTTTGGTATGTTGCTTCATCGACAGATCTGTCCAGCGATCGATACAACTTTTACCTCGATATCGTTGCTCGCTTATTGAATGGCCTACATATCATGCGCTTCTTCCACCAAGTCAAGGCACGAAAATCGTTGCATAGCTGATTACTTTGGACCACGGTCCTGCCGCACAAGAATCGAGCATTCCAATGAGTATGACCGAATATCCAATCAGTTACTTGTCGATTGCTCTTCCATGTCTGGAATGTATTGAGCGTATTGCTACAGAAGCAAGGGCTGATGGCATTATCAGGACATAAACGTTGATACTGTGTGACAAACACCCAGAGCCGATCTGCCATATCATAGACTTCCGTTGCTCCTTTATCCCGTCTCATCAGAAGTTGCGATCTCGCGACAAGATCAATGAACCCAATGCCGCGCTCAGAATGACGACTTCGCTGTACCCCCAGCCGTATAGTGATCGACATGATTGATCTACAGTGGTAGATCTTATTCAACATGTGATCATGAGCGTCAATCATGGTCTGCTCCGCGATACTTTGCATACCAAACCTTTCATGGTTCGAGAAAGCTACCAAGTTGCAGGAGACAAGCATATAAGAGTGAAGAAGCACCTAGAGTATCTACATCGGAACAACAGACCCAGCCTTCTTGCGACAGTAAGATGCATGCAGTCGCATTTCTCTCAGTTTCGACCTTGCTCCTTCAATTACCTCTGGAAGCAATCGCCAGCCCACTCTTGGGTCTCGGAAGCGTGAACGATCCCCGCTTCCAACTCTATGAAGTTCCCACACCTCTTTCAGGTCCCTGCGATTTGGAGCACGGTCCCGAAGGCGCCCTGTGGGGCCAGGGCGTTCTGAATAACATCTTCTTCCGTCTCGATCCCAATACAGGAAACATTGAAGAGTATCCTATCCCTTTTACGACGGCGCTCAGTGCAGAGCCTATACGATTGCCCGGAGTCGCTAAATCTCTGACCGACCGTACGGCCTTCTCCTGCGCGATACGCACAGGTGCTGATGGCAATTTGTATGCCGGCAATGGAATCCGCAACCAACTCCTCCGGATCAACCCAACCACGAAGAAGATCGATGTCTTCCAGATCCCACCCACCGATCCTGCTGGCGATTTGTTCTTTTTCAACGACTTGTATTCAGCCAAGGATGGTATCTGGGTGACTTCGACGACCGCGAACACATTCTCTTTCTTCCCCTTCTCGACTGAGAAATTCGAGACTCACTATGCGCCTACTCCGCTGGCGTTGCCGCTGGGCCTTTTCGTCGCTTCGGACGGTGTCATCTACGTTGCCGAGTTCAATGCCAATAAGATCTTGACTTTCGACCCCAAGACCAAGGTGACCAACGAGTATGTCTTGCCAGAGTTGGCACAGTTTCCTACGGTCATCCGTGCTGAGCGTAACGGCTGGGTTTACTTTGCCATGTTTGTCGGAAACGGTATCGGCCGTATTAACATGGCCACGAGAGAGATTCAACTGTTCCACACTGACAAAGTCGGCCTCACTGGCGCGGAAGACACCATCGACAAGTACGGAGGCGTCTGGCTCAGCAGCCTTACCCGCAATCAGCTCTCGCGTCTGGACACCAACACACTCACGTACAGTTACGTCAAGTTCCCTACTTCGGTCACCAACGTAAATCTTCCTGGGATTTTTGGCGAATTGCCCCCTGTGGTTGACGTGGCGATCAACTACGGTCCAGGTGACAATCTCTGGTTCACTAGCATCCTTTCCAACCAGGTTGGAAGATATAACATCACGGGCCTGTACAATTTATAGAGGTTGGGTCGCAAGCCGATTGCGAGCATCTAATTGCAGAAGTAGAGGCCGCCCGATGAGTGCCTCTTTCTACGTCCCTTGCAAAACTCACCGTTGCAAGGGTGCATGTTCCCGCGTGCCAAACATACCAGGATGCTCCCTGCGACCTTTCAGACGACTAAAAGAGCTACGTTCAAGGAAGACTCGATCGCCGGATCAACTAAATCAGATGAATAACTGAACATACCGTTTTATTAGCAGAAGCGGCCAGGCCATTAGCTAGTAGCCGCGTTTACACACCATAATATCATGAAGCGGCAAGCTGCTTGATTCTCTCAACATAGGAGGACACCGTGTTCGCTGCTGACTGCATTGCCAACGTGCGTACACCACTTGCAAACTGTCAGTCAGAGATGCTTTCGAGCGTGAGCCATAAAGGAGTATTGAACTCTTTTCTTGATCGAAAATGCTATGACGATGTGCTGCCAAAACTGCTCCCCCGCAAACTTAGAGCCGAAGAGTAAATCCCTCCCTGTGTGTAATGACTGTTACACCTTGTTCACAACGATAAATGCAGGGCAATGACGAGCTGTAGAGAGGCACAGTCATATCTTATATCGACGCATCTAACGTAGGGAGTCGTTTAAAAGACGTATTCCGGTGCTGTCGCTCCAGATCCAGAGAAGTTCGTGCCTTGAGACAGCTACAAGTGTGACGGTCTTTCGCCAATAGGGAGGTCGTCTTCCATCACGCAGACCTTGATCCGTCCAACATTATTATAGCCGAGGATGGGAAGGTAAAGGCCGTTCTCGATCGGAAATCTACAGGGTACTATCCTCGTCTCTGGGGTGGCACAAAATCCTCGGTCTCGCAAACGTTCAAAGTTCAAGGTCATACGGAGGATGCAAGAGACGGAGGACGCCAAAAGTTTCCAAGCGTACTTCGTTCGCAGAGCTTGGAGCGTGATATAGAAGTACATAAGACCCGGCACGCAAAGTCTCAATCAAAGCGAAACGTCGTCTTCTGGACATATATCAACAGCTTCCGGCCCGAAAAAGCAGGCTCCATCATAGTTTCTAGACTCGTACCACCCCTTTGCTACGCACAGCTGTGTTTGCGCAATTGGGGGAAAGATCTTGATCGTCACCACTGCATGGAAACTTCAACCTTTTGCATTCTTCCCTTTGCCTTCTCAATGATCAGTCAGTCGATACATGCCACGAAGCTAACGAGTAGTCCATGACAATGAGACCTATCATGACAATGGCGTCTACGAAGAAAGAGGCCCAAACAAAACCAGCAGCGACCGATCCTACTTCTGTATCCCAGCCCTCGTCAAAGAAATATTCAACGACAGAGGCACTTGATGTAGCTGCAATATTTTACCAAGTAGCAGCTGTCGGCGAGTATCAAGTTGACAGAATTATGCACACCGCACAGATCCCCGAGACATTTCGAGGAGGAACAGCTTTGAGCTTGATAGAACAATTTCCATTGGAAAATGTCGACTTGGATCTTCTGGGCCAAGCTACAGAGCCCACGACCCTATCCCAACTTTTGCTTCTTGGCAATGCGCTTGTCGAAGTCATCATCATCTGCAGCCACGAGCTTACGAACACTGATGATCAAAGCAGGTAACGACGAGCTATCGAAGGCACAGTCATATCTCGTAACGGTAAATCTAGCGCAAGGAGTCGTCAACACGAACCATCTCGAGGGCATCGTTGCAAGTTGAGAAAGTATCGTGCTTTGAGGCAACTCTAAGTGTGAGAGTATGGCGCACACGGGGAGGTTGTATCAAAAGCTTTGCGGCGTACAAGCATTTGTCTAGACAACTTGCACCAAGCGATAATAATGACAGCCGAACAGCAACACCAAAAGCAAAACGTACAGCAGCAGGGATTCCCACGTGGTCACCCACCGTAGTACTAATCTGCCGTTCAACTGCTTATGTATGGCAGAGCGGACGGGATGCCCAGTTTTCAGCTGACTGTGGCCGTACGTGAAGCGTGGGCTGACATTTGAGGTTATATTCTGTGCTGAGCAAACAGCCTCTGGTTGCGGATGAGAAATCCTCGTATCTCGACACAGGAACGTCTATGTCCATCTATCGAAATTCCGATAGCGATTTGGCAATCTCATTGGTGATGACCTGAGGCCGTGTGTCCCATCTTCTGCTGGGATGTCTCTTTGGCGTGTTGTGTGAGAAGAGGGAAACACCAAGGAAAATACAAGCGTGCTAAGGCTCGCTAAGCAACGAGATCAACATCCGGACTGTTGAGACGCCGTAGCATCTATTTCGGTCCACCAACGACATCCAAAATTGCTATACATTGCTGCATCGCAGGGAGATGGCGCTCTGCAGCATTACTCTTCGGATTGTAGAGTTGAAAGTGCAAAGTTAAAGGTCGGACCGACGACAGAGATGGTATATCGGGCCCGAAGGATGGCCACCCAGGATTCTGTCTCTTGCGGTACTTGGAAATCAAGATCAACAAGGAATCCCCAAGCCTTCGATTCTTCGCTGTTCCGCCAATGGAAATCTCGCAACAAGTGGAATTCGCGGTACGCGGCGACTTGATCTCCGTCAGCCCTGCTTATCAGGGCAAATGAAAAAGCGGGCCTCGGATTAATCATGGGCAGTCGGATATTCATCAAGGGCTGTGCTTGTGCAAAGACAGCACCAGGCTGTTTCAACCTTTGACACAACACGAAGTTCGTCATTACAACACCTTGATCTCGCTACATTCTGTCGCGTACTTTCGTCAATCGCGAAGGCTGGCCTGATCGTACACTCATTTTATACCAATACGTTTTGCCTATCTCTGAATCTATCTCGAGGCTGGCACTCCTCCATTGACTTACTTGCATCCTGGTTTCACCGTCGCTCTTTTGTACTCTTGCATAATTGCCAAACCACCAGATGACACTGTCTCGCTCGTCATGGCTTGTCAGCACACTCTGCTTGACAGCGCAGCTTGGGTCGGCACTGCAGCTCACCATCAGCAGTCCGGGTAGGATCGCAACAATGCCACAAACTGAAGCGAACAGAAGCTAATTCCAAACACAGACTCTATTAGGTCGACGGCTAGTGTCGTCGCATACGACCTTATGTCATACTATACCGGAAATCGGACTGGAGATGTCCCAGGAAACTTGCCAGCCCCGTACTACTGGTGGGAAGCGGGAGCCATGTTCGGCGAGATGGTCGAATACTGGTACTACACTGGTGACACGACATACAATGACGAAGTCAAGCAAGCTCTGTTGCACCAAGTCGGGGATGACAAAGACTACATGCCAAGGAATCAGTCAAAATCATTGGTATGCAACCTGCTGTGATGGACGCATCGGGGTATCACGTCGCGATTGCTTGACTGACACGATGGTGAACAGGGCAATGATGACCAAGTCTTCTGGGCCTTCAGCGCCATGACGGCCGCCGAGTTGAAATTCGAGGATCCGGGAGATGGACAGCCGTCGTGGCTGGCACTGGCGCAGGCCGTATTCAACGAGCAAGCATCAAGATGGGACACGGAGACCTGCGGTGGAGGATTACGCTGGCAGATCTTCACCTTCAATGCCGGATACGACTACAAGAACGCTATCTCGAACGGTGGTTTCTTCCAGCTGGCGGCACGCCTGGCGCGTTACACCCAGAACCAAACATACGTCGACTGGGCCGAGAAAACGTGGAAGTGGTATGCTGGAACCCCGTTGCTCGATATGGAAACCTGGCAAGTCAACGACGGATCGAGTACGCAGAAGAACTGCTCGGATGCCAGTCAGCTGCAGTGGACCTACAACTACGGTGTCTTCATTGCCGGAAACGCATACCTCTACAATTACGTGAGTCTTGTTCTGCACAACGGCAATGGACAATATGTGCTGACAGAGACGTAGACTGGTGATGGAAAGTACTTGGACCGCCTTGACGGTCTTCTAAATACGACACTTCCAAGATTCTTCCCTGACAACATGGGAGGCGTTCTGGTCGAGGTAGCATGTGAGCCCCTGGGCAACTGCAACAATGATCAACCCGCATTCAAGGGGTTCCTCATTCGATGGCTCGCAGTCACAGCACAACTGGTGCCAGAAGTATACGACCGCATTTTCGAATACTTGCGCAAATCGGCGTCTGGGGCTGCAGGACAGTGCTCGGGAGGAGAGCTAGGAAGACACTGCGGTCGCGAGTGGAACTCGACGACGTGGGACGGAGTTTCAGGAGTCGGCGAACAGATGTCAGCACTTGCGGCTATCCAAGCTATGATGATGGATACAACCGATCTCGCTGCACCCGTGGGAGCGACGACTGGAGGAACAAGTAAGAGCAACCCGAGTGCAGGCACAGGCGCCAGTGGCACGACGGGTAGTAATGGTCTCCCGTCGGTGAACAGAGAGACTATTACGACTGGCGACAAGGCTGGAGCCGGGATCTTGACAGCAGTGGCACTGCTACTTACACTCATCACGGGAGGATGTTTGGTCCTCGAATGAGGGCAACATTTCTGTTCAAATACCCATGATGCGAAAGCAAGTTGAGGATGTGGCTGGCTGGCTCCAGGATGGTATGCACAGTACAAACCAATAATTCTCTTCGTTTCTGATCGTTAAGAATATTCCATTTGTGAATTGCACCGAAATGATTTCTTGACGGTATTCGGTATGTACGGCACGTGATTGGTCAAAGCCGTGTTCGACGGGCGTCGCGAAAGTTGGCGGCGTCAAAGGCAGAGGGCGGACGAGAGACAAGAAGATTGTTCGACATATCACACCACACAATCACAATGCCGCCACGACTCAATCTCCTCTCACGGGCATCGTTATGTCGTCCCACGGCGCCCCATGCGAGTGTAGCTTCGCTATTGCAGCCCTTCCTGCGTAGTGCACAACAACCCCAACAGCAAAGAAACGCCTCGATTCTCTCATCGCTCTCGGACAACTCTGGCGCATACAACAAGAAGATCAGAAGAGGAAGAGGTCCTTCGTCGGGCAAGGGAAAGACATCAGGACGTGGTCACAAGGGTCAGAAGGCGCACGGAAAGGTGCCGCGCAACTTCAATGGTGGTCAAACACGCGAAGAGGTTGTCCACGGTGTCAGAGGTTATGAGAACCAGTGAGTTCCTCTTGGTCTAAGCGTGTAGATTGAACAGACGACTCATACGCAAAACACAGACACTCGATTGAAATGACACCGCTCAACATCAACCGCCTCCAAGCATGGATTGACGCCGGTCGTCTGAACCCCAACGAACCCATCACCCTCAAAGAACTCGCAAGATCACGTTGCGTCCACGGCATCAAAGACGGTATCAAGCTCCTTGCCCGCAGCTCCGAAAAGCTCAGCACCCCCGTCGAAATTGTCGTCAGCCGTGCCAGCGCCTCTGCAATCGCCGCCATCGAGTCCGTCGGCGGCAAAGTCATCACTCGCTACTACAGCAAGCCCTCCATCTCGCGCGTCCTCAAGGGCCACACCGACCCCATTTACAGCATCCAAAGCGCTCCTGCAGAAACACCTCGTCCGGAGTTCAAGTACAGATTGCCCGATCCGGCCAGCAGAAAGGACATTGAATACTACAGAGATCCTGCGCACAGAGGTTACTTGAGCCATTTGTTGCAAGAAGGCCAGAATCCCAGTTTGTTCTTCAAGACGCCTGGAATGGGTCGTGTGGACCACAAGAAGTCCGCCTCCAAGGGTGCCAAATCTGCCACAAAGGGCGAGAACAGGGTTTGGTAGTTTGTGTAATTAAGACACCTCATCCCGTGTATCAATATCATTCTTACATGCCTTTCTCTTGTGCCTGTATTGCCGAATAGACAGCATGGGCTTTTTTTTATTGTGGTGCGACGACAAGTTGATCTTTCTGCATTGATGACATTTGTGTCTTGTTCCATGTGGTTGCTCTGACTCTTATGCTTTACTCATTCTGCATGCGACACCGTGTTCTTACCTATGCTCGTGCGACCCTAAGCGATTGCGTGCCACCAAATTGATGACCAGAATTGCTGGTCTGGTCAGCATGAATCAGAAGAGTTCCCCTCCCCTGTACATGACAGCCAAAGACTGGCCAGAGCGGAAACGAAGGTAGTAGAGCAAAGCGTCCTTTCTGGCGGTGACACTTCTGTAGCTGCATGTACTAATTCGTTGAAGCAGGAGGAGGTCTGGAAACAAGCTTGACATGTCACAGACGGCCGTAACAACGAAAAAGATCTTCCTGGCGGTGACCCTTGTATGTACCTTTGCAAACGAGATGCTGACTCTGTGGTCTTGCAGCGGACATGTTACAACTAGTGCGGGAAGTTTTCAGGAGAGAAGGGAAATGAAAAGTCGGTCGCTTACGGGAACAACAAGTTCGATAGGAGAAGAAGAGATGCGCTTGGGTGCATTGCATGCATGTATGCGCGAATGAAGAACCGCTACTTTACTTTCAAAAGTCCAGCTGAGCGGGTATGGCTAGCTGCGCTGACCACGGGTGGGTCTTTTGATAGCAAACCATATGCTTGATTTGCTGTCCGTGAGGTGCTGAGATGGATGAAGAAAGAGACTTACTTTCCTCGAGTAGGTGACTACCACACCGCCACAAGATGATGATGGGAAAGAGAGATGGACCAACACTGCACCCTGCCGTAGCCTTGCTGCTGACTCTTTCTCGCGACTCATGCTGGTTCTCCTTCTCTTGTGTGTGACTTGTGACTAGGGGCATACGACACCTGCGTAGTGTGGCACAAGCTGGGTGGATCAGAATGGTTTGTTGGCAGGCGAAAAAGGATTCAAGGTGTGGGGTGGGTATGTTGTTCTTCGCATCACATTTCTGATATTGAAAGACCGAGGATTGCCTGTTCGCGCCGCCGCCTCCTTCTCCGCCCGCTCTGGAGATCAAATTCACAGAGACATGGACGTCACGAGACATGGTTATCCGTTGCCTTTTCATGCACACCTTATTCTTGTCCTCGCCAATCCGAGTATCTTTCGAGGTGGATGTTGGAATCTAGACGAGGCGTTGATATCGAATCACCGCTGCAATCCTTTTGCCCTGCCCTTGGCTTTGGCTCTGGCTCCGGGTGGACGACAGACGACGCAACTGTTTATGCTTGTTGGTGATACTATTGACCATTGTCGGCACCTGAGCCAATGAATCGATTTTCTTCAACTTGTGATCACGTCTACAGGAAAATGTGGTAGGTGTACAATCTTGGAACACTATGCGTCACTCCGTCTTCGTCCATCGATTTTCTCTGCATCTCCACTCTTGCATGCCACATACCGAGTCGACAGACCAGAGATTACGTCGTCAAGAAGCGCCATCTCGCTTGATTGACTTTTTGTCATTTGCATAATGGTGCCTTTCTGCTCTTCTACCTTTGAGGCGTGAGGGAGCGAGTGAGGGCAAACGCCTCTTTTCTTTTCAGCCCTCAATAATATCTAGGGCGTTGCTGGAATCTGGGTCTGGTGGGAACATGACTTTGCTTGTTTACTCGATAGGCACGACCAAGGGCAGTTTGGGAATGTGGTCATCTTTTTGAGGCTACTTGTCCCGTAGGAACGCGGAAGTTCAAACCTACTCAAACGTAAACGCCTCCATTCTTTTGGGGAAATCGAATTATTTGGTTTTTCCTTGACTTCTCCCAAGGCTCAAAGCTCCCTCTCTCTTCATGGGCAAAGAAGAACACGAACCACTTCCCGCCCGTTTCGCCGGTGCGGCTGCGGTCATGCAGGGTTCATGGACCGAGGAGAGCGGGAGCGACGAGAGACGAGATGGGACAAAGGACAGATGAAGCTCACACGCCACAAGGTTCAAACAAGGTATGAGTCCGGCATCAACTGCGTCGACACATGATACGTGGGTGATATACGTGGTCGATGCTATTTCTCAAAGTACCGCGTCGCACATCGGGATCGCGACCGGCAATATTCAGGGAGCCGGGTTGCGGGAGCAAAGCAAAGGGGAAGGGTTGGCTGACAGCCTTTCGCTGAGTCTGTACAGTATTGACATGGGTGACGGACTATGCCACCTGCCGACCCCGGTCGCGGCGGTCGCCTGCATACCTTTGGGAAAGGAGCAACTTCCGCAACGATGCGATGATGTGTCAGTGTGTTTTGACTTTTGATTTCGATCTTTTGATTGTCAGCTAGAACGTGCCTCGGAGCGATGGAAATGCAAGATGCAAGGCTACAAGCAAGGGGTTAGTTTCCATACAGTTTCCACAGCTGCCGCCGCCGCCGTCCAGAGCTGCGTGGAATCAGATGATGAGACATGCGCGGTGGTTTGAGATTTGGAGCGCGCAAGCTTACTTCTCGACGATGCCCGTCCGGCAAACAAAGTTCCTGCTCCACAGCAGACCTCCTTCCCGCGCAGCGTCGGTCGCGAGAAAAGATGTGGCTGGGCTTTGCTGATCCTACGGGCATGCCGGCTGGTCGACCGCACTCTTCAGGTCTGCGCATGATGCCAGAGAGTCAGGTCTTGTGGCATGTCTATCGATGGCAACTTCTTCTCTGGTGTTCCGGGATCGTGCCTCCTATCTCCAATCCGATAGTGGGCAATCTTCAATATTACAAGCCTGGAGGCTGGCTGGGCTCACGAGGCGCTTCACGCTAGATGTGAAATCCCAAAAGTCGTTTTCGTAAATCCTCTCTTGTGACCTTGTGGACACGGTGGAAAGATGATCATCTAATGGAAAATCACCGAATCCACACCCTCGCATCGAAACGATGCCTAAGTTTTTTTCCTTCGTATGTGCCCCATCCACAACAGGGAGTGCGCGGCACAGAAAGGGGATAGCAACATAGGCAAGGTGGAGAGAGCAATAATAAGATGCAGGAATGGAACAAGCGCATCGCTGGATTACTAGTCCACATGATCTTATCAAAAGGAAAGAAAAGCGGTGGACAACAACTGTACAGCAAAGCAGAAACAGGAGGTCCAGACAAGAGTACGAATTGCTCCGTCTCGAATGCACTAGCGAAGAGCAAAAAAACGGGCAGCAACAAGCGTTGATTGGTCTTTGTATGGACGACTCGCGGCCGTCCTCGGGAGTGGGAGCAAGATTTCAGGATTTGGTGGTGACATTTTGCCTTTTGGGTCCTTGTCTGGTGCGCTCCACCACCGCTCCCCGTCAATCCGTCCCGCTGCGCTTGCCCGTGCGTGTCTCTGTTCCTTTGGTGTGGATCGTATGGAGTCACAGCTGGATGCTGTTGGATGGTCAAACACAGGCGACGGCGGTTATGCGAACAAGGAAGGTTGTCATCACGAGTTGGAAACGAAAGTGAGATCGATCTTTCACGCGTCCAATCATTCGCATGATCCTTGTCCTTGCTCGGTAACGGTTGCACTTGGGGCACAGCTGTCGCTTCTCTTTTGATGACGAATTTGATGATGAAGAGACCTCCTTGTTGCTGCATCTGATCTCACTTTCCCAACCTCAGTTACGAAACAGGAGGTCACATCCATGCATACACAAGAATAGGTCGGGAGCACAGGCACCCTTTCTATCGAGCGTCTCTCATCAACGTCCGACCGCATCCAGGAAAAGCATGTACGGTAGGTCATCAAACGATTCGCCGAGACGATGATGCGAACGCGTTGCGCGAGGGCGACTTTCAGAATCAATCAAACTCGCTCATTTGGAATAGCGCCCTCTCACCCCACACATGTTTCCACACGCTATCCGCCCAGGCTGAGCAAGACCTGTGCTTTTCGCTAGCCCTTCGGATATACGGTCTCGGGGCTTGCTCATTATCATCGTTCATGAATCGCGATATGATGTTCTCGTTACCTCGATAGCAAGGATGGAACACGAAACGGGCGACATGGATGGATGTTATTATCTTTTGATGATGTGGTCCCGCTCCCGTGCTGCATGGCTTATCCACAGACAAGGACAGTCGTGTCAGCTGCTGTCTCGGACATTCCGCCAAGTCGGTACGAGCAGGCATGTTGCAACAACTGTACCTGTAGTGCTGATGGTTACTGCACAGATACCTGCAACGATTTTTTTCGGTGCACCATCCATCGTCCAAACATGCGACTCACGCCGGGAGGTGGCGATAACTCAGCAACATGATCAGGGACATGCCTTGTCTAGTCTATCCACCCGTCAAGGCTGATGCGGCCACCAGTCGTGACTTGCAAACAAGTGCCAACGGCTTTTGATGTTTAGAACTCGCTGATCCTGACTGATACCTACTATTGAAGATCGAAAAATGGTCACGCAAGGCGCCTAAAGTTTTGAGCATGCCGCGCGTGTGTGCTATGCTCGCCTGCTTGCTCGGAATCAAGTAACCAAGGAGTACGCCCTAGCGATGTGATGCAATCTTTGCAAGCAGCCGTTCAATGCTGCTCAAGCCAGCTGGTAGGTACTAAGACATGATGCGACGCCTTCGGCATGGGATACGGACAACGATGGAAGTGATATTTGACTCGTCACCGCTCAATAGACTTTGTGTATCGCTTTGGAGCCAGAAGCAGCGTGCTTGGTAAGGCAGATGAGAACGAGTTATGGTCCCGGGAGATGGATCCAGATTCCTCGCTTGGTTGGGAAAGGTAATGATTAGCATCCAAGCCCTGGCGCGTGGTACAGCCAGCGAACGGTCAGGAGGAAAGTGGAATTGCAATAATTGCGGTGCTGTGCTGTGCTATCTGCACCATGCGTGACAAGACAAAGATAGCGCTCGCTTGCTTGAAGCACAATCAATGCCAGTGCACCATTGAAAGCGAATCGACGCGACAGTGATGAGCCACGGCTCACGGCAGTTACGAATAGGCAAGAGCTGTAAATCCTCCTACGGACGAGTGCCACTTCCTCGGCTTTAGCGAATAGTGAGTTCCAGAATGAGATGATACTGCTGCTTACTCGAGACCTTCTTTTCTAATTAGACATGGTGGGTCATGAGTAGAAGGAAGGGCGGAAGTCTAACGCCGGCGGTAATAACCATTTAGGGAGAAACGCCAAAGACTCATCGGCATGATACCTATAAAAATCATCAAGTCATCAGCATGTTAGAGACAAGTGTGCATAATACGCTGCTCGGGCAAATCGGATATCGTATCGCTTAGTCGCCCAGGCTGCTGCGTGTGGGTCGATGTATGCAAGACGAAGCGCGGGGAGATTTTTGAGATACGGACTGGTCCGATTAAATTAGCTCGCCAGCCGGCAGCAGTTTGGAAGTCTTGAGTATAATTTTGCAGGCTGTCGCGCGCAGGTGGTACCAAGGCCGTGTGAGACGGACTGAGCCAGCCAAGCGTCGTCGTCGGTTTGCGTCGCCAGTCGCAGCTAACGCAACGATGGCTTGGGGGCCGTGATGCTTCCTTTGCAAGGTTTTTTTCTTCTGTCAGAGGAATTTTGATTGCTATTTGCCGGCCCTTTTGTGGCTGCCAAGGTTAGCGTGCGGTTTGACGAATCAAAAGGCAGTGCAAGTGCCCTTGTCTTTGATCATGATGAACAACAAGTCAACAACCTCGAGCCGCACAAGCCGCGGAGGTCATGCACACCCGTGTTCGAGCATATATACGCCGGTTTTGTATGGATCGGAAGCGCGAAGGATGGAAGGTCACTGATGAGTTGTTGCATACATGGTTTTATCCTTGAACTTAATTTTGACGCGTGAGCGGTGGGATCTGGCACATCCAATACTTGATTCGGCCATGGTCAAAATTGTCGATGATGTGGGATGCGAGCGTTCGTTACGTTGCTTGGTCAGGCCGACATCCGTCGGCGCGCATGGTAGCCAGCAGCAGCACAGAAGGAGCAGCAGCAAGCGACATCAGCTCCCGCAGGGAGTAGCGGCAGGCATGGATCCCAAGGCTGGGTGATGATTGACGGTCCATGATCGTATCACAATTTTCTCTTTGCTTGGAGCTTGCGAGGGATTCGTGTTGGTCGGGCCGGGCGGGCTTAAGGGATGTGCTTCTGGCAATCTCGCAGCGACCCAGGGGCTGGCACAGTACGAGCTACGCAGGGCGTGTGGGCAGCTTTGACGAGACACGACGATGATACAGTAGTTAGGTAGAGCCGGCCTAATGCGGACTGCCCTGGAATCGGAGCGCAGGCAGCCGGAGGGGCAGTCGGTTTGGCTTATGAAATGCTAGCCAACAATACAGTATCCGCCGAGCTAGCAGTGCTTGGACCGCAGTTGATGTCAACGTTTCGACCCTCTTTTTCCCTTTCGCATCTGCGCCTCTTTGCGGTCAAGGTCTTGGGTCCATGTCTGGAACCTACCGACCACTGATTCACACTTCACGCCGGGCAATCCTCACGAACGTTGTGGTTTGCCAGGTCCGCCGGGCTTTCCGCCATGAT
Source organism: Aureobasidium subglaciale EXF-2481 (assembly GCF_000721755.1). Lineage (NCBI taxonomy): Eukaryota > Fungi > Ascomycota > Dothideomycetes > Dothideales > Saccotheciaceae > Aureobasidium > Aureobasidium subglaciale. Next base: position 67,832 of record NW_013566978.1, on the reverse strand, counting down.
CATCCGAAGGCTCTTTCTTCGTTATTGCTGGCTGCCTGCGTGCATCCGTAATGTACCCTGTGCTGCTGGTGGTGCTTGACGAGCTGGCCTCCACTAAACTCCGCAGTGTCATGGCCACGATGGAATAACGTTTGGTCAGACTCGTCTTGGTCTGCCGTCCGTCGTTGCTGTCATACCTTCTGCCTATTACCCATCTACTTACATGCCTGACCCTCACTCACATCTCCTTCCTATCCCGCTCCTTGCTTGACTGTCCACACCTCCCCACCTGGATAGCACGAGCCTCGACCGTGCCTTGTTGTTACGAACGCACCCTGGGTCATGCAATAATTCTTTGCTCAAACAAGAAGTCCATGACATCCGTCCTGCTCTCTGACTGACAGCAACCCACTCTTGCCCATCACACCTTCCCGTCTGCCTCATGCTGTCCATGTATCCGCCGCCAGGCATTCACTTCCGCAACCCTTTCGTCGACTCTTCGGCCTCGACGTCTCAGAACTTTAGCCACTCTCACTTCAAGCTCGACCTTGACATCCAATCTCCTGCTGGCTCGGCCAAGGTCACATTCCCTACGAATAAGCCCCTCACGCCACCACCGGACATGAACAGCGTTGCCTCCCATGTGCAGCCTCAGCACAGTAGCTACTATGGAGAGAGATCTTCTGCCACTCCGGTCAAATACGAGCACCGCAAGTACGACCAGGCCACATACGACCAAAGCCACAGTCACAGCCAGAACCAAGTGCACCTACCAAAGCCCGATGTCAGCGCTGCGAAACCACCGAGTCCGGTCTACCAACCACACCCCGTACACTTCATCGACCCTCCAACCAACAAGAGAGATTCTCACATGAGCGCAATTGCTCCCTCGCTGCAAATCCCACGATCGGTGAACAGCAGCCAAGGGAGCATTGCTGAGCTGGCAGCACAAGTGAGTGATTGATAGTTGCTCACACAATCTTGGCATCTTGCTGACTCGAACTAGATCACATGCCTTTTCTGGTTCGAGAGCTCTACCACGCTAGACCGTGCCGACGATCCCACGACGACATACAATGTACAATCGCTGGTACCCGAAGCCATCCCTACAACAGGTTTCCGCAAGTGGGTGACAACCATCCTGTCCACTACCCAAGTGACGCAGAATGTCATCATCCTCGCTCTGCTGTTCGTCTACCGCCTGAAGAAGCTCAACCCGAGCGTCAAGGGAAAGCCTGGCAGCGAGTACCGCCTGCTCACAGTAGCACTCATGCTCGGCAACAAGTTTCTGGATGATAACACATACACAAACAAGACCTGGGCCGAAGTGTCTGGCATATCGGTGGCTGAAGTGCACATCATGGAGGTCGAATTCTTGAGCAACATGAAATACGCCCTCTTCACATCTGCCGAAGAGTGGGGACTCTGGCAGAGCAGACTGGGCCGCTTCGCCAGCTTCTTTGACCGCGCTTCAAGACCCATGCCTCAACTGCCACACACCCTTCCTTCGCCTCCTACGTCAAATCACGCCTCGCCTCCCTACTACAGTGCCTCCAACAACCCGCTCACTCAATCCTTCCCTCAGTACCAATCTCCTCTCGCCCAGCTTCCCGATCTCGCCTCACAACTCTCGCGCAAGAGAAGTCTCGACGCCTACACGGAGCCTCCAGCCAAGCGCATGACCCCGGCTTACCCTCCTCCTGCTCAGATCCATTCACAATATGCTCCGAGAGTCACTTTGCCAAGTCTCGCTCTCCCACAGCCTCACTCCCAGCACTCTCAGCACCTTCATCCTCAACTGCCCCCTATCAATTACTCGCACCTCCCCATGAACCAGGTGACCCAGCCCCCTATTTCGTGGACCCCAGCAACTTCCATTCCAGCTCCGATCTCGCACGCCACTACGCCCATTGGCATGACTTCAATGCCACAGTCTGTCGTTCAGTCGAGACATCAGAGTCCATTCCCTACCTCTGCTGCTGGTTCTCCTACCGACGGACACTACCAACCTGCAGGTCAGGCTCACCTCTCTCAGTTGTCGCCATCCTACTTCTTGGCTCAGCGTAACAGCCCTTACCGACCAGTTCGTGGTGTTTCGACTCTGCTGGTACCCCCTCCTTCCCGCGCTATGCAGCAACCCCAGAATGTTCAGCGTGAACAGATGCATTATCAGCCGCTTGGACGTCCCCAGGAGCGTCAACAAGGTCGTCTGCCTTATATCGAGAGCCAGTGGTTCGAGGGAAACCCTACATCCGCCAACCAATGGTACTCGCAGAACCAGCAACACCAGCAATTGCCCCCCACCTCATTTTACAACAGGGTCTAGAAAACTACATGTTGGTCGAGGTCTAGAATGGGCTAAAGCACCTTTCACTTCTTCTGTACCATATTCCTGAAGATGGCCTATACATGGTCGATCTGCTACCCCCTTTTCTCTTTTCTCTCTGTCACGGTTCCTGCATTCCACTCGCATCCAAGCTCGGAGTTAATGATTTTCTGTTTTTGAACGAAACGGGCTGTTCACAGAAAGCGAGCGAATTTGCATTTCCACCCCGTCCTACACATTACAGCGGCGTCTTTTTTCGCGATGGGCACGATACCACCTCTGTTGTAGTTTTGCGCCCCTGATTAGCGAGTCTTTTGACTTTTTTTTTTCGGCATGCAAGTCTTTTGGAAAAGACTTGCCATAGAATTACGGCTCCTTCCTGAATTAGATTGAAATTTGCCAACTTGAACTCGTATCTGTGTCCTTTTTGTGCAAGTTGTTTTGGGATACAATTATGCGTGTTGTTCTGTGGATCTCTGCTATGCTCGCTAGTTTTATGCACGTCTTACGTCACGGTAGTTCGAATTGTGAAGGGAAGGTCAAGTATATCTCAACCACCACTTTTGCTACATTCAGTCTGATCAATTTCTCGTCGTTTCGATCGCCAGCCTTAAGTACCTTTCTTTTGAGATATAAACACATTTGCTTTCCTGACTATAAACGTGGAGCAGGAGCATACGTCTGGTGACTTGTATTAGATCATGGTCAGACCTTGGTGCATCAGCTTTTGGAAACCATAAAATGGGTTATTGACCGCCAACGACATCGGTATGATATGAAACTGATCTATGATGTACAAGTTATACAGAGATATCAGTTCCAGTACATGTGACCGCCACAGTCGGTTGTTGAGGACGCTGAGAGTGCGTTACATCCTTTGAGTTCATGCAAGTGGTATGACCCTGGCTATATTCTGCCTTGACCGCACTTTCCATGTCGAAACACTTTTGGTGAAAATTTGATTTTTCTTATACATGGTTCACGATTAGGAAGGGAGGGGTACAAAAGAAGAGGGATAGAAATGTGGAGTAGAGATATGCCTCACGGCGAGACAGAATACGGGAGTGGGATTCTGAGATAGTGTAGCAGATGAGAGCAATTTATGATGGTCGTTCTCCCATAATGGAGTACCTGGGCGCTCAGTACCTGGTGTGAGCATCTGATCCGATCGCTGTCACTGTCCAATGTTGCTCCACAGTTTCGTCTTTTTTGAGCATGTGATATGTTGTGAAAGTAATGTCCATCTTCGCAGCCCTTGCGAACCTCGACACGACTAGAGGGAAGAGCTAGAGCAGATCAAATCACCTCGCTCTCTTCGTCATTGGTGTTCTCGATGAGCTGCCAGAACTCTGCCAATCCGTAACAGCCATCCCAGAGTATCTCCATGCGCCGAATCCATGAGATACGACATTCTCTAACTGCTTCCCGCGTCTTCCTGAACAGTTGTCAGCGACGGAAATCTTTGGTCCTCACTACAGATCGGGGATCGATCGATGTCACGAAAGAGTGAGGTTCTACTCCCTGCCGTTTAATCTCGAATATACGAGTGACAGTACGGTACATCACAGAGAAGAATTTCGAAATTGGTCTTCGACACAGTGAATGACCTTGTGCCTCGTTATCATTAAGTGGGATTACCTATCCGACAGTTTTTGTTTAGTTAGGCTTCAGACCGTCGTTGTAGTTGTCAAGCGGAGCAACATGCTTAATGGTATCCCACAAGGCATCAATCTTCTCCACAACTTCATCAGCAAGAGGACCATGGTCAAGGCCTTCCAACGTCTCCTTCAACTGCTCGAGACTGCTCGCACCAACGATGATTCCATCACCATGTTCAGGCTTCAATGCGGAATTGTACTTGACCCAGCGATATGCCAGTTCAGCACGCGAAATACCTGCCTCGCTGGCAATCTTCTCCCAATCTACGAGCGAGTCCAGTAGCTGAGGTCTGGCGTACATGTTGGTGTAGATTGCACCGATCATCTCGAGCCCAAATCTACCCTTTCCATCGAGGACTTCTTGCTTTGTCTTGGTTAAGAAGCCGCCAGCCAAGGGGCTGTAGGCGTAGAAGGAGATACCAAGCTTGCGAAGAGTTGGGAGAAGTTCGGTGTCTTGACGACGGGCTACGGGCGAGTAATTGCCTTGATAGACCGAGGGCTTCACGAGGCCGTTCTTCTCGCAGTAGTCGTAAACAGCTTCGACGTCGCTGGCGGTGAAGTTGGATAGGCCGAACCGCTTGAAGACGCCAGCCTTGTAAAGCTCATTGACAGCGGAAAGAACCTCAGCATTGGGCTCGGTTGGAGATGGCGAATGAATGTAAAAGACGTCAAGTGCACCGAGCTTCTTTGAGCTCTCGTGTCCGTTCTCGAGGATGGCATCCTTGGTGTTGGCTTGTGGGTTGAAGCCTCCGGGAGTTTTTGTGTCGACAATGAACTGCTCGCCGGCCTTTGCTTCTCCCAGAACCTGCTCAGAAGCTCCGTAGAGCTGAGCTGTATCGATAGTCTCGACTCCGTAGGCCTTCAGAGTCTTGAAGACTTCGTGACAATCCTCTACAGTTTGGAAGGCGCCCCTACCCACACCCGCTCCACCGAAGATGGTCTTGATTCCTGATCCAGGCATTGTGATTAATTCTGTCGATGTGATGGTTGAGCTGTGTTAGTGAGGAGAACAAGTAGGCCACTCAGTACCTTTAATACCGTCCGCGGCTTGAGATGTTGTCGATCATCACCGATAGTCGGGAAACTGTCACTCCGACCCATATCACAGCGGACAGCCGCCAGCCGTGACATCGCTCCTCCACGCCTAGGACGGTATGCTCATTTGTAAGCAAGTCTCATGAAGATTACAAAGCGAGCCATCTTGATCACACCAGGATCGCAGCGAGTATGTGCCACATCACAAGGCAGCAAGATGTTGCCAGTCATTGGAGACCAACTGTCCGGAAGACGTGATTCTGAGATTACACGGCGAGATTCTTGCGCCCGACCGACTGGCAGAGTCGGGCGGACATCGCGGGGGAATTGCGTGATGTTTTTGAGCATCATTGCGATTAGTGCGTACATGAATGAAGTACATGAAGACGACTTTCTTCTCCCAGCTCAAGATTTCCAAGTCTTCACAGCCCCCAATAGGAAATCCCAACTGGATGTAAAAATGGAAAGGTTCAAAGTCAAAGTGGTATTGACTTTGTTGGCAGCGCCAAGAACAGAACAAAAGCAAATCTAGCATCCTTCGGCGTGGCGTCCAGAAGGACAGCATGCTCGGCGCACATGCCAAAGGTGACAGCCTTCGAACTCCTTTTCGGTCAAACGACAGGATTGCGGGTTCTTGTATCCAGGGGGAATTGCGAGTCTATTGTCGCAATCAAAGGAAGATTGCGCGATTCTCAAGCTGAAGTGCACAGGCACAGTGGGGTGGGTCGTGAAGTACAGAAGATGGAGAGCGATATACTTCCACACCCTTTTCCCCAACTGTCTAGGATTCTGTGAAGTAACAAGCAAGCCGTTGGTGAAAAGCGCAAGTCTCAGCAGAATAGGTCACAGTCAGCAAGGGAGTGTGTCCTTGTGTAGCTCGTATCAGCTTGGCGGGCAACTCCTGGCATCCAAGACCTTGCCTTATCGGTGCTGGCCTTGCGCATAACTCGAGATTGGGAGGCGTAAGTTGGTTGGAGTTGGCCATCGTATCGAGCGTAGAGAATCGCAACCGTCGCCAAAGTTGTATGTTAGCCGCCATGTCATAATTTAGCCCTCCACCCTTGACCCTTTCCCAGCCGCTGGTCAATTTCCTTCGTACGGCAATAATACCATCTGCTTTCCTGCATTCTCTCTTCGTCTCTCGTTTCCCAACCCGACTCTCGTTCAACCACACCCGTTCAAACAGCCTGCTGCGGTGGTGAAAGCACATTAGCTGCCCACTAATCCTCATCACCAACCATGGCACAAGAACATCTCCTCCCTCCCCCTTCGCCGGTGCCCCAACTCCGCCGCAGACCGACGTTTCGCAACACGAAGACTTTCTGGATCCCGCTTGTCACCATTGTCATCTTCTTGTCCATCTTCTTCACTCCTCTTCCTCGCACTTACGATGAACATCGCGACGCCGTCATTCAGTCCATCACGGACACAGCAAAGGATGTTCTACCGCCAGCTCTCTCGCACGACAACTGGCATCCTACCGACTTGGGCAACGTAAAGGCCAAATACGCCTTCGCAACCTTCCTCGCCGGAAACGCTGCCCCCGACGAGAACTGGGAGAACGACCACTACTTTGTTGCGACCCGCATCCTCGCATACCAGTTGCTACATGCACCCGAGACATCCTCTCGCGACAAGTCGATCCCCTTCGTTGTGCTGGTCACCGAGAATGTTTCGGAAGAAAAGAGACAGAGATTGCGCAAGGATGGAGCGGTTGTCGTGGTCGCAGACTTTATCAAGGCCGACTGGGTCAAGACCGAGACTAGCACGTGGCAGGACGTCATGACAAAGCTACGTCTGTGGGAGCTGACGCAATTCGAGCGCATCTGCTTCCTCGACGGCGACACTGTCTTGGTCGAGCCTCTGGACGCCATCTTCGACGATGAAGCAGTAAAGACTCGTGGCACTTTGACCCAGCCCGCTGCGACAAAGTCGGATGAAGGAGTCATGCCCCTGGAGTACAACTTCGCCGGTGTGCCCGAGATGATGCGCGAACACGGCTATCCTCCAACCAACGAGCACCACGACTACCCCAACGTCGGCTACCTCAATGCCGGCTTCTTCGTTTTCCAGCCCTCGCGCGAGATGTTCGATTACTACATGTCGCTACTCAAGCTGAACGGCCGCTTCGATCCTCAATTCCCGGAGCAAAACCTGTTGAACTACGCCCATCGCCAGGACGGCAACATGCCCTGGACCCAACTCGGCAACGAGTGGAACATCCACTACCCAAAGGTCGCCGACCTTCTCGGTGGCGTTAAGAGTCTGCACGAGAAGTGGTGGAATCCCGAAGTCAAAGACCTCAAGCCTTACATGGAGAGCTGGCGCTGGAGAATGGAGGGCCATTTCGAGGCAAGAGATCATATGCTCACGAAAGAGTACCAAAAGCATGGGATTGACCAGACATCATAATTGTCAGCATATTAGAGAGTTCTTGGATTTTGGCGTTTCTTGGCTGGTTTCTGTTTTCTTCACAATATCTTGATTAGAGCACCGCAGGGAAGCATAGGCGTCGACGATGACGATTGGCTCGGTGCCATGGGAGGCAAGGCTGACATACTTCTACTTTTACATCATTAGGCCACACCGGCTGGTTCAAGGCTTGCTTTGCAGCCACTTTTTACTCATACGAACATAATGCATTTATTCATAATCCATATTTCAGATCAGTCCGAATTCTTAGGGGCATCAATGTCCTGTGGAACAGTCCTTGCACTCGACACTTTCAAGACAATATCAATCTGTAGTAGGATCTGTAGTAGGATCTCCCTTCAAAAAGCTCCGTCTCACATGAGAGCCGAGATGACGGTCTATCCTTTCATGCGTATGTTGCTGCTCTTCGGAAGGCTTGCGGACTAGAGATCGGGATCTGAGTATCCATAGGAGTCCTCCGGTGATGGCGAAGAAAGATAGGATGCCGGCATGCTGACGACTTGATGGAAGAATTAGAGAAAAGTAGCCTGTCAGATGTTCACGGTCCGCTCACAGATATCCGATAGTGCCGCGACGAAACATGGGGCTAGGTCCGGCCATTATGGTAGTGCTTGATACAGAGAGACTTTATGGCAATAGTGTTTTATAATACTAGGCTGTTGACAAAGGCTGATAAACAGCGGGATTTGGTGAGCTTCTGAGTGCATCGAAGGTGGCCTTCATTGACTTGGCTATCACTTTACTAATGGCAGGAGCGACGAAGTGCATCGTAGCGACTTCCAAGCAAACCTTGTGACAATTGCGTCTCTTCCACCACATCACTCCTTGATCGACTGTCAGGAGAAGTTCACGCCTATCTCCCCACTGAAGGCTCCGTTGTCGGTAGGATATGCGATTCTCGTCAGCAGGCTCATGTTGCCGGGCACCCGCTCCCATCAACTATACAGGGGAGACCCAGTAGTTGGATCGTAAGGATTGCCCTGCAGTTGAGGACTGCATTCGAAGCAGCATGGTGAAGCCGTCGTGGTCCTCTAAACTTCGGCGGAAAGTCGAGCCGAGAGCGACCAAAACCAACTCGCGACTTTCGATCCTCACAACTTGCAACCTTGTCAGCTTGCATCACGCATGCAGATCCGACGTGGGAGCGCGACAGAAGCAGCAGACACATGATAACGATCCTATGTCAATCTTTCCCCTCATGAAAGGCTTCTCAGCACTTCAAACAATGCTTGTCTTCAGCTTGCAGATCACAGCTATCAGAAGAATCACGTCCATTCAGCCTACGTCTGGGAGAAACGGCGACTACATGATTTCCCCATTGCTCACTATAAAGTAGGCTACACACGGAGTGAGATGTAATCACCGTACGACTACAGGCAATCGATGTATATCACGACTAAGCATGTTCGTATGCAGATAGCCATGTTACTCCTGGACACATCCCATACACCACATTATAATTCCAGACGGCGGTCTGCACGGCGGGAAGATTTCCACCACTCCCATCCCCGCACGAGGTTGCACATCATTAGCTTGGCCAAAAGCTTGAGAACCAGCGATATGGGTCCAATCAGAATCTCTGATATGTGGTTCGATCCTGCGTTATCCTGTTTCTGTTGCTTTCTGGCCCAGGCACGCTCAACACCTCCTCTCGTATAACGCACCTATCTCGCAATCCCCCACGGATGTCCGAAGGAAGAATACAGCTTTCTTCATGCCCTCGGCCAATCTCCGCTCGCTATGATCTGGGTATCGCTGTTGACGTGCTAATGTTGAACACAGATCGTCGCGAGGAATGGCTTCTTGTCGTGACAATCCCGAATTACCCTGGCTGACCTATGCGAGCATGGGTCGCGTGCCACTGTCTCTGGCCGACCCCTCGGCCTGTAGTCATCGATGCCCAGAGATCGAGCTCTATGAATGCATGCTACGATAACGTGCTGCACATTCGTGGTTTGCGCTTGCAAGGGTGAAAGTCCGCAGGCTGTCAGGTAGGAAGATGTTCGGAGTTAAGACTCGTCTGGTCGAGAATTGAAGTTATTGGAGGAGTGTCATAAGTAGTCCTGTGGTGTCCCCAGATCCAGTTCTCATTTTGCCTCTATCATTTCAATCGTACTCAAGATGATTGCTCTCTCTGGCTCACTCGCACTGCTAGGAATAGGCTTTGCGGTGCTTTTCTGGTTGACACAGGTATGTCTAACCATATCAACATCTTCAAAGGCTTTTGCTGACGCTAGCTCGATATTAGGTTATATATATTTCACTCACCTCACCACTGAAAGACGTGCCGGGCCCATGGATTAGTCGCTACACTAATCTAAAGCTGAAGTTCGCTGTCACCGGAGGACGCCGTATCTTCTACATCGACGATTTACACAAGAAACATGGCCCCATTGTCAGGATCTCGCCCACAGAGATCGCCATCTCAGACCCTGCTGCTTTCAAGCAGATCCATGCAGTCTCTTCCAAATTTGCCAAGGACATCTGGTATGAGAAGTTGACGAACTTCCCTCGTCTGAGTGTCTTTACCATGCGCAACCCTCGTGAACATGGTCAACGCAGGAAGCTCTTTGCTCGTGGCTTTAGTAAGACTTATCTTAGAGAACACTGGGAGCCTACTGTGCGTCAGAAGACTTTGCTCGCTGTGGAGAAAATCAAAGTCGACGCTCAGACTGGTGTTGCTGATCTTCTCAAGTGGTGGACCTTCATGGCTACAGACATTGTTGGTGTCCTTGGCTTCGGCGAGTCGTTTGGTATGCTTGAGCTTGGGAAGGTAAGCCGCTTATGTCTTTCAACACTGCCAGTATGTTGACCAAGCTTCACCAGAAAACCGAATACATCCGTGTTCTCGAAGCAGCTCTCATCGGCAACGGCATCGGCGCCGAGATGCCATGGCTTCGTGCCATCGGAAGTCGCATCCCCTTCAAACCATTAAAAGAAGCCTTCAACTCGAGCGCGTATATCCTCGGCTACGGCACAAAAGCCGTCGAGAATGCACGCAAAGGCGGTCAAGACTCCAATCTCATGGCGACCATCATGGCCGAAGCCGAAAAAGGCGAAACCTGCGTCGACGATATGGACGTCCGCACGGAGTCCACCAGTCTCATCTTCGCCGGCTCAGGCACAACTGCCAATACCATGACATTTCTCTCATGGGCAGTCATATCACGACCACAACTTCGTTTGACTCTGGAAGAGGAAGTCGCAAAACTTGGCGAAAACTTTACTGATGCAGACTTGGAACAACTGCCTCTCCTCAACGCCGTCATAAACGAAACATTACGTCTCTACTGCGCAGTCCCTGGTAGTCTTCCTCGCGTGGTACCCGAAAGTGGGGCGACGTTGAATGGCTACTTTATCCCCCAGGGCACCACAGTGAGCACTCAAGCCTACACCCTCCACCGTGACGAAAACCTCTGGCCAAATGCCCTGACGTAGGTTTTTTCCTTCCTTTCCCACCACTCTTTTCTTCTTTCTCTACTAACATATTTCAAGCTACGATCCCACTCGCTGGCTCAACGGCAAAGAACAATCTCCAGCTGCAAAAAGCACATTCTGCGCTTTCGGCGCGGGAGCATACAGTTGTCTAGGCATTAACCTCGCATGGATGGAATTAAGATATGCGACTGCGTTTTTGTTCCGTGAGTGTAGAGGTATGCGTGTTTCTCCGGGTATGGCGAAGGGTTGTATGGACTTGGAGAATTACTTTGTTATTGTGCCCAAGGGGCACAAGTGTGAGGTCACACTTCGTGGCGAGGACTAGATAGAGTTGCAGAGAGCTGGGGCGGAGGGGGTTTCTACAATGTGACGAGGTACAAAATAACAAAGGTCGTCTAGAGCCATGCATCTCGTGGGACACGAAGTTGGGTCTTGTGGTGAATTAACGATTATTTGTTTGATCAGAGTACAAAAAGACTAGTCCATTTTACTAGCAATACCATACCATACCATACCATACCATACCATACCATACCATACCATACCATACCATACCATACCATACCATACCATACCATACCAACCATACCATACCATACCATACCATTCCCTATCTATTGTACCCCATCCACCGAGGTCCGCCTAAGTCAAGAACACTAAACGCCGCAAGTAACAATAGAGACAGCTCTGACAATCTAAGCGTGTAAGGGTGAAGACGGGACGACAAATGAAAGCGTCCAGAAGCTTGCGCTCAACGCACTATGGTCTCGAATACTCGAAAGCTAGTACAAAGTCAACCGACCTGAGTGCTGTCCGTCCAAGCACTGGATTCAAAGCCAGGAAGGAAGTGGCCAGGTTGAGATCTTCTAAGCAGATCATTTATCATTCCGTCGTTCTTAATTCCGTCGATTCGTTGCCAGCTGTCGCGGCATGACTGTTCGGGTGCGTTTGCAATATCTTGGATGGCGAAGCTGTCAAGATGTTCTTGACGCTGTTCTTGTCGATGTCCATTGTCTTTCCATGGGTAGCAGCACTCTGAACTCGATTCGCCGGCGGTCTTGAACGGTCTCCTAATCAGGTCATGCAAATCGCGAGCAGTGTTGACCACGTCAGGTCCAAGTGGGTGTTGACCCATGGCAGTGGTGTGTAGTATAGTGTAGAAGCGGCTCAATGTGGAGTGGAACTGTCCGGCAGCTACATCCTTTTGACTGCAGACACCGAGAAAGTCGAGGCAAGCACGTGCAAGATCTAATTCATAGCCCAGAGCTGTAGCAGACTGAACTCCAGCGTACAGCATTTCTGCTACGTGGTGGAGGATGAGCACACAGCTAGAGTAGGCTTGAAAGCTATCCACGTGTCAGTATTACCATTGTATACAGCACTATTTCCAGACAAGCAGAAACTTACATGCAGATCCAGCATCTTTGAACGATGCCGCCCTCGACATACAGGCGTCTGAACAACTTGGCGGACTCTCTTGCGGCAGTTTTCGCCTGCGCTATCAGATCGTTGAGCACATTTTCGTGCCCTGTAAGCAAATTGTCTTGGTCATGCATACTCTGCAAAACACGACGGAGAAGCATGATCTGAGCTCCGAAATAGAGGAAGTTGACGTAATAGATGGTCCTTCGCAACTCGAATGATATGTCAGGGTTGTTCTCCAGTTCGGTAGAGCGCATCTCGTGCGGCAGATTCTGTTGCCAGTGTTGTAGATCATTGGTAATCGTCTCGACCGTGCGAGAACTCAAGCCTTTGAAGGACAAGCTGAGTCGTAGCATGTCAAACTTGATGACTGCAATCTTGATCATCTCGGTCGTAACCTTTTCTTCAAGATCTTCACCATCGATCTCGAAATCTTTCAGATTCATAATGTCTTTCGACAACTGCAAACCTGAAACATAACCAAGAGTCGAGGACAACCAGGTCTCAAGAAAGACGAGTACTCGCCAGGTTTTTCTGAGCTCCATCCATTGGCTCCGCGCCATGTTAGGTGGACACACATGACCAATTGGCGGTCGTGACAGAAGATTTAACCCCATTTCTATGATCCTTTGTTAGTAAAACACACAAGTATGTCGAAAGACACAATCGATGACTTACCCACAAACGTCATGGCGACTTTCTCCTTGCTCATGATGTTGAACATTCCCAACATAGCACAGACTTTGGCAGCTCGATTGGCATCAACGCTGACCACGTCTTCCAAGAGGTGTTTAGCACAACTGTACATGTTCATCTCAGTTCCCTCTAGAAGAGTTTCTTTGATGTATTGCGAACCGAGTGCGCCTACAGCGCAGAGTTCACAAGCAGCTACGCGCATCGCTTGTTTATCGCCTTGGCTAGACAACATCTCAAACTGTGCGTCGAGATGGCTGGGTAGAAAGACATGAAAGAGTTTACCGGCTTCGATGTAGAAGGCATTGATGCACTTCCGGAGAACGTCCAAACTCGGCAGGGGTCTCTCAAAATCGGAGAATGGTTGGTAGGGTGTTTCAACCGGTAGAATATCATTCTCGAAAGGTGCCGGGGGAATTGGTTTAGTGTTAGACTCAGAACTCCGCGATCGTGAAGTGTACGAAGCTTGAGTTGTGTCGGCGTTGGAGGGAGGTGAGGGAGGTGATGGCGCCGAAGAGATGGAAGAATCGGAGGCCCGATGGTGCAAAGGATGAGGCTGGGATTTGCCCAGGGTCAGCGTGGACAAGAGCTGTTTGGTTCCGTCACAAGTCCGGAGATCATCAAGCATGCCCTGAGCCTGAGACGGGGAAGCGGATCGCAGAGCCTCGATGAATTTCTGCATACGATCGGACTCGGTCACGAGAGATGCATTTTTCCTCTTCAAAGCAGTAAATCGAGTCTCCCCAGGGTTTACAGTGTACTCGCAAGAGTCAATGCCCTTGACGATACAACGCTGGCATCTTGGACGCGTGCCATCACACTGTCAAAATTTAGCAATGGTTCGCGAACCATATCGACAGTTTTCCTGGTTACCTTCAATTTTTTCAGACGGCATTCTTGACATGCAGCATTGATAGTACCGCGTCTTGACCTGGTAGACTTTAAAGGATAATTATTCTGCAGAGGTTGCAAAACAGCGGCAGCATCATTCGGACGAACAGGCTGAGGGGCTAGCGGACGCGAGACAGCCAGCACCGGCGGCGACATGGCTTTGGGAACAGCGATACTGGCATGTAAACATGAAGAAATGAAAAGTAGGCAAGAAGTCGCTGAGATCGGAAACGGAAGGGGCTCCGACACACGAACGAGGGGTCCAACGCCACTCAGGGTCTAGGTCGGGAAAGTGCTAAGCAGTCGGAACGAGAAACGACGAAAGAAAGAGCACGCATGGCGGTAGAAGGAGCAAGTTACGGCGGATTCAAGATCAGTTCTTCCATCCCCCTCGCAACAAAAACCCGATAAGTGGCAAAGAGGCATATCCATGGTGCGTTACAGCGAGCATGGGCCGGTGTCTTTTTACGGCCGACGAGTTGTGCGTGTGTGACGGACTTGTTTCGATGCGGTCAGGGTCACCGCGGGTCTGACGCATCGCCATCTATGACTCTATGCAATGTAATGTGGGGAAAGTTGAAGCTCCAAGCACCTTGATATTTACCTGGTCGCCTGGCGTGCTTCTCAATTCCTTGTCGAAACACAAGCAGATAGCTATATTGTTCCTCAGTAACTTGTAAGCAAGACAATGGCGACACGGAACGACCGTTACAACAAGCTCTCGCCGCAGGAGCGCCGTGCTGGCGAATCGGTATGCGCCTCGCCACCTTGATGCAAACACGGCAACAAAGCAGCTCTAATTTACCATGAGCGTAGGCTCTCAGCGACTTTGCCGACTACGTCCAAAAGCAACAGGCCAAACGTCGCCATCCCCAGGACCAGGAGCCAGCAAACGGCACTCAGCCTGCCGCCGCGACCGAAGAGCATGCTGAGCTCGACATTCTCGACTCTCTCAACCTCAGTGACGAACCCACCAATGCCCGACTAAAACACCTCTTCCTTGACAAGTCTGACGATGTTGACGAGAGTATAAGCACGCTTGCAGGTCTCGTCAACGGCCGTCTGGAGGATGGCCATGGAGAGGCCATGTTCGATCTTGGTCTGGAGGACAACGGCGACTCGATGGGCTTTGACAAGGAAGACTGGGACTTTGCCCTGGCAAGACTACACATCATCACCGAATCATTAGGCGCCGACTACCGTTTACTGATGACCAAAAATGTTGGAGGCGAGGCCGAAGTCGATGTTAGTCCCAAAGAGAAGGCATGCAGTGGAAAGTTGATGATCAGGCGGCGGCCGAGCTCGGTTGATAATGTCATCGAGACGCGAATAGCTGTCGTCGGCAACGTTGATGCTGGAAAGAGCACCATGCTTGGCGTCCTGGTCAAAGGTGGACTTGACGACGGGCGTGGAAAGGCGCGTGTCAACCTGTTCCGTCACAAGCACGAGATTGAAAGTGGAAGGACAAGTTCGGTGGGTATGGAAATCATGGGCTTCGACAGCAAGGGTGAGGTCGTCATGGCTCAAACTGCCGGTCGCAAGTTGTCCTGGGAGGAGATTGGCAACAGATCGGTATGTGCTGCACGTTGTTGCGTCTACTTGGCTCGCTCGACTAACCGTTCTCCTAGGCCAAAGTTATTGGCTTCACCGATCTAGCTGGCCACGAACGCTACTTGCGCACCACCGTCTTCGGTATGCTCAGCAGCGAACCCAACTACTGTCTGCTCATGGTCGCTGCGAACAACGGCCTGATTGGCATGAGCAAAGAGCATCTCGGAATCGCTCTCGCCCTCAACGTACCAGTCATGGTCTGCATCACCAAAATCGACATCTGCCCGCCGCAGATTCTCCAACAAACCATCACCCAGTTGACCAAGATTCTGAAATCGCCCGGTGCTCGGAAAATCCCCATCTTCATCAAGAACAAGGAGGTGAGTATTCTGCACAACCGTAGTATATCAAGAACCGTGCTAACCACTTGCTCCTCTATCAGGAGTGCATCAACACTGCTACTCAGTTCATCAGCCAGCGTATCTGCCCCGTCTTCCAAGTCTCCAACGTGACCGGAGACTCCCTCGACCTCGTCCGCATGTTCCTTAACATCATCCCTCACCACGGCCACTATGATGCCGAGGCCCCCTTCGAGTTCCACATCAACGACACCTTCTCAGTACCCTTCGTCGGCACAGTAGTGTCAGGAGTGGTCAAATCTGGCGTAGTCCACGCAGGCGACACCATACTGGTTGGACCCGACGGACTCGGCAACTTCACAACGACCAGTATCAGAAGCATCGAGCGCAAGCGAATAGGCGTTCCCGCATGTAGCGCGGGTCAAAGTGCTAGTTTCGCGCTGAAAAAGGTGCGCAGAAAGGACGTACGCAAAGGTATGGTATGCCTTCTCAAAAACGACGACCTACCGCCGAAAGTCCATCGCGAATTCGTCGCCGAAGTGCTCATTCTCAGTCACGCGACCACCATCAAGACGAAATACCAGGCTATGCTGCATGTGGGCCCAATCTCTCAAACGTGTGCTATCATCGACATCGATAGAGCGTACATCCGAACTGGCGATCGTGCTACCGTGGCTTTTCGCTTTGTACAGAGACCAGAGTTCCTGTCTGTCGGCGACCGCATACTCTTCAGAGAAGGAAGGACGAAAGGTCTTGGTATTGTCAAGGCTGTTGGCTATGACCCTAGCAAACCGCTCAACCCTGACGCTGGTAAGCAGAAGGCTGTCGCTAGCGCTGCTGTGGATGCTACTCCCGCTGCTGCTCCGCCCACTGCTACTGTGTAAAGATACAATCTTTCACCATGCAGGCTGGGTCGCAACAACATCGTCTAATTTGATGATGCACATATTGGCAGATTTGGCATTGCGGGACTTTCAGGCGCGTAACGGTCGCTTGCAAAGGCGTAGGAGGTGTACATTCTCTATTATCACATCATTGTTCCTAGCTTCTAGATGACATGTGTATATGAATCAAACGATCACTACTTCCCGAGATCATATTCTGGCTAGCAGCTGTCTTTCCTCGTATGATAAATCTCTCGTTATTGATTACGAGTGAATGAATGTCGATCGCCCTACATGGTGAACATATGAGGACTGTAACACGGCTCTCTTCCGACGCGATTGAGTGATTGTCCTTCACGGAGCCCAAGAAAGACTCGACCATCTTGTTCTGCTCAGGTACAGTCGTCACTGAATGCATCGGTTCTGATGATTGAATTCATGGATGGCGTTGTGCGCACAAGAGCAAGCGCGCTCAATATAGAGACAAGGAGATACCTTTGTCATCGAGGCAAAACATCTGCAGTAATATTCGAAGACATCATGGTAGCATCTTATCTTTGTAAAGACACAAAAAAAAAAAGGAAACGCGGCCATTTAGTAAATACCAAAAGGAAACATTGAACAAGTTGCGAGGTGCGAGAAAAAGTGCAAAAAGAAAAGACCTTCAAAGAAAGGTCTGTCAACGGGTGTGCATAGGAATCGAACCAGACCTCTCCCAAGCTACCCTCCTTCTGCGTGAAACACAGGCGGGGAATTACAAACAAGGACGTGCTAACCACTGCACCACCGCACCCAATTGACTGATAGAGGGGCACTGGAATTTAATCGAATATATGTGTTGGAAAGTGAGGTGGTAAAGTGAGGTTGGGTGAGGGTGTTTGAGGAGGTCACGTGCGGTTGGCTGGAGGTGTGAGCCGGCGATGGTGTTGCGATGCTCTTGGTCTGGTCTTCGTACAGGGGATCTGACTTGTAGTGACATCCAGGTCTTCTTCGTCCCTGGGAGATGCTATTGACGTCTAAGCTCTCGAGGACCTTTTGCGTGGATGTGTTGAATCCAGTTCATGACCACATGGTCCAGTCCAGGCCATACGCTGACATGAGTATGTGAATGAGTGGCACGTCGGATAGGGATCGTGGATCATATCGTCGAAGTTCAATCATCCTTTGTTTTCTCTTCGACAATATCTTGTCCTGGAAGCGTCGCTGCTTGTGTAGTACTGTTAAGAGCACGTTTCCTCTGGCTTGACATTGCCTTCTTATGCCTCTTGCTGTTGACGTGTACTGTCCAATCACTCTCCGTGACAGATGTCGTATTGCAGACTTCGCAATGTTTGCGGCTCCAGAGATCAGCTCGGGTGCTAGTATCAGGTTTGGAAGCCGTCAACATTTCAGCTGCGAGAGGCGACAGACTTGAAGGATCCGGAAGTGCTTCTTCTTTGAGGAACGCGTCTACTATCTTGAGTCCAGCTTCCGATACGTTCTGCTGCCAGTTTTCAAGGTCTGAGCCGTCGAGCATGAAGAAAGAACCTTTGGCTCCGGCAGTATCGATGGCATTGTTGAGTTTAATGCGGATCCATCGAATCTGGCGCTTTGAGTACTGTCTTGTGCCAGCTTTAGTCTTCTCGATAGCCTGTAGAAGTAGTTTATTGTATTGTGCAGGGCTAGTGTCGCCTTTCTCCAGCGCGGCTTGGTAGTCGAGGAACTCCTTGTAGCCGATGGCAACCCAGATACCCCTCGTCGTGTCGATCGACTCACCATCAGCGATCCTGCCATTGTAAAAGTTTAGGAGAGCTGAGACTTCGTCCAAGAGTCCTTGTGCAACCATCTTGTCGACGCGGGTGTCGAGACGTTTCGAGAGTGCATCTGATTGGGCACCCACCCATAACACCAGAGTCCTCATGCGTAGAAGAGATGCGTCTTGGGCATCTTCTGAGAGCAAGCTCTGACCAGCAGTCTCGCGGCGTGTTCTTTGCTCCTCGTACATGTCTGAGGCCTTGCGACCGGTTTGGAGCCAAATTTCGAGACTCCTTTGAATCTTGCGGCGATCGTTGGGATGCCATCTATCTGCCATCACCGGATCAACCTCTCTTAGCTTCTCAAGAAGTACTTCGGTGGGTTCTTCGAGGATGGCCGGTTTTTCTGCATTCTTGACCGGCTCTTCGTCGTGAGCCTTGTTCGTAAGTGCATCGTGAAATAGCAAAGACTGTGTGTAGTAATGTGTGCCACCGACTAGAATGGGCAACCGGCCTCTTGCACGAATCTCGCTGATTTTGGCAAGCGCATTCGAAACAAAATTGCCTACAGTCCAAGTTTCTTCGTCCAGGCCTATACAACCAAGGAGATGATGAGGAACGCCTTCACGTTCATTTTCAGGCATCTTGTTTGTAATAATAGGCAAGCCCTCATAGAGCTGCATAGCATCACCGTTGATGATTTCACCATTGTATTTACGTGCAATATTCACGGCCAACTATTTTTTCCAAAAAAATATGAGTAATTTGCTCCTTCTCTTTCGTGATCGCAGCATTTTCGTGGACCTTTGGAAAATATCCAGACTTACCTCAGACTTGCCTGTGCCCGTAGCACCGACTACTGCGACAAGCGGCGCGCGCCCTGTCAAGTTGGACATGCTAGAAAATCGACAAACGGTTCTTCTCAACATCAAACCGATGTTGACATGTTGATTTGCGCTGCGAATCGAGACTGGGAAGATTTGAAAGACGCCATGGAAAGTGTAAAATCACGTGATGGAATCAAGGGCCTGGCCCATGTCGTCTTTCTTCCATTCCTGTTTTACCATAATGATTCATCATACGTCTTGAAAACATACAATTCGGAAAGAAAAATGGCACCTACTGAACGTCTCTCACCGAAGGTTGATGTCAACAACTTGACATTTGCGTTCCCGGATGGCAGTACTGGTCTTCAAAAGGTCGCTTTGGAGCTGCCCGCAAACAGCAGGACCCTGCTGATCGGCGGTATGTGATTCTGTCCATAATGCGCGTTATGATCAAATACTGACAGATGACATAGCCAATGGTGCTGGAAAGACCACTTTGCTTAGACTCTTGTCTGGAAAGCGCATGGCACCGAAAGGAACCGTCAGCATCGCAGGCATTGATCCTTTTGCTGAGGGTCTCGAGGGTGTGACGTATTTGGGCATGGAATGGACATTGAACTCAATCACTCGCACTGATATCGATGTGCCGACACTACTGTCATCAGTAGGCGGTGATGCCTATCCCGAGCGAAGGGATGAGTTGGTCAAGATCCTCGATGTTGATCTGAAATGGCGTCTTCACGCCGTCTCTGACGGTGAGAGAAGACGTGTTCAGCTGTGTATGGGTCTGATCAGGCCATGGACCGTTCTTCTGTTGGACGAGATCACCGTGGATCTGGATCTGCTCTCTCGTTACAACTTTT
Organism: Aureobasidium subglaciale EXF-2481; assembly: GCF_000721755.1. NCBI lineage: Eukaryota > Fungi > Ascomycota > Dothideomycetes > Dothideales > Saccotheciaceae > Aureobasidium > Aureobasidium subglaciale. Next base: position 47,740 of record NW_013566978.1, on the reverse strand, counting down.
TGCAATTCCTCAAGAGAGAGACCGAGTCTCGTCCTTGCACCATTGTCTACGCAACACATATTCTGGACAACTTGGCCGACTGGCCTACTCATCTTGTCCACATGTCTCTCGGAAAGGTGAGACAGTGGGGTGCTATGGAGACCTTTGACGTCGAGGGCGCCCAAGGTGGTCGTTCTGGCAACAGTCTTTTGGGAGAGCTTGTCCTGGAGTGGCTACGTGAGGACCTCCAGGAGCGTGGTCCGCGTAACGGCCAGCAGTCAGAGAGCAAGACTTACGATTCTCATGAAGGAAAGGGTGGTTACGGTCAGTTGAAGGCTCCTCCACGTGGCGCTTAGATCGCCTGAACAAGAGCATATTAAAATCGAGCATGGCGTTTACGGAGCAGGGAAATTTATCATGATACAGGTAGTAGCCCATTCAACATAGAGGCATAATTCACTAGACATTGCATGACACGAACATTGGCCAAAAATTTGAATGAGGAGTGAAAGTGCTTTTGATTGTCATTGCGCTGTTGAAGCAATGAATGTGAAAATGTCCGAAATCTAGTTGATTGACCCATAAAACGCCTTGCTGTAATCCTGGTTTATCCCAAACCTCGCTCGACAAGTTTTTCCGAAAACGCCAGATTTGCTTGCTAAATAAAGCTTTGACCATAAACTCGTGCAATTGGGTATAGTGTGCAGAAGAATAAGAGAGAAAGAAAAGAGAACGCCGTTCCGTCGTGCAAGAATAGAAGAAGCGAAAAGTGCTCATGAGAGACGGAGTTGGTCGACATCCTCGTTGAGTTCTGATCCATCGTAGTCGTTAATCTCGATACGGTAGCTAGGGGGGCTGGCCGGGATGTCTTCGTAGAGAGGGGGTTGTTCGTCTTCCCAGGCGATGCCCATACCACTACGTTCGGTAACGTTGATGTTGAATTGGGTGCGCAAAACTCTAGCAGCGCCTGTAGGAGTGGCTTGGTTGGGCTTCTTGTTGGGGGCCCATTCTTCGGCAATGACAAGCTCCAAAACCATGACGTGGTTGATCTTGAGGCCAGAAGGGCTGTCAACGTCGCATTGAGGCTTCAGGCCACTGTCGATGGAAGCGGTGAATTCACCTTCGAGCTGACCGTCTGCGAAGTCGGTCTTCCAGCCAGACTTGAGATCATCGCTGCCAATATCCCTCGTGTGCTCGTGCTGGATGCCTCTGCCCTCACCGCCAACCTTGGCCATGTGCTTTGGGCATGCTGGCGAGACAAATTTCTCTTGCTCTTCAATACGCCACGTCAACTTCCTGAGGCGCCATCTGATTTGTGTGTCCTCTTTCTTGGTGGTAATGCCGGACATACGAGCATACACGGGGAAGTCGCCAATTGGGTGGATGACCGAGGGCAGAGTGACGTTGAGAGTCAAGTTGGTAGGAGGGAAGATTCTGACCGAGTTCTTGTCGTTGCCAGGACGAATGGCACGGTTGATGACGACAGGGCGGATGTACTCTGCGACTTCGCCGTTGACAGTCTCAGCGCGGGCGAACAGCTTGTAGTCAATGCTGCCAATGTGTCCGTGGGCTGTGGTTGGCAGGTGGCCAGGGATAAGGTAGCTGAAGGGGAAATCGTGGTTGCCGGTTGACAATTCGGCATTGTTGTCCAAAAAGTTCCACTCCTTGAGGTCTGTTGTCTTTGAAGCGCAGTCTTTGCAGTGGTCTCCCACTGGTCGCTTGGTCGAGGTGATTGCTCGGAAGATGAGGTTGAACGACTTGATGGCGGCGGGTGCTGCGCCAGTCACGACAAGTTGCATACGACCAGAAAAGAGAGAACCCGAGGAATGTTGGGGGCTATCCAGGAACAAGACTGGGGGAGACTCTACGACCATGTCAAGCTTGATGTGTCTTGCAGCCTGGCGACTGAGACTCGACTCGCGTCTGCCATCCTTGTCCTTCTTGTCGTGTGAGTGGCTCTTGCCAAAGTGAGGGCGTCTGAGGTGCTCCATGCTGTCGGGACGAGAGTCGTCTGATCGTACTGAGGATGCGCTGCGTTTCTTTTCAGGGACGGGTCTAAGAAGAGGTGATGGAAAGTCGAACCCCAGGATACGACCGGGCATGGCTAAGCGTCCAGGAAACTACTGGCTGGCAATGAATTTTCGAGTGACGGTATTCTGATCCGGGGTAGCTGATCGGCGTTGGTGGATTTCACGAGGAATGGACTCCGTTATGGACAAAGGGCGTGAGGGACGAGGAGGGCTGGACGAGGGAAACAATGAGCAGATTATCATTCAGGTGTCCAGGAGCTCCAAGACTTTTAAAAACTGTAAATAGTCGGGGTCGAAAACTCTGCTGTCATAGTGACTTCTCAAAATTGACTAATTTTGAGTTTACGCGATGCTAAGACCTTGTGATCAGACCTGGCATCAAGCCACTTTCCACGCATCTCTCAGTTGGGATGGCAGAATACACGCTTCGGCTCCCCCTTCTTAGATCGGCTGAATACCCAGTCGCCCTGCATTTTACACCAGCAAGCAATAGTCCATATCTCCCTCGCACGCAATGCCCATCGAATGTCCCTATCTATGAAACATCTGAGTAGGAAGGTGCATCCAACGGCCTTCTATGGACCTTCCGAAAGACGCTGTTTCCTTGGCTGCCGTTAGCACAATCGCCCCGAAAGAGGATCAGACCGATCTGGAATTAAAGTGTCTAGCTCAGGAGCATCCGTCCATCACACGTTTCGCGTCTGGTCATGGGGATCATTGCCGCTTTCCAGACAATGTAACACTCAAGACACTTTAACGATTCTTCTGCATCTCCGGCGACATCGCTCTTTGTCTTCACCCGCATCGAGGGAACTCCCTGTACAGCATGGCATCATCAATACCAGCAACAGTTGCCCCTGGTCCATGTATTAGATCCCCGCGTTGGAGGCGCTCTACGTCAGGACGCGGAGCCGCGCGCTTGCATTGCATGTGCATGGTGACATGATTCAAAAATCAAGCCGAACTCGCTCCTCTAAGGGAGACGACCTCGGACCACCGTAGTGGTCAATGTCGATGTCGCAATGCCAACCTATACACGCACCACAGGATGAGTCACTACAAGGCTGCATACCACTTGGATCGAGCTGACGTGGATATACCGATGTATGACGCGACAACTGAGATCCGTGAAGTGTGATACGAAACACATAATCCTGCTGTCTATGGGTCGCCTTCTGTACGCGAGTCGCGACGCCTTGATAATGATACATTCCGTCGCACGTTCCTCTTTTGCGAGAAGAAAATACCACGTGGAAAAAGAAATTTCTTCAAACCAAGATGCAATTTTGAAAAGATCATCGATCTGACAGAACTTCTTCAGGGTAAAGAAACCGTTTACGCCCTAGAAAAGGAGCTTTACTTCACCGCTCATTTCCACTTCTTTGGTATGCTTCGAGGCCGACTCGCATAGTTGAATCGCAGGTCGTGCTCTTGAACTCTGGCGTGATTTGCGCAAAGCTTTACAAACTCTAGAAGCTGGAAATAAAGGGTCAGGAGAGTGCGGAGCTTTTCTGCCGAAGAACTCAAGCATTGAAGAGTTTGAAGATCCGGAAGATGTCGCCATTGGACGCTATTACATAAAATTTAACCCAGCTGCCTATAAACAAGCACCACAAAATCCACCCTGGTGGTTGCTTGGGGACAACCGAAAGCTGAACTGGAGTCAACGGATTCGAAAAGCACGCCATGAGGAAGCAGTTGGGGTAACACGAAGACAGGAACATATTGCCATCTCGCAATGTCGCCTGTGTTGCACTGTACGCAGCTAACGAGATGTTGCATCCGGATTAGGAACCTCAACGCGAGCTTTGTGGACCTAAAAAGGCTCAAGACGGCCTCCGGCGGCCTCCACGTTCTACAAAATGCAAACGCCATTCGAGGAAGGTCGCAACATCGAAGACGTAAAATGGTGTCGATTGACCGAAACTCATGCCATCGATATATGGAAGACGCCTTGATGTGATAATAGGGCGTGATGGCCCCAGAAAAATTCTGCTGCACTCGCCTCATCCCATAGGGCGTATTGGATACACGTGCTGTGGTGCGGGTAAATGTTGGACGTTGCAACGAGCTTGGAAGAGCATCAAGCCAAACACGTGGGTCGATACTGGACACGAACGAACTGCCTGTGTAGCCGTGGACGGCGATGGTATGGTTCTCAGAAGCGCCCTGCGAGTTCTTTCTTTTGTAAAACCACAAGCGACTGCAGAAAAGCAACACGTGGGTTGTTGCTCCCCAGCTGCTGAATCAAAGGTAATTTGCATCATCATGGAGTACATCTCGATGCATCATTGAATGTATCATTCTTGGTCCAGGATCAAATCATGCTTTCCTGCAGCTGATAGGATCCTTGCGACAACCATGAAGTGTATGAAACGGAATCATATGTCAGTCAGGTGTGTACATACGATGCATACCTGTATCTAGTGGTGCCAGCCTGTGAAGCTGAGGTCAATGCTGCACTGATACTGAACAAGTATCAAATCGGGGCCGAGTCGCTGCTCTAATCGCTTGGATGTCTAGTCGACAATGTCTCGGGATTGAAGCTGTCCAATCCCTTCAGACAAACGACCTCGCTGTTTGAAGCTCAGCTGGCAAGATCAGCTTGAGCCAATTTCCCAAGTTCACACATCTGTCTCACAAACCCCAATTCTCTTCTGTACCCATAAACTCCCTCTTCATCAACCAACAGTTTCGTAACATCAAACTTTGGTATCTCTGTTACCGCAGCTTTCCCCTCAGCATCCAAAGCCTTCAACACATCAACCTGGAACGTAATATGCCTTCTAGCATCCTTTCTCATCGGATTCGCAATCTTGATCACCGGCACATTACCAATATGGCAACAGCGAACCATGGCTTCTGTGTCTTTTGCAATCATCGTCGTGGTCGTCAAAATTTTCCTCAGTGTGTCTGAAATGGAGATTTCGGTACTGACATAGTGAGCTGTTGATGCACCGTCAAAATCTCGCAAACCTCTGGGCCAGTATGCGGTGCCCAATTTCTTCCAGTTTCCTGCCCATTTCACTGTATAGAGTTTTCCATTGTGGAGAACTAGTGTATTGAGGCCTGTTTCAGGGGGATGGTTGAGAAGTTGTGTCTGCCAGGGGGTTGTCACGACTTCCGTCTTACTCTGTCTTGTATTAGCAAAAACCCGATTCATTGGTGATGAGAGAGAGCAGAACTGACCTTATGGCGAAAATTGTTATAGATGCTCACTCTCATGCTTCTACAAGCGCATCTTACTGCTTCCTCATCTTCATCAGAGTCTGCGGAGTATGCATCTTTAAACTCGGAGTTGTTGGGCCCGCAATAGTCGTCATCGGATTGATAAGGACCAGAGTATCCGAAATCAGAGAATCCAAAGGCAGAGTATTCGGAGTCGTAGTCAGAATCAGAGTCTTCGGTGTCTGCGGCTGGTGAAGTGGGCATACAGTTTCCACAGATGACTGTTCTGGGAGCGCTGAATCTAGACATGGTTCTGGAGTTTCGTTGTGTGAGGTTTGAGAATTGGCAAGGGAGGAAGATGTGTTGTGTTGAAGGTCATGATAATCTTTGACTGCTTTGACTAAATGGTGGGTGGGAGGTGAGTCAAGTGTATGACTTGTATGCTTGTGTTAAAATATACCATACGAACAAGCCATAGAAACACAAGGAGTCAACTGAGTCCAGTCATAACTACTCAATCCGTGTGACAAGTATAATATGCTGCTGCCAAAGGCGAAGTTCTAGGTGTAGAGACTCATGAAGCCATGTCATTCCGCGATCACCTGCCTCATCAAGATGGTTTCTTGTTTTGTCGCATGCTCCTCCCACCATGACTTACAGAGACATTCTAACCCCTACTTTCGAGGCAGCCGTGAAATGCTCGAACTTTCAATACAGCAATCGCAACATTTGTAGGGCGCTTAGACATACCGATCGCAAATTGTTGGAACCAGCCATTCTTGTTACCGTGGCAGATGAACCATCTCGACATGAAAGCATTTGAGAACTCTTTTCGAATTTCGTTCATAGCAGAAAAAGGTATAAAGACAACGCCATGGCGCCCCGCCATATGCTAGGTAAGTTTACATATAACATCCAAGATGGAAGTCAAGGTATAGATGTACAGATGTGTGATGTTTGCTCTGATCACACCGAGGACGGAAAGAGCCCAGAGTTTTGAGGAAAGGTAACAGAGGTTGACGTCAAGAGGTGCTCTACGCGCGGAGCTCAGCGGCAGACTTGCCCATCAAGCGTTCGTACTCGGCATCGTCAATTTCAATGTCCTCGCCGTCAGATTCCTCGGCAGCGCGGGCACGCTCCTCGCGTAGTTGCGTGTACTTTGAGCTGGTGTTGCGCTCGATCATCTCTTGGACGTAGAAGGCGGGCTCCTTGTCGATAGGGGCAGCGGTGTGGCGAGCGAGACCAGCGGCGTCGTGCCTTACAGCAGCAGGCCACTCGGCGGCGAACTCGGCGTCCAGGGGGTTAGTCCATCGGATGACTACGCCTTCGGCGGTGTATTGTGGTACTTGTTGGGCAGGAGTGCGCCTCTTGTTCTGACGGCTTCCAATGGGCGGGTGGTAAAAGATCTCTGGTGGCTCAACAGTCAAGTCGACAGAGTCTGGTGAAGCGCTACCACGTGCTTCTAGGGCTGCCGACTGCCCGAGAGCGGTGGACTTTGCCAGGTTGATGACCTCGTCGGCAGCAAGCATCTTCTGGTGTCTCAAACGCATGGCCTTCAAGGCGACCAACTTGTCACCAATGACCTTACGCGATGGTGCATCATCACCGCCCTCCTTCTGCAGTTGCTTCATCATCTCGACCGTGGCTTCCTGGTCCTTGAGCGATTGCTCAAGCAAGGGCAGACCGCCGTCCTGAGCCTCCTTGGCCAAAGCCAACAGCTCCTCACGGATGCGATTTTGCTCCCTCTCGTTTTGCTGCTGCTTCTTCACACCCAGCTCTTCTTGGTGGCGCAATACCCAGGCGAGGTCGGCGATCGAGTTTGCCTTTTGGTCCATGATGATGAATCCGCGTTGCTTCTTCTCGGGCAGTTTTTGGGCTTCCGGATTGGGGTGCTCCCAGTTGTGCTCATGCAGCATACGGAGTTCGCGCAGTTTACGGAAGGCGGACAGACCTTGTGATGTCGAGGGGAAGGTGGCTGTGAGCAGCGGACGCCACATGTCCTTACGAAGTGCCGAGGGAAGCGTCTTCTTTCCAGCAAAGGTGAGTTGCTTGAGGCATTGGTTGTTCTGAGCGACCTGGTTAGACTTGTGGTGTGCAGCAAGCAATGGGATCAGCGACGCACGTTCATGGAGCGCTCCAATGAGTAGACGACCTGGTTGGTCCATATCTGGTGATAGACGAAGAGATGGCGACCATGGTCGGCTAGCCGCTTGGCTAACTTGTCCGTCTTTGACGTCGTCATGGTGGTATGCGATGAACGGGCAATAAATCCGTGACGCTTTCATGAATTGAAGATGTGAAATCGTCCCCCGGGTCTTGGCAGCTCTCCGCTTCCCGCTGCAGCTGCAACTGTCCATCATCATCACATGTCGAAAGATATCCATCAACAGTGCAGTCCAATTACGCGTCTGCTTTTCCATGGGATCGTGTAGTCCTTGATGTCTCCTTCCGACTCTGTACAATGCCAGATGTCGACCACAACACGCGTAGAGAGCGTCCATGGCTCATTCCAAGTGTATGCCTCGAGCCCCGCACCATACACCAAGTCGTGCCTGCCCTGCTTCTGACACTACCGAATACAGAACAGAAAGGTCCGCCACCTGCAAGCTATAACCCTGCGCAATCTCGCCTTGTCCAATGAACCAAATCGTCCTCGTCGCGGAACAATTGACGATGATGGCCTTCCTGCAACTAAGAAGTCGCCGGCTAAGATGCTCGCCTTGCGCGATGCCCATACCTCCATGAACCATTCGAAATCCTCCGACGACCTTCGTCCAATTCATGAGTCTACCCTGTCTCTATCACCCACTTCGACCAAAGGACGCACTCCTCCACGTCCATCTTTGGCCAAATTACGGAGAAGAAGCACTCTAGAATGGGCTTCTTCGACCTCGCAACAACGCCAGAGACGTCTCCAAGATGTCTCTGCGCAAAGAATGGCCAATTTATTTTACTCTCTGCATATCCCGAATCAACAAGGTCGGTCAGTGTTGCCATCTATACTCTTTGTATGCTTCAATTGACACGCCCCAAAGATCCCATCTATGTCAGCGAGGTCGCTGAAAAAGCCATGAATCCAAATTTCAGAAACATCCACCTTGATTCTCATGACCCGCAACTTATGAGACTCGACGAACTGACTCTCAGATTCTGGGCTAAGAGCGAGACCATGTCGCAATACTCCTTGCTAGTCAATATGACATTGAGCATGCGATCCCTCCAATTCATCGGCAAAAGCGTGAGTCTCTTGCAAGACTTGCCGATGCGACTTTCTTGCTGACGTTTTGACCCAGCTATCAAGTTTCCATCATCCATTCCCGCCAAATTGTGTCGTATTTCATCTGACTGATGGCTTCTATACTGCCTTTACTGATGCTCGAGTCGAAGAGCCATTGGACCCCTTCCGTGACGGACCCGCGAAGACTACCAATTCTCGCACGTTGCCCACTTCATCTTTTGACGCCCTTCTGCGTCTCTCCAAGCTCGACGATAGCGTCCAGGATGCTCTAACTCTTCGAAAACAGCTTGCCTCGGAACTCGAGCAGACTTTGCAAAATCACAAGACATCTCTGAGCGAGAAGACCCAGCTCGCAGAAACGACTGACTTTCTCAAGACGATTGACTTCGCCACTGCAACCGTAAAGAAGCAGCTGAAAACGTTAGAACAGAAATGCGACCAAAAGCGCAAAGCCCTACAAAATCGCAGAGATTTGCTTGCTCGCGACTCTGCATTACGAAAAGAGATCTTGACCGAAGTAGAAGCCGGAAAGGACATTTTATCGGATCTTTCCTCTCAGCATACTGCCATAAAAGCATCCATCACCCAGCAACGACGACGCGTAACCCACGACCTCTCCAAGATTTATCCTATAAAACCTCTCCCTGACCAAAGTCTGGCTTTCGAGATCCGCGGCATGCACCTTCCAAACTCGGAAGCTTTGGACGCAGCATCACCTGAATCTCTAGCCGCATCTCTCGGCCACGTCAGCCATGTAATCCAACTCCTCTCCCTCTACCTAGGAGCCGTCCTCCCCTACCCCTGCCAACCTCGCAGCAGCACATCAACCATCCTCGACCCAATATCCATCCTTACTTCCCCTGCTACCACCACCTCCAAGTCATCCTCCACATCTTCTCAACACGAAATAGCCGCTCGCACTTTCCCATTGTTCGCAAAAGGCGCTGTACGCTTCCGCTTCGAATACGGTGTCTTCTTGCTGAATAAGAATATCGAGATTTTGTTGAGTACGCACTTTGGGGTCAGAGTCTTGGATATCAGACAGACTTTGCCGAATCTGTTATATGTGTTTTATTGCGCAACGGCGGGGGATGAAGAGTTGCCGGCGAGAAAGGCTGGTGGTGTCAGAGGGTTGATGAGGATGAGAGGGCGTGGAAGTGGTGTTGATTGAGAGGGATGTTAGTGTAGCAGTAGCATGTCTTGTGAGCTTGTTCACTTCAGTCTCTGCGAGGTACATGGCTATAAGAGTCCCACATGAAAATCCAAGGATCAACAAAGATAAGCGTGATATAAGAAGATGATCAAATACGATAAATTTAAAGAAAAAGAATTGAAGAAAGAAGAAAAACAGGATTCAGACATCCATATGTAACGCCCAGTTTTTGTTTGATTTCCAAACATCCTCTGATGTGTCCCCAATGCAAGCGAGTGTGTCGAATGTGAATGTATGTGTGAGACGTATGTTTTTCCATCCCGCTTTCCCCTTTTTCGATATCACAAAGTATTCACAGAGATTTCCTCTTCCTTCTCGTTTTCGTTTTTCTTTTTGCAGAAAATAAACGCCAGTCCCCTTTTTGCATACATTTCCTCCCCTGTGGTGATTACAGTTCTTTCTTTTAAAGACATGATGATGATGAACAATGATGCTGAGCGATTGTAAAGAAGATGAATGATTCGTCGCTTCGTTGGTCGGGATCGTTAGTTGTTCCAAAAATTGATGGGCTATGATTGCCATGCTGTAAGCACTCGAGGAGGTTTATCGTCGGATCGGAACGGGTGTGATTCATGACACTGCGTTGATGGAAGAATCGGCGCGTTGGTCGGCGTGAGATGCTTGCGTTTCCAAAGCACTGGCCATCACATGAGTCACTATTATGGTTATTAGCTTGTGTTCTGTCAATGACATGCCAGGACAGGTCACTTACCAGGCCAGACAGCAGCCTTCTCAAGCATCTGCGCAGTCATGCGCAAGATTCTGCTTCCGAGTCCATACTTTGACAGTCCATTGAGTCTCTCCAGGGGTGATGCAAGGCCCATGCCTCCACTAGGGTCTAGTGAATCCATCTCGTGAGCCAACATCTTGGCTTGCAATGCCATCTTGTCTTCCATAGAAGCGCAGATGCTCTCCATTTTCTTAAGCAGCTCCACGTCCTCAGTATCAAGAAGCATCACGGCAGGCACCTGGCCATAGTCCACGTCGGCTTGGCCGAGGATGCCTACATATCGACCGATGCGTTCCTGAACTGTGGTTTCCCATTCGGCCAATACTTGAGCGCAGTCAAGGAAGCAGATAGCGGACTGGATTGGCAACTCATGAGCGGAAGAGTCTGCAAATGTCAGGTTGCATTTGGATGATATGACCAGAGAATCGGCGGCGTAGAACGCTGCCTTCCTCAAATGACGTTCGCGCTTCGTGCTGTGTCCCGAAATCGAGGATTGGCCGTGACTGTAATTGCCTTGCATGAAATTCGGCGACCCTCCAGATGAGCTGTTCGAATTATGATCAGGAGAGCCGGTTTGTGCGATATCGATTCCACTGGCTAGTTCTTCTGACATCGCTTCGAAATCACGCTGCCAGAAGGCCTCTTTTGAACGTCCCAGATTGACGAAGAGTCTTACGAATGCCAAGTCCAGCAAAGGGATGCTGTCGGCTGCCAAAGGTCCCAAGCCGAAGGGGTTCGGTCGCTGCAGCTTATGACGGTCGTTGGCCTTCCATGCAGCTTGCCATGCGTTCAATGCTGGCTCGATATGAGCTACCATGGATTCTGTCTCTTGTGCTGTCCATTGACGTCCAATGTGTCTACTTCTTGTTTCCCAGATGTAGTTATGAAGGGCGTTGATCAGAACGAGGCACCCAAAAGTACTTGGTCGAAGTTGACCGCTCGCTGCGTGAGAGTCGCCATTGGGACTGTAGACGTTGTAGGCAAACATGTTTTGTTGTCTCTGGTTGGCGGTCAAGAGATTGCTCAATGCTGCAGCGAAGGGTGTGGCACTGGCTTCGGCTGCCTGTGCTCCGCCTCTGGCAGCCCACTCACGAGCACCGTCTGCTGTCCAAAGCTCCTCGTCGCAAGGTAGCGCGAGAAGGATCTCCGAGTTCGTAATGGCCGGTGTTTGATTGTAAGCAATGACAAGCAGACTGGAAAGGATGAAGATCGCAAAGAGAGTTCGCTTCCGTTCCTCTGCCTCCTTCCATTTTAGCCAATGCAAGTGGACATTTGTGTGACCATGGAACGGAGAAGAGCCATCATCCATGTGCACGTCTGTCTTATCATCCTTGACGTCAACAAAGTTGTCCAAGTCTGTAGTTGGCTGTGCCAACTCCGCTGCACGAGCAAGACTGACTAGTGCTGCACAGTGATTGCTCGCAATATCAGCGGCAGTCTTGTCGCCACAGTAATGACCGTATATGACGTTCAATAGCATAGCCTGCACCAACCACAAAGGCGTGTTAGTAGAAGAGCTCTCAGAGCTGAAGTACTGGCCACCGTTGACAGCAGCAGACATGTCGGCTTTGCGGCGCTCTTCGAGGTAGAGCTGGATCATCTTCTTCGCGGAATCGAATAGCTCCTTCGAAGCCTGATGATCGTATTCGTATAGAGCGCCTATCGCAGCCATGGCCAGGATGAGGCAACCTCCACCACCGATGACGCCACTATGATTGACTGATGCCTGAGCGCCTGCGGTTCGCAGATTTGTCATGTACTCGGGTGAGTCGAAAGACAGTGTGGGGATGTGGAGGAATGGAAGGTGAGGATGGAAGAACTGTATGTACGCGTTGATGTAACGCTGTAGATCAGCAGTGGAAGGAAGGCTTGGTCCTTGAGGCCTAGGTGATAGAGGTGAGCTGATGGATGGCTGCGAGAACTTTCTGTGGCTGAACGCAGATGGCTGTGAGAGGCTGAGCAACAAAGCTTGACGAGTTGCGTCTGTGATCGAATCTGTGGATATAGATGTCACGGAACTCTGCCTCGCACTGTCCGGCACTGATGACGAGGATATGCTAGGACTGTCTGAATCAAAGTTGGAAAGAGAGGGCTGCTGAAATTGGTTAAAATGCATGCCGCCCAGAGGATCGGATACGCCGTGCATCATGAGAGCGCCCAGCTTACTATCCGCTGTGGCAGAAGGGTCTTGTAAGTTATGTGGAGAGATGGTATTCATGGGAGGGTCAATAGATGGCAAGCCCGTTCCGAGAATGTCCAGATTCAAAGCTCCGGGAGTCATGAGAGCCTGCATGTCATTGGGGTTCCAACCAGCCTGTGAGACATTGATGTGGAAGGGGCCATCTGTCACAGTTTCCGAGTAACCACTCTGGCTGGTCGTACTGAATTGAGATGGGGATGACTGGTCAATGGCCTCGTTATTGGTGTGGGATTGTAGTTGTGAATCCCAGTCACGCATCCATGCGAAATCGTCCCCTTGGCCAAAAAGATCAAACTGGTTCATATGGAAGCTCTGCAGGTTTACAGGCTGTGGCGCTGTCGATGCAGCGAAATGAAGCTGAGCAGGATTTATCGTGTTCCCTCCTGGCGTGAAGATTTGTTCCAAATCGGAATGCTGCATGCCTGTATAGGCGGGAGCAGTGTGAATATGTGTCAGGGGCTCACCAAAGTCTATGTGAGATGTGTGGGTATCAACGCGGGACAAGTCAAAGCCGTCTTGCTGCCCCATTCCGGAATGTGTCATGTTGTTGATGCTATGGAGATCCAGATTCGATGGGCGCTGCTGGGCGTTGCTCATACTCATACGGTGATGTGCCATACTGGCATGGGATGGTCTTTGTGCTTCGGCAGGGGCAACAACACCCATCAGACCAAGAGAGCCCAGGTCCAAGTGGCCGAGCGTGTTTGCTCGGGGTCTGCCTCCTGCATTTCCGGCGCCTGTACCGGCATTGGCTATCGAGCCCTTCCTTACACGACCACCATTGACGGGGCCACTTGTACTTTCGCGCCTGTTGTTCTTTGGTCGGCTAGAAGGGTTGTTTGTGAAGTGCAGCTTTTGTTGATGGCGCAGAAGCAGGTCTCGACGGGCGAAACATCTTTTACATTCCTGGCATTCGAAGGGCTTCTCCTTGGTGTGCGAGCGTTCGTGTCTCTTGAGGTGCTCCAGACGGGCGAACGATCTACCGCAGGTTCCACATACGTGTGGTCGAGGCTTGTCTGTCTTGGGTGGAGGGAATTTGGCTTGTGTTTTGGCAGGCTGGCTCGGAGGGGCTGCAATTGGGTCAGCAACGTCATACAGAGCAAAGGTGGGCGTTGTACCATTGGCAGCGATGGCAGGGTCGGCGCTCGTAGGCGAGATGCCTTCGGGGGAGTGATCCATCATCGGAAGCTCGGTGAGCATCGAATTACCCAGTCGGCTCTGGTCCTGGATGACTCGGTTCCTCGTTTGGACAGACTATACAGATCCGAAAGATGGGAGAAGGAAGGATGCGCAATGGAAAAAGGGAGCAAGCAACAGGTATGGAGAGCGGTGTGGGGGCCCGGTATAGCCGGGAGTGGGCTTGTATCAGGAAAGAGCACTCGGATGGAGTACGAGCAGAAGCTGGTAGGCAGAAAGAAGGAGGCCTATGTTTGGAATTCAAGCGTGGGGCGCGCCGGGACTTTGGAAGGACAGCAGATCCGGACGTAGGAGGGATAGACTGGTAGATTCGAGCCTGACGCTGCTAGAGTTTGGCCGGCGTAACGGGGGAACGCCTGCCTCAGGGACCTTCCAGAGGCCGCAACAGGAGCAATCTAGCTTCTGCTTCGCTTGCAGTAGAGGGCGATCTGGGCGGTACAGATCAATGCAAAACTCACTGCAATTGTGTCCGAGGTTGATGGAGGGGAAACAAGAAGGGCGGGCGTGGTGAAGGTGGGATGCTCCTCGAAGTTCGAACGAGCAGCGAATTGGGGAAAGCGCGACGGGAAGAAGCTGGGGTCGGCAACTGGGGAAAGACAGGGAAGGAGGTCGCCGGTAATATTGGACTGTGTGCTCGGTCCTTGCAATGTCTCGAATGCTGGGCCACAAAGATCACTGCACATATGACGGGCGATGCTGGTCTGGCAATTGCTCAGGGCAGAACAGGAGGAGCCTTGACGACAACCGATAGAGCAGCAGCATGTACAGTAAGTAGCCCACGAATTCAGCGGCGTAGCATGATGTGCAAGCGCTTGGACCGCCTTGGCTAGTTGTGCCGCCGTGCGAACCGCCATCCCTGTCCGTCGAAACACCTTCTAGCCTCTGCCGGTCTAGTGCGCTCGAACAGATCCGCTGGCGGAGTCTGGCGCTCGATGGGTTCAATGCTGCCGCAATTCTCTTTCTCTTACACTCCCGCGGGGCCTGCAGCATGATTACCCTTTTTGTTTGCGAAACCGCTGCTCGAGCCTGCTCCCTACTTTTTCTCGACTCCACATATCCGATTCCTGCATGCCTATTGATTGCCAGTACATCAGAGGCACGGTCCGGTTCTCATCACGCCGATCCGGGTCACCATCAACGACGTCGGTGATGGTGATGCTAACAAATGCTGATGGTGACGATGTTGTAGGAGTCTGTGGACCAACCTTTTTGTGCTCCATGCCCGGAGCAGCTGACCGCCTCATTGCGTTATATCGCTCGCAGACTAGCAGACTAGACCCCCTGTATTACCTCTACTCTATCCCCTACGTCGACGCCGGACTCGGACTCGGCCTGGCCGAGTGCTTAACAAAGCATAAATACGCGGTTAGTCAAATCCCCAGACCACGCCATATCAGCCGTTGTATTTCTGGCCGAGCCCAGCAAAGCCCTGAACGAATCTTATGCAGGTGGAAAGATACTTGAAAATCTTCTCGTACGTCTATCGCGGTTCGTCTCTGACCGGCCATGCTGTGGAAGATCTGTACCAGTGTACTGAGGTACAAGTTCACAACGTGTACGAACCTCGAAGTGTCCCAATAGGCCCCTCGAACCAGGTCAAGGCGAGCTTCATAACTTGCGCCAAGGTCGCAGCTTGGTCCCATACACAAACGCAGGTGATCCCAAAGCCACGAATACGGAGGCAGGCGCAATTTCTCGCAACGTCATTATTCCACGGAGATATGACCGACTGCCTGTATTCCAGTTGCAGGATGCCGCTCGGTAGCATCCGGACCTACTAAAGGTCTCCGATCTTCTAGGCGTGCTTTGTGTTTTTCCTTAAGCCATAGTCAAGAACTGGTGTCAATCTACGTTATAGATCGTCACGCAGTTCAACCTCTAATACATCATAACTCGCCATGTGTGAGTGCATCAAGGGGAATGTCAGCGAGCTAAGCGGAGCCAATTGAACGCCAAAATATGGAGAATATGGGGCCGCAATGTCACGCGCACGGCTTTGTACGATTCATGCGTCGACACTTGTATCAAATGGGCAAAGAGAAACATTCTCAGCCACGCGATGCCCCGTGTGCCTCGTCATCCCAAGGCACCACCTTCCCCTTCTTATTGCCAGCGAGGCTGCCCTTGTATGCATGGGCCTTGGTTAGGCCGAGACATCTCATTCGTCCGTCGAAGTGTCATT
This sequence comes from Aureobasidium subglaciale EXF-2481, assembly GCF_000721755.1. NCBI lineage: Eukaryota > Fungi > Ascomycota > Dothideomycetes > Dothideales > Saccotheciaceae > Aureobasidium > Aureobasidium subglaciale. The sequence goes on along the minus strand of NW_013566978.1, from coordinate 31,803 downwards.
GTACAGATCTCTTGCCAACGTCTCTAGCATGCTGTTGATCCGATCTATGTGGAGGTGGCTGAACGCCTGCTTGATCGAGTTCTCCGAGCAAATTTGACACCTGCGAGTGCAGCATGAGAACGATGCGGTTCGCGGCTAGCAAACCCTCGCACGGCTTGTATGTCGTGCACATCGCAGTTGCTGCTTTCATGTATCCGATTTGTAAAGCTTGGTCATCATCGACAGCGATGTATTTCTCTATACTGACAGACATGTTTGGGACCTGCGCGGGCTTCCTTTCCATGTTTGGGGGCTCTATCGTCCCTGCATATTGTCCCCTGCTGAGGCATAATCAATCATGACTCCAAACACTCGAGGGACGTCTCATCTTAGCGAGCGTGGGTCTAATTTACTCCATGCTACTTGGACCTTTGCGTGAACGGCTCAGGGCCGCTCTACATCGCACTACGTTTGCGCGAAATCGTGATCCACAATCGCATTCTCTCGGCAGAAGTGGCACCCGAATTGAGTATTCCTACGGTATCTGTTCTTTCTCTTTCTGCTTCACGGTCCAATCGCAACAATTCGAGTATATTGGTGTGGCCAGTCATTACACGTCGGCAAACTACTGGCTCAATACCATGTGCATGGGCAAATCCCCAGGAAACAACGCACGAAAGCAGTTGCTCCACTAATGCAATGCATCCCACTTCGCGTTGTACGACCAGTGGATAGTCTGGCAGATCAACGCTCTATTAGCTCTGCAAGGCATCGCCTCTTGCGACTCCATCGGATTTCCTATTCAGGGAACGAATACGCACGTTATGTGGAAGCCTACTCTGCAGCTATACCAAGTATTTATCGTAAGGGGTGCCCATGTTACCACAAGGCCTGTTGCTTTCCCAAGGATGTTGTCATACATGCTCTCTCAGCACTGAGCATACGTCCTGGGGTTCGTGCCATCTTACACCCTGCTTGGATTCAATGATCCGGCAAAGACCTTGGCGCATGAATTTGTACAAGCGGGTGAGAGCGTGCCACTTTTGCACCTGCAGGACTTGGAACTGCTGGCGTTCCCATAATCGCGAGGCAACGTGGTGGGAATATAGGCCGGTGGAGACACATCGAGACGATGAGTAGAGTACCCGACCAAGTGCGCGCCGTCGCTAAAGACCATTGCTTGCATCATAACCGCAGCGAAAGGACCTTTAAGCGGCCAGGTGCTGTCCTGCACGCGCGAAAGATACGACCTCAGGCAACATTTGGTCCCACAGTATGACCGACGTGCCTGCGAATTTGGTCCCGAAAGAAGTTCCAGCCAATTGCTTACGAATCTAGCAGAGCAGCCGCTCTGGATCTCGTGCGAAAAGGTCTGCAGGTATCGGCAGGTCGGTCTTTGCGATGACCAGCTGCATGCGCCTCTCGCGTACCAGAGGCGAGCTCTCTTATTGCCGGGTGTGCAACCTGCTGCCTCGGTCAGCACTATTTGTGATGATTGGGTGCGCCGGTGGCCACAATGTTGTGCCTCCTTGACAGACACTTGTTACACGCATGTAAGGAATTCGGAAGGGGTTTGCCGGAGGACAAATGTGATAACAACGACATGCGTGATATTCTCGACTTCTTGACCAGCCAGGGCGATTCAGGGAGTTTTGCGAACGCAGTTTCTTCTTTGAGCGGCAGAGCGACAGAGCCGTGTTTAGGAAGGTTCAATAGAACTTTCGAGCATCAGATCCTCGTGTTCGCGAACGATGAAGAGCTGGAGCCTGACTCCAGCGCAAAAAAACAAAATATGAAGCTGCTACGCTGGGTCGAACAACGGACCTTAGGATAATTGCAGATCTGCAATCCCACGCTCTACCACTGAGCTACAGCAGCTTATGACACTTTACCCCGTGTGAGGTATATATATTCACACGCAATCACCTCTCAAATCCATGCAATCTTGCTGAAGAATGCCAACATACATCAAGAGGCGTCCTAATCACCGACGTAGCGGTATGCAAGAGCGCACAACGATCACTTCTTACCATTCCCCACAGAAGATACAGCATGGCGCAAGTTTTCTACAATGATCAACCGTCCACGAAAGGCTGTCGATGTGCCCAAGCACCGCGATTACAATAGCACGGAACGTTTACCGAAGGAGGCCAGGGCTTCAAGAGCGCCAACATCGCTGTCACACCGTAGCTCGCTTCGTAGTCGAGGGTTTTCTCAGACCATGACGCAGGATGAATCGAAATGCAGTCTTGTGGTATGCATAGAGCACCCGTCACCCATGTGACATGAATGTGAGCGTCAAGATCAAAACAGCCCACGCACGAGCGGCTGGTTGATCCACATCTGCTGCTACCACGGGAACATTTCCGCATACAAATCGACATGCGTGCGGTATACCTTCCTGTTACAGACTACATGTATGCGCCATGATACAAATCAACAGCGACTGGGAGTGTGCGATTGGATCTGTCAGGGTTGCCTTGCGTTTCGCCGGGCCAAATCAACCCAAGCGTCGATGTCTAAAATTGTCACAAAGATCATCGCGGGGAGAAGAGCGCGGGGGGCAGTGGAGAACCTTTTGACGAAACAGTTTGTCAATTGCTGGACACAGTTGACGGACCCTGCTTTACCTTGCATCGAGCAGTATTTGAACAATACATGCAAATTTCGCCTGAACAACAGCGACGACGGACCATTTTACTGTTAGATGGCTACTGTCGGGGCAAAAGAAAACAACCAAAACCTCCGGACGCGGAGATTGTGCGCACGAATGATGAGAGCGAATGACGCTTATCTCTGGCTTCGAGACGCCTTATCGCGGCCAACAGCAGCGATTCTGCCCATGTGATGCGCTCCTCTGCTGGGCATCGAGACGGTGCTTGTCCACTATCAGCAGGTAGCGTTGAGCTATGGGGGTTCTTTCGGTCTATTTTGTGTGTCGGCCGTCAACGTATTTGGTCTTGTGAGCGTCTATCATTCGTATCTTGTGGGCTTCCTATTGAGTCATCTCCTCACACATGGCTATCGCCTATCTTCACACCTCCTCGTGACCCCTCTTCGTCCTATTTCGCATCTATTCTGTCTTGTTTCCTCTTACATTGCTTGACCCGACTTCCTAGACTCCTAACACCTACAATCGCTGTGTCGAACGTCCTCTGCCGACCATGTCATGGCAGGCTCTCACATTCCAGCCTCAGCTACCGCCTTATTGCACACCGACAAATGACTTCCTATCTCGATTCTCGAGTACCTTCCATACATGCGTACCGACGCCCCTGGCCTTCATATCAACAACATTAGGCGTCCTCTCAATCGTATCGTGGCTGTTTGCCCAGATGCCACAGATTTACAAGAATTACACGATAAAGAGCACATCCGGTCTTTCCATCTTCTTTCTGGTAGAGTGGTGTGCAGGAGACGTCAGCAACCTACTTGGAGCCATCTTTACGAAGCAGGCGACATGGCAGATGATAGTAGCCGGATACTACTGTCTGGTGGATTTCATGCTCGTTGCTCAGTGGGTTTGGTACGAGCGTCTCCGACATGGCTATAGAATCCGCCAGGTATGGCCTGACAGAAATGGTGGCAACAACTCGGGCAGGGACCAAGAGATGATCATTGAGGGCGTGCCGGCTATGAGTCGCGAGAACACCTTTGAGAGTAACGACAGCCCGGAAAGAAAGAGCTCGGCCAAGGATATCAATGCATCTGGCAACGGAAAAGCAGGCATGTGGCGCATGCCAGTCTTTGGAGACGTCAGCGAGAAGTACGGCTCCAAGAGCCCTCGCACCATCAACCGCGTCGTAGCCTCTTCTTCTTTTCAATCGCCATCTCCACGCACTATCCTGCTACTGGCTTGCTTGATCTCTCTCGCTCAGGCATCACCCCTAAAGTCCGCTATCCACCACCCTCACCACCACCACCAACCTGCCAACAAGATCTCAGATCTCGAAGCCGCCGGCACCGTTCTCTCCTGGGTATCAACCCTTCTCTACCTCGGCAGCCGTCTCCCCCAACTCTACAAGAACTGGGCCAGGAAATCGACAGCCGGACTAAGCGCCCACCTCTTCATTGCCGCGTTTTTCGGAAATCTCTTCTACAGCACCAGTATGCTCACGAACCCAAATCTATGGTCTGACGCACCTGCTCATGGCCTTCATGGTTGGGTGGGAAGTGCAGCAAATGTGCGTTATGACTGGCTCATGCGTGCTTTGCCTTTCTGGCTGGGTGCTGCGGGTGTACTCGTCATGGATGCAGCTGTGGGAGTGCAGTTCCTCATGTACGGCGAGAGTGAAGACTCGAAAGTCGTCGTGCTCGAGGAATCGGGTCGTGAAAACTGGCGTTGGCGTAGAGTCAGCGGTTGGATGCGTGGCTGGGTCCCCAGCTTTGGCGAGCCGGTTGGCAGAGCAGGAAGTGAAGAGGAAAGAGATTCTCTGCTTCCTCGCGCACCAACTCGGGATTATGGGGCTGCTTCTAGAGCTTGATAGATGAGTTGTCTGCTTTTGGCTTTCGCTTTCAAGCCAGGATGCATTTGATGAGATATATGATTGCTTCTACACGTAGAGCCGCATCGCAGTTTGGATTGGCGTTTTGGGCATTTACAGGGCGTTTCTTGGGGGCATTTGGCATTTTTTGGTCCTTGAACATGGTGGTCGGAAAGATGGTTGCGGGTTGATGATATTGATCTTGATGATTCGCATATACGGCATGACCTACATAACATTAATGAAGCATGATTCCTACCTATTTCTACTCTTTTTGGCTCTGGTTGATTGTCTAGATAGAGCGTAGAGGCCCCGTTCGATGAACGACAATTGCCGGATATACATTAACTTCTGACCGATTGTAATTCTCAGGTTAGCCCGTGACACTGTTCGAAGTGATCTGAAGAGAGCAGAGTGAGGGTGAAGGAGTGTTGATCTTAGCCTTTACGATGAGGTCTCATATACGATGTCCACGTTCGCGAAATTGATCTGCCGCTGCGAGAGCCAAGCATGCAGTCTATACATGGCAGCATCTAATGTTCAAGATTTGCTCAACCAACTCGATACTCAGATAGGACGTGCAAGAGTCTTTAATAGATTGAAGATGGGAAAGGGGATTTGGTATTCTCATCTTGATAGAGCTGGAGACAGGTTCCTCGCACGAACCACAATTTCAATTCCTCCCTTGCTTTTCGGTCTCCTGGGTTGGGTTTTGACCAGATCCACTATGATGTGAGCATTACCCGTTTGCTACTTACCGTGACACTCTTATCGATCTGCTCTCGTCCTTATTTCTTGTTCTCAGTGCTCGCAGAAGTTGAATTTGTGAGCTGCTCTAGAGTTGATGATCTCTGGAGTGTTGCGACTACGTTCTTGCATCAGTTCCTGACGAATGTTTTTTGCTTCCTCCAAAGACATGGGGAAGTCTGCGTCTTCTTCGATGATCTGGTTTATCAGCTCATCCGGCAAGTCCCTCAATCCTCTGATGTCTCTCGCTCCTGGACCAGCTCCTTGGCCCACCACGTATGTTGCTGCGGGGGGACGTTAGCAATGGAGAGAATCTTGACATGCGGATCGACAAGAAACCAGGCTAGTATCTTGCTATGGCCTGGCTTAGTCGGATCTTCCAGAGCGGATGGCAGCACGCGATGTTGGAGTACATTGGGGCAAGCGACAAGACGACCTGTCTTAGTAAGTACTTCTCCCAATTTCTGTACAGCATAGACCTCGTTGTCGATGCCCATGATGGTTTCCAAGTGCTGGAACTCCGAATGAGCATACGAAAAGCTACTGCCGCCCTCCATCTCAACATTTTGTCGGAAAGCCAGATGGCTCGGTCCAATATTGACCTGGTCATAGTAGAACAAAGCATTGGCGACGATATGCTCGTTCAGTCGACCCTCTACGTGGCAGGATCCACCAGAATAATTGGGATTGTCCGGGCTCAAGTGGATGCCGGCCAATTTCACAATGACTTGAATTTGCTTGTGGTCCCTCATCAAGTCGAACGGTAGCCTTACTGTATCTGACGTGTCTTGCATCTCGAAGCCTCGAGGCTCTGGCTCCATCGAGATTCGCGTGGCCCATTGCCAACGACTACCCTCAAGATGGTGATCTTTTGACTCTCTTCGTTGCCAGCCGGCGACAGAGTCTTCTATAATCTCTTCCTCATCGACGATCAGGGTCTGCTGAAATCGAGCCTCTAGAGCCAGACGTTCTAACACTGCTTCGTTGTCGGCGTTGTGATCGTCGACCCAATCTTCAGGGCTGTTCTCGCCATAAGGCATGTGCCATCCGAAATCGTTGATGTCAATTCTGCTTTTGTCGAGCCCGGACTCAGTATTCTTCAAAAATTGGTTCCAGAGGGGCAGGTATGCCGTGATGAGCTTCTCAATGATGTGATAGAGGTCGATGTGTGTGACAGGGTGAAAATTGTTGATATAACTCACTACTGTGGCAGTCTTCGGATCCTCAATGTCAATCTCGCAGGGTAGCCACTGGAAGTTGCGAGATCACAGATCGTCGCAATAGCTATGAGCGGATCGAAAGAATAGTGGACGAGATTGAGTAAGCGGACTGCAGAAACTTGGAGGTGGGCCGAGGACATCTGGAAGCAGAGAAGGTCGTGGATGTGGAGTAAGACCTTGTGATAGAGGGAACCCTGGGGGCAAGAATCTTGGAGGGTATTGAGGCCCTCCAGGAGGAGGTTCAGTTAGTGCTGAGACAGGAGCAGTAAATTACAGGAGGTCCAAGGTATCCTGGAGGGCGTCCCAGAGGCCAATACTCTTCCAACTTCGGTGGTATCTGACAGATCTCCCCCTCGCCAGAATGTAGTAGACAGTCATGCAAACTCAGGACGGTATCTTTGAGGACTCTTGTCCGGCCAAATACAAGAGGAAATAGCGAGGGATGTACCAGATCTAATGCCTGCCCATTTGAGCCAAGATGCCAGTCTTTGTATGCGCTCAGGTTTTCTTCCAGAGCGGTGACAGCAGAGGTAAGTTGGTTGACAATAAGTTGGGGTACAGAACTATCGGAGTAGGCGACCTGAGAATCGAAGTCAATAGGTAGTGATATACCAGATGCGTTAAACTCGTCAGCTTTGTCGCGTAATTCAGCCAGGCAGTATCTCCACGTGCGCTTGCTGAAGTTGGGTAGAGCACGCGCTTCTTGTTCCCATTTAGTGGCAATTGTAGTATTGAAGACCTTCTTGTGCCAATTAGGCTTTACCATCAAGTGATTCATGACACCCATCATGGCGATCTTCCTTAGAGCAAGAGGATGGCCATGCCAGTTGGCAAAGGATTCTGTGTACACTCGATGTCCAGCCTAACAGCATTTTTTCCGTTCGCGGAACGCTGAAGCAATCTCTGATAATTTCCGTATTGTGCGCCATGACCAGGAGGTAAATACTGGTAGAGAGCTTCGTCTAATAGCATGGTTGAGTCTCGTTGTTGTGTCGAGTGAGCCATGTTGAGAAATTGTCGTAAGTTATCGGTGTTCCGGAGGGGGAATGTTGTCTATTAGAAGAGATGCTACGTTCCTCTGTTGCCTTCTGCCGCTGACCAAACAGAAGTTGCATGTGAATCAAGTGAGCTCTTACCACAGACTACTTGCTCTAGAAACGTATTGACGGAGTCTTTCGGTATCGTTTCCTTCACTTTTGAGACTAAAGGTTCGCGTGACAGACTTAGCGCATGGAAGGCCTGAGGACAAAGGGGCGTAAATATCGATCACATGACAGTCGATCACGCATGTTGTGACACAAAGACTTACGACAAGACGTCCTGTTGTCCGAGTGAACCGATAAACTCTCCAGGGCAAGACGGTAATGCGCAAAAAAACATGACATGAGAAGATGAGAAGTATCGCCGGCTCCTCACAGCAGCATAAGAATCATTCTACCACGGTCCCTTGATCCTGAGTTTCACGGCAGCAAAAAGCAAGTCGAGGCTAGAGTTTCCAGAGCACCTGAGTGGGCACATGCTTATCTATCAGCAAGCTTATCAGCTCTCCGTCGCGCGTTCTTGTTCGGTGACAGCATCAACATGTTGCGCGTAACCTGTCGATAGCGGTGACTCAGACAGTGTTTCCGTAGACAGAGGGAGCAGGTGGGCAATAAGGGACAGAGGGAAAGATCAAAGAGGGGACAAGTCGGTCAGCACATCATCGAGGCAGCAGTCGTCGTGACCAGCATCGTCTTCTGCTTGTGCCAGCCAAAAGCGGGTCGCGCGTGGCGCCGATCAACGTTGCTCTGCTCGCGCTCCAATCTGTATCGCCGAGTTGCATCTCCTACGCACCCTACAACTCTGCTCTCCCAACTCGCCTGCATCTTGTCAATATACACTACTACACTCGTCGCCGCGTCGCTCTCTGTCTCTTTGCATTCTTTCCTCGCCTATCCACCCCCGTGCCGACAAGGAGTGCCCGTTCGCAAAGTCACAATCTAGCACGCTCCGAGACAGGCTTCACTGCCGACTGACTCGACTGCCATCTGACCCTTCCAACCTTCGCCCTCGTCTTTGCCTGTTTCGCCTCTGCTATCATTGTTGTCTATTCTCCTGTACTCGATTGCCAAAGTACCTCTCTGTCCAACACCCGCATCCGTCGCTCTCGAAGAAGCCCATCCGCCAACCCTTCGCCCCACCGTCCCTCCGCCGCATACCGCTCCTCCCCGCGTAGCGACCCCTCGAACCGTCGACCCCGGATCATACAAATGCATTGCTAGCCGCCTTGCTCCAGGCCATTCAGTTCAAACACTGCCCTGCCGAGCTGCTTCAACAACATGGCTTCACATCGTACCTCCTCCGGACATAGTCGTCGTGAGGCCCCAGTCGTCGAGCTCACCGTTGGCGACTTCATTCGCAAGAATGAGATTGGCAAGGGTAGCTTTGCTACTGTCTACCTAGCTTCTCATAGGGTACATGCTTTCCCCACCATCCTCCCATACAACCCTCCTTCTCCATACTGACTTGTCCCACAGAAAAGGAAGTCGTACGCCGCCATCAAGTCCGTCGTTACAGGAAAGCTTACTGGGAAGTTGAGGGAGAATCTCAACTCCGAGATCAACATTCTGAGGAAGCTCCAGCACCCACACATCGTCGCCTTGTTCGAATGTGTCGACACTCCCCAGCACATCCATCTTGTCATGGAGTATTGTCAGATGTCTGACCTGGCTGCTTTCATGAAGGGTAGGGCACGCATCGCCGGACTGCCCGAGACGCGTGATATCTTCGACAGATACCCGAATGCAACAAATGGTGGTCTGAACGAGGTTCTGGCTCGCCACTTCCTCAAACAGATTGCCAGTGCCCTCCAGTACTTGCGCAAGTACAACCTGATCCATCGCGATATCAAGCCGCAGAATCTGTTGCTGAATCCGCCTCCGACATATATGCAGCAGCAAAGACCAGAGGATGTGCCATTGGCAGCAAGCGAGAACTCCCTCATCCCTGCTGTGGGTGTGGCTTCTTTGCCCATGCTGAAGCTTGCCGACTTCGGCTTTGCTCGCCATCTTGCTAGTACTTCGCTGGCCGAGACGCTGTGTGGTTCTCCCCTTTACATGGCTCCCGAGATTCTGGCTTATCAAAAGTACGACGCCAAGGCAGACCTGTGGTCTGTGGGCACTGTGGCCTATGAGATGGTCGCCGGAAGGCCCCCTTTCAAGGCGACAAATCATGTTGAGTTACTTCGTAAGATCGACCAAGCACAAGACGTGATTCAGTTTCCTGCTGGCTTGCTTGTCTCCAAAGAGTTCAAGGAGACTATCAAGTCTTTACTGAAGAGACAACCCACCCAGCGCGTCAGCTTCGATCGCTTCTTCGGCAGTTCTACCATCGTGGGCGACATTCCAGGACTTGTCGACGAAGACAAACCACGTGTCGCTGATGCATCTGAGCCTGACATTGCCATGTCCGCCTTGAGCCTTCGTCTCCAGCAACAGTCGATAAACAGTCCCGAGCAAGAGCTTGACACTGCTGGTATCAGCCATGTTGTCCGTGAGCCTCTGCCCGGTATGGCTAGAAGACCGACACCTGCAGCTGGCCCTGCAAACGTTGAGTCTACGAAGAGACCTGAAATGCCCATGAATCGTCGTCAGACAGAGGCTGCTATTCCTTCGACTTCGGTAGACACCAAACGTTATGCCGGCCACGTAGATCAGAAGAGGCCGCCTTTGATGCCAACTGCAACTGCTCCTTCGCGCCAAGAATTACAGCACATAGCTCCTGCCAGTCCAGGTAGGCCTCATAATCCGCGCTACATTCCATCACCCAGTTCTTCGGCTCCACAGACAACGCCCGTTCTTGACAAGGGATCTCGAGAATCGCGCGATACGAACACGGCTCATGACTTGACGTTTGAGAAGGAGTACGTCATGGTTGAGAAGAAGGCTGTCGAAGTAAACGCATTTGCGGATGAACTTGCGGATCGTAACAGACAACCTGAGAACCTCTCTGGCGGCATGATCCGTCGTGCGACAACTCAGGGTATGCCTGGCTCCAACGTCGTGTCAAACGCGTTGCAAGCAGTATCTGGCAAGCAAACGGGCACTCTTCAGGGTCGACGTACTTCTTTCGAGCAACGTCGACAAGCTCCCACTCCTTCGGAGTACTTGTCAAGAGCTCTGAGTGCGGCCAATACACGCATCCGTCAGGTGATCGGTGGCTCTCCAACATTTCTGCCGGGGCTGTCGCCACCGCAAGGATATGCCGGCTTCCCTATTTCTTCAGCACCTCCTCTACCGTTAATGATCGGTGATGGAAGACGCTCTCCGAGCAACATCGATGAGGATGCCCGCATGCTTCAGCTTGTGGAAGAAGGCGCCACTCGAAGTGATGTTGTCTATGGATTCGCCGAAGTCAAGTACCGACAGTTGCTTCCCGCGACTCCCTCCGCGGAGGACAGAAGTGCCATTCGGCAGATCAGTGCCTTGGAACAGCCACTCAAGATTAGTGACAACGTTGATGATCAGGATCTCACTCAGGTCGCCATTGTTGCTGTGGCAGAGGAAGCTTTCGTCTTGTATGTCAAGGCATTAGCGATTCTCGTAAAGACCATCAACCTTGTGAAATATTGGTGGGACCGCCAACGTAGAGCTGAGACTCCACCTGGATCTCTTCCATCCAGGCTTGGTGACACCAGACAGAGCACTTCTGATATGAGCAAGAAGATGAACAACGTTGTGCAGTGGGCACGTAATCGCTTCAACGAGAGCCTCGAAAAGTCTGAGGTAGTTGGACGTCGACTGATCGAAGCTCAGAAGCAGCTCCCAACTGGCCACCCGGGACATCCTGACAATCGCGGTCAATTGCAAACATCGGGATCCGGCAACACCTTGAGTGCTGCTGTCGACCAGATTCAGTTGACGAGTGGCGTCACAGCCGAGAAGTTAATGTTCGATCGCGCTGTTGAAATGAGTCGCGCTGCTGCTGTCAATGAGCTGGTTGGTGTTGATTTTGGCGGCTGCGAGCTCAGCTATATCACGTCAATCATGCTCTTGGAAGCCGTTCTAGAAAACGATGACGAGCCTCTGCTCTCCAAACCGAGCGCGAACAAAACCAGAGCAGGCAATGCTGTAATCAACGGCATGGAATCTGAAGATCGCGATGCCGTTTTAAAGTGTAAGTACCATGTGCCAGCCGCCTCGGTCTTGTCATGTACTAATTGTCTTCATATAGTGATAGAGGGCACCAGAGGCAGGCTCGATGGTCTGCGTCGTAAGCTCAGGCAACAAATGTTGCCCAGACAGGCAACACCAGCGTCCGCGTCTAGACCCATGGCAAGAACCTCTTCTTCGCCAGGCACAGCAATGGGGACACCACCAAGATAGACATTTGGGATCGATTTCGGAGATCCCACGCGAGACAGTCTCTCTGAACGCAAGCTACGATTGATGGTAGTACATTTAATCTGGTTTTCTTACTTTTCATTTCTTCTTCCTCTTTCTTTTTCTGGGATTTACACATATTTGGGAAGGGCGCATGGCAAGAGGAACATCCGGTCAATGATAACGTAACATGCAGGCGCTCTTTTCGGTCAATCAATTTTCGCGTCAATTTCAGTCGCGCTGGCGTTCAAGGCGGGAGGGCACGAGGAACGTTGGCCAGGAGCACATGGAGCAAACAATCACAGGGTCACACACAGATGGCATGGGCACTCTTTCTTCGCTTCAACGGCAGACAGGCATAAGAGGAGAAGGACTTCTGGTTGACAGATGAAATAAGGCGGTTCGGTTTATCATACTCTAGCAGAAAGACCTAAATACGAATTCGTTAACAACATGATTGAATTGCTTGTCTATGAAGCTTGTGCCGCTGTTATTGGCGCCGGCACCAGGGAGGTCGACGTACGCGGCCAATGCGTGGTTTCTCGTATACGGATTGGGGCGCAAGCTGTTAGGCTCGTGCCCTCCACTTTGTGACGAAGAGGAGGTCGGGCTCTGTGATGGTAAAGGCAATGTGTAGAATCTGGTGTGAACATTTGAATAAAGTCGGAAAATGGCCAAGGTAAGAATGGGGAGCATCATCTGCAGGCACGTCAGAGAAGGAGGCACGATCAGAATTCAGGGTTCATGCCTGCCAAGGGTGCGATACGGATGTTTCAACTTGAACTCTTCGTCGCTCGAGCCTCAGCCGAGCTCAATCTCTTGCTTGTCAACACATCAGAGTCGTTCGGTGGCCTAGTCACTTTGCTTAATAGGCTACTTGTTCCGATCTTTCCTTCGCCTCGCCGGTGCATATTGCTGAACAACACACATCCACTGTGATCGATACCAACCACGACCGTTTCTGGGGAAAGCCCTTGAATTCTAGCGACGCCTTTATCTGTTTCATTCCAGTCGACTAGCTGTGGTCGACAAGCGTCCGCCATGACGAGTTTCGCGAATTCTTTTTGGTCGTCGGACCAGAGTTATGCAGGAGGCATGCTCGACCACTCCGTTTATCTACCCGCGCTAACTCGGCGGCAGGATTGGGAGTCCTCTTTGGCAAGCTCCAGCAGGGCGTGCAAGAGAATCAGCAGGTCCTGACAATCGCGCGTATGCGAGCCGAGGCAGAGGATCTTTATGGTCTTCGTCTGGGCGAGATCGATGCAGCTACCATGAAGGTTGAAGGAGGCTTCCAGAAAGATGACGGTGCCAGTGTCAAGAAGGTGGGTCCATGTGTCTCCCAAACATACGGTCCAGGCAGACGGCTAACACATGTAGGCCTTTGAAGGTATGCGCTCCGAGATGACCGAGGCGGCCAAGAACCACCGCAAGATAGCATCCAACATCCGCGAGCTCGTCGTTAGTCCCTTCGCTCGCTGGTGCGATGCCCACGCCGCTCGTGTGCAGAACTCGCAAGACGATCTTCAAGCACGCATTAAAGCCCACGACCGACAAGCCGATCACGTCCGTACCTACCGCAGTCAATACTACAACAAGTGTCGCCGCGTCGAAGATCTGGACGAAGAAGAGAAGCTGGCCTTCCAGGACCCCCAGAGCGAGGCTGCCCAAAGCCCGAAGCCTGCCTCACACATCCCAGTCGTGAAGTTATCAGAGCCCGCCGACGAGGAAGACGAGCCAGAACCTATCGATATTGGCGATGTGACGTATACCCCTGAGCAAGTTAAAAAGATCCTCAACCACATGCTGGAGACGATTAAGTTGGGTGAAACCAAGGTCCCCATTCTCGGCACGTACCACAACGTATCGACTGGAGCCGACATTACGGATTACATCCAGAAGCATATGAATGGCACCAGCGTCAGCTACGCCGAGCGTATCGGCCAGGACATGGTCGGTCATGGCTTCTTGAGGCTAGTCGGTAATGTAGGAAGCACTTTCGCAAACAGCAGCCGCATGAACTACCAGTGGCGTCCCAAGGTCTTCCAGATTACTGGTCTTCCTGAAAGACGAGGCATGGGTAGATCTGCCACCGTCTCTTCGATGAGCTCGATCCCAGACTCGCCTGTTGGTGCCGTGGGTGAACTCTTCTCCGGCTGGAATCCTCTGAGCAATGCCCATCCTGGCGAAACTCCCGCAGCAAAGTTGCGTAGAGAAGCTCGTGAGGCTGATGAACGCTATAAGTCTGCTGTGAGAAAGCTCGATGCGCTCCGTTGCAACCTGGAGGAGGCCATGGTCGATCATCTCAAATTCATGGAGCGTTGCGAGCTCGACCGTCTAAAGGCCATCAAGAGTGTAATCCTGGACTTTTCCGGAGCCATCAGCAATGTCATTCCCAGCTTGCAGAGTACTGTCGACAACATGATGCTTTTCCAGGAAACTGTTCAGCCGCTAGGCGACTTGCGCTACCTCTTGGAGAATTACAGAATTGGCCCATTTGTGCCAAAGGTCACGATTTACGAGAACTACTACAACAACGTTGATGACCAAACGTTTGGTATTGACATCGAAGCTCGCGCTCGTGCCGACAGGAAGCGCGTCCCTTTGATTGTCACCACTCTGCTCATGTTCCTCGACAACCACTACCCTGAGCTAGAAGGTGATGAGGCTCGTCGCAGCATTTGGCTCGTAGATGTACCACTGGCCGCTACGCACCATTTGCGCAACATCCTTAACACTGGTAAAGAGACAGTCTCTCAAGACACTCTGGACCGCTACGAGATTCCGATTGTTGCCTCCGTCCTGAAGCTCTACCTACTTGAGCTTCCTGACTCTCTGGTCTCGGCACATGTTTACGAGATCATCAAGACGATTTACACTAGCACTGCACCGAACACATCCGAAGGTGCCCGTATTTCAGTCATTCAGAGCACGCTCGGTCAGCTCAGACTTGCCAACATCGCTACTTTGGACGCCATCACAACCCATTTCACACGTCTTATTGAGCTGACATCCGCCGATGAAGGTTATATTTCAGCTCTCTCTACGTCGCTTGCTCCCTGCATTCTTCGACCCAAGCAAGGAAACACTTTGTCACTGAACGAGAAGTTTAACTACAGGCTCGTGCGCGATCTCTTTGCTCACAAGGATACCATCTTTGGAGAGCTCAAACGCCAATCTTCCCTTACACACACCAACTCCGGTGCCTCAAGACCTCGTGCGATTAGTACCGACGAGAGCAGACGCCGTGAGCACATGGAGGAGCGCCAGAGAGCCATCATTGCTGCTGCTGAGACTCGCGGCCGCGCGTCCAGTCCATTCAAATCTACTTTTGGCGGTCCTCTTGGGTCCATGCATAAAAGAGAGCGTAGTTCAGGCGCAGATACACGATTCCCTGTCACCCCCTCAGCAGCAAGCACTCCTACAGACGTTCGTAACATGAACCGAGGTAGTCTTGAGGTGCCTGGCTCTCCCATCCGAGCTCCCGTTCTGCTGCAGTCACCACCCAAGGGAAATGGTAAGACCGAGTCTCTGCCATCTTCCTCTGATTCGGTAGTGTCTGGGGATGCTGCTGCTCCCACCACCCGTCAACGTAGCGACACCACCAATTCAGTCATCATGACTCCTGGTGCCCAGATAGAAGCTCCAGACTACCTTGCACATGCTCAAGAACAGCAGCATGATGAAGAGGCCGGCAGCGATGCTGACTCTATCGGACCTGAGCCGAGCTCTGGTCTCAGCAACAATCGTCAATCTGTCGAGGTTGAGAAGCGCAACTCTTTGAACCGAACAATGGGCCGTGTTGCTCGGAAGGGCACTGCAAGCAGTCTCTCGCGTCAGAGCCTGATCGGTAAGCGGGAGAGTGTCGGTAGCGTCGGCACTTCGTCGTCTGGTGCCGCTGCCGCACCTGCTGCCGACTTTACTGACAGTCCCGTCGACGTCTCTGAGCGTGCTAAGGAAGAGGCTCTGGCTCATCGTGGCGTCGAGCTCGTTGACAAGCCCATGGATGATGATTAGGAATGATCTTCAAGAATCTTGAAACGAACCGAAACGTGCACATGAGCGTGCTGCTGGACCTCTTTCGTTGTCCTTGTTAGAAATGTTGTTTATTCTTTCCTCATCTACCTTTGATGGTCTTGTTACTCTTTCCTCTTTTATTTCATCGCAGGATATCCCAAGCGAACCATCTTCATATCATGAGCATGACTGCGCTTTTGAACAGTCAATTAGATTTGCTGTCTTCTCGAATTATATACTTGATCATGCTTCTATTTTCTGCCTCCAATAAATCGATGACGTAATAGACGCGTGAACTTGGTGTTTTTCGAAGCTGTTGCTCCATTTCTAACAAAACATACTCGATATACTCAACAGCATAAATTATCGCTCTAGCGATCACCTGTCAATCAGCATGGCGACTCAAGCATCATTGCCGCCTGCATTTACGATGACACCTCCAACACCAGAATGCAAGGTTGAAGTTCGTCCATCACCAATATCAGGCAATGGACTCTTCGCGACTAAAGATATACCAGCTGGATCCACGATATTACTCAAAGCACGACCATTAACTGGCGAGCTGGATTTACCGAGACTGCAGGATAGTTGTCACAACTGCTTCATGTGGACGCAGAAGGCTGCTAGAGGGTGTGCTACTCATTCTGCATCGCCTAACAAAGAGCCTGGCTGTGCTGGGTGTCAGAGTGACGGTGCGGGTATTGGTGTCAAAGCTTGTACTGGATGTAAGAAAGTCAAATATTGCAGTAGGGTATGTTCTTGTTTTCATCTTCCGGTTTTGCTTTCCAAGTATGTGGGAGATTGCGTATCGGTCTTGACTTTGCGCATCAATCGTTGAGATGCATTCGCTCATACAATGTTTTTCTCATACAGGTTTGTCAGAAGCAAGCGTGGACTAGAGGTCACAAGAACGAGTGCACGCTCCTCAAAGATCCGAGCCTTCCTCCACTACCTAGTTCGGTGAGAGCGGCTCTACAATTGGCATCTCTCATGAGCAGCACTTCTGCATCTGAGGAAGACAAGGCAGGTATTCTTCGACTCGAAGCTCATGATCGCTCTACAATCGAGCAATACAGTGATATCGAACAGTACGAAGTAACGGTAGCTTCGGCGAGAGACCTTTTTGGTCGTGTCAGTCCCGATGATCCAGAAGCATTCAAGATACGAGACTACGTAGGGAAGGTAGGTCCGCTCACGGTGTTTGTCTCTAACGTTACTAAGCATGTTAGATTCTCCGCAACTCTTTGACCCTAACAACACCAACTCTGGATCCCATGGGCATCGCTCTAGATCCAATAGCTTGCTCGGCTAATCATTCCTGCAACCCGAACGCGAGTGTCCTCTTCGACTGCCCTAGAATCTTGATGCGATCCCTGGTACCTATCAAAAAAGACGAAGAGGTCTTTATCTCGTACATCGACAATACGGATCCTTACTATCGCCGTCAAGCCCAACTGAAGACTCGATACTGTTTCAAGTGCGAGTGTTCCAAATGTCGACTAGGACCCAACCAGAGAGAGGATAAGTGGGCACAATCGCCAGAGACTCTTAATACCAAGCTGTTGAATCTTGCTGCACTTGCAGCAGCCCGCTTCCCAACCGACCCTGCCGATTACATTGGAGATTCTAAGGCTGAAAAAGATCTGTCTGCTGTTCAAGGCAACATCTATCGAAACTACGAGGGATTGCGCAACCTAAAAGACAATGCTCAAGCAATCAAGGAGCTCGAGAACGTCATGCGGATTTGCAAAGACTCTGGCGTATGGCCCATCACCAGACAGCCTTACGCAAATGTACGCGTGGATCTTTCCGCTCGCATGCTGGACGAAGGTCGTCTTGGTCTTGCTCTGTTCCAGATGGCCAAAACATACTTCCTCATCGATCCAATCCTATACCCGCAAGACTTCCATCCCGTCAGAGTTCTTCACACATGGGGACTGGCAAAGACGTTGGTAGCAGCCTATTCTTCTGGCAACGACCCAAGCCAAGAAGTTGATCCTGGTGTGGAAGAGCTTTTCCAAAGAGAATTTGACTTCGTGGTGCCTATCTGGAGGATCTTGAAGAAGTTGAGCGTGGATGTGGTCAAGAGTCATGGTTCGGGCAGTAATCTTACTTTTATGGTTCATTCTCTTACTCAGCAAGTTAGAGAGGGTGTGGGTATGGAGAATCTACGCGAGATTGAAAGAGATCCTCTGCATATGTGGAGGGAGTTTGAGAGATGGGCACATTATTTGCAGTACTAGACGTGTATCAGTTCCGATAGATACGGCGATGAGTCTACTAATTGGTATCTGAAATTGGAGTGAAGCCTTTTTGAGGCTACCAAGCGCAGAGACAGTACTCTGGGAAGGCACAACTTTTCTCAAACACTCGGAGTCGGGAAGTTTGAGAGTGATCTTTCCTCATTCGACACGAATTTTGCACAAGCCAACGCGGTGGTGCATCGACGGCTCCTTCCAACACTCACTACTCTCCATCCGTGACTGAGGCAGCCGCGAGCTCTTCGCTCCATCTGCCACTTCCGTTTTCACTTTCAAATCTGAATTAAACCTGTCGACTCTCCTTCACGGACCTCAATCACTTCCACAACTTGTCACGCTCTTCACCGCCGGACTCATCCCAATTCTACCTATAACTGTCATACTCACCATCACTCACACATCACCAACACCGTCGCATTTCCGACTCCGTCCTCGTTACATCTCAACACTTTGCAAACAACACAACTACTGTCATCATGGCTAAGCCCAAGTCCAAGCCCAGAACCAATTCCAACGCCAAAGTCAAGGTCAGAGCCCCTCCAGGTACAATTTCCCGCACTGTTTCACTTTTGCACAGTACTAACGATATCAATAGCCACCAAAGTAACCCCAAAAGCCACAGTCAGAAGTGCTTCGGTCGATGAACCAGACACTTTCAACACTTCAGACGCCGTTCAGCCACGTTCCCAAGATACACACCAGGCAGTCACTCTTCTTAACTTGCCTCTCGAACTTCTCCACGTGATCTTCGACTATGCGGCTGATCGCGATCATCTCAAACATCACCGCTATACAATTCGAATGCGTGAGAGAGAGACAGCCTCGGCCCCGAATTGGTCATCTACCAGCCTTCCTTGTTGATGGTCAGCTCGGCGCTACGAGCTAGCTTGACTCCCCACTTTTACAGTCGCTATCCCTTCCACCTCAGGATCGACACAAGATTGATGATGAGCAATAGCGTCGGCGGTCCTATGAGGCTACAACACCTTGAAGGTCTGCTGCCGTATCCACTGGGCCTGAGTACCATCAAGTTGACCCTGGTGATCCATGAAATCTCGAGAGACGGTTTCGACTTCTCTTTCCCTGTCGACTTGGGCGTGGAGTTGTTCAAGAGGTATCGTACCAAGAAGCTCGACTCCGAGGGTGAAGTCATGTCTATGCACTTGAGTTGGCGACTGGTGTGTATTGACCCTTTACTGACGCCAAAGTCTGGCGTGCGACGCATATTCGATTGGTATCTCCAAGAGCTGATGGACGAATTACATCAGTGGGCAGCCAGCAGAGCAGTCCATAATTCGTGGAGCTTGGAGAGATTTGTCTTGTGGCTTGAAAGATGGCTGAAGACAGACATCAGCTTCTATAGCACCAAAGGAACGCTTTTGGGGTGTCTACATGCCAAGACGAGATACGACAGGGTTTTGGCTCTCGATCACTACTACGAGGGAGCATATTAGGCGCGTACGAGGATAATTTGGTGGTAGCACACTATTGGTTCTCTGACTTATGCTCACATCGTCTTCGAGATGAATCAATTGCCCTACAACTGACACAAGTCAGCTCCACTGCCAATCCAAGATGATACGGAGTCTTAATCATTGATTCGTTTGTGAAAGTTTCCATTTGAATCGTCCTTTCACTGTCCGTAAAAGATAACACGAGTGTTCATATGCAATGACTTCCTCCGATCCATATTCGAAGATTTCGCATAGCTTGTAGGGAGATGAGGAACAGAAAAAGTGCAAAAAAAGCAAAATGGAATAGTACCTGAATCGTAGATTAAATGTCTCCTTGAACAGGGCAACATCATGGCTGTCAAATGAATCTGTTTCGGTTGCGATCTTGAGATCTGCTCGTCGGAAAAATCATGTCTCGAGAAACAGCTTGACTGACCTCGGCCCCTCTTCCTGAATTTAATAGCCACGTCTGTGATATTGAGTTTGCTTGTCAGGTATCCTGGATATGTGTGTTCAGCGAAGGCCATTAACCATAGAGTCATCCACAGCCTTCTTGGTTAGCATCTCCAGCAATTCATCATTAGTCTGCTTGTTCGTCTTCTTTTTCTTCTTGAGGGGTCTGCCATCTTCATCGCCGTCATGTTTCTTGGAGTGAGTCTTTGTGCTTAGCAGCTGATTGGGTTCTTCGTTAACGCATGTAGTCTCCTTGACGGACTTGTTCTTTGAAGCCACAGATTCTTCTCTGGCAGCTAGCTTGGCGATGGGTTCGCGAACCGTCGAATGCTTCTTTTGCTCTTCGTCACTTTCCTCGGCGTCGTCGACCATGGCCTGATAGAGTCCTTTCTTCACACCTGTGGTCTCTATGGCAGACTTCTTCTTGGAGGTAATGACTTTTGATGAAGAGGGTAATTTTGGTGCTCCTTTGGTGATGGAGTCGTGCTTGCGCTTTTTGGTAGCGGAAGACTTGGTGGCGGCTGAGACGTTCTTGACTTCTTCGTCGCTTTGATCATCTTCATCGTCCTCATCTTCTGAAGTCTGATCTGCTGATTCGGTAGCTTCATCTTCTTCTCCAGCCTCTTCAGCTCTGATCTTCTTTCTGACATTCATGAGTGCGATACCCAGAAGATTCTGTCCCCACTGCTCACGGGACACTCTCTTTGCTCCCGCAGCAGTGAATCCAATCCCCCAGATATTGTCGTTACTAGCAGCCTCAACCAGCTCCCTATCTCCAGTCTCCAGCAGAACTTTCTTGAACTTTTCATTCTGACTGAATTTGAGATAATTGCCTCTTTCGACGATACCACACTTGACCTTATCCCAGACAACATCCGTGAAGTCCTTGATCTTGCGACCTAGGGCTTTCTGAGCTTTGGAAGCTGTGGTAGCCAGAATATTTGCGGCAATGTCCGGGCTGCTGAAGGTTTGGGCTTTGCCATACATCATGTATTGTTCTGCGCAGTTGAACTTGGCAGAAGGGTAGTTTGGGTCGGTGAAGGCGCCCTTTTGAAACTGGGAGAAGATGCCGTAGGGCTTTTCGCTCATGCCGTAGAAGTAGATGGGGTCGGAGGTGACCTTGACCTTTTGCTTCTTGCTGGACGGGGCCATAATTACAATGGCAGTGGGCGATTCAGAGTTGATGTTGTCTGAGGAGACAAGATGGTTGGTGATAAAGTCAGGCAGTGGGTGATGTGGTGGTGATAGTTGTCAAGTGTAAATGAAAGCGAAGGTGAGGATAAGATTGTGTCGAAGTCGCGACTTTGTTGAACGCAGCTCACACAGAGAACGGATGCGTCTACGTGTGAGGCTGTTCAGCTGGCACTGAGTTGAGACTGGTGTGCTTCAATGCCTGGGAAGAAGGACAAGCAGCTGTGAGGAATGGTCGCTTGAATGGTCAAAGACAAAGCTGAGACCTCACAAGTGAAGCAAAGACAAAGTAAGAGTACCCGGCTGTCTGCGATGACTTCCTAGTGATGTGATCGAGAAGGAAAGCCTCTAGCTGAAACAGAGATCCCGGATCAAAGGAAGGAGCGACTGTACTCACCTAAATCAGCAAACGGGTCGGTATGCTTACACTGAGAGCGGGTTAGTGATTCAGCTAGAAAGCTGTCTCTCTCAAGCCAGAGGTGCATGAATCTCAAAAATATTGTGCTACCAGACAGCACCAGCTACGTGAGTCGGTACTGGTGAGATATTTGTACATCTATCTACACATGACTTCCACTTGGAGGAAGTTCCGCGATTCACCACATCACATCACATTCTAGAGGTTGTTAGTATGGGGTTCTTTCCAGTATATCGTTATAAGACATGTTCTGGTTGTGAATGGAAGTTTTGGTGATGGGAAGTTCTGTATGGCAGTCGCAATGGTATTGTGGCCCGTGCACCAGTCTCAAGATGTAGCTCAAGATTCAGTCCACCATCTCTTCGCGCTTCAACAGCCAGTATACCAACCATCTCAACTCGCGCATATCCTGGTTCCACATCCTCACCTTACCGGAGCGACTAGATCAACCTTCTCCCATCGGTCTTTCGACGACCCGACCCACGTAGCGTTACGCGCGCATCCACACATCTAACCCACACATCATGGACTACCAAGTACGTCTACCTCATCCGCCCCACCCAACTCTAACCCCCGACTAAACCTCCGACCTCAGAACAGAGCAGGTTCCAAATTCGGCGGTGGCGGTGTAGCCTCAGCCAGCGCAACAAACGCCGATCGACGCGAACGCCTCCGAAAACTCGCCCTCGAGACAATCGACCTGGACAAAGACCCTTATATTTTCAAAAACCACGTCGGCAGCTTCGAATGTCGCCTCTGCTTGACAGTCCACCAAAATGACGGTTCCTATCTCGCTCACACCCAGGGACGCAAGCATCAGACAAACTTGGCCAGACGTGCTGCCAGAGAGGCGCAGTTGGGAAAGGACAGAGATCAGAATTTGAGTGGGCTGTCGCAGGTGCAGATTAAGAAGAATGTGGTCAAGATTGGTAGACCGGGGTATAAGATTACAAAGACGAGGGATCCGTTGACGAGGCAGTTGGGTTTGCTGTTTCAGTTGCAGTATCCTGAGATTTCGCAGGATGTTGAGCCAAAGGTTAGATTCATGTCTGCCTTTGAGCAGAAAGTCGAGGAGCCTGATAAGCAATTCCAGTATCTGCTGGTCGCTGCTGAGCCTTACGAGACGTGTGCTTTCAAGCTCCAGGCTCGCGAAATCGATCGCTCAGAGGGCAAGTACTGGACTTGGTTCGATGGAGACAGCAAGGAGTTCTGGGTTCAGGTCACCTTCAAGACCGAGAGAGAGGAGAGATACAGCGGTGTGCCTGGTCTGGCTCCTAGGCGCTAAATCTTTCAACACACAACCACACAGTTGATCATTTCACATAGCGATGGAGTTTGGCGTTTTGGAGGAGGTTATTACACGTAGAATGGGGTATTATGACTGACTGAGCTGAGCTGAAAAAACTTGTACCATGAGAGAGCACAAAAAAAGGAACAAGAAATGAAAAACAAAAGCAACCTTTCCCAAAAAATAACAATGACATAGTGTCGTTCCCCATGTCGGACTTCCTAGCAATCATTCCTTCCGTGTTGGTGATGTGGATGCTCGTGGCGTTGGATCAGGATCAGGGTCGCTGTTGTAATGCGGTCGAGGCGTCATGTCCGTATCCACGACTCTGATTCTGCGCGGCAGGAACAACTCTGGCGGCGTCAAGGTTGCTCCCTCCTCTTCGATCGCCGCTTCCTCGTTGCCTGTGAGCGACGCGGTCGCCTTGAGATTATGCGTCGCCATATCTCCTTCGTTCGACACCACGCTTCCCTGACTATTCGTGCGCAACATCTCTGTTCCTAGCTTCGATGCTCCTCGTGTCTTAGACTTGGGCGATCGTGCTCGGATCTGAGCGTTGCCCAGCTCTTCGTCTTCATCGTCTCCTGACTCTGCACACTCGTGCATTCCAACCTCGAAAGACCTCTTCCTCGCTTCGATTGATTCTGACGATCGCTTGCGTGGTGATACTTCTCGTGGACTTTCGAGTTGTCCAGGTGCGGAGATATGTTCTGTCAACGCCGGCATCTTGGTTTCGGGCGGAGGTTTCGTTCTTGCATGCATCACCTCCTCTGGGCTAATGCCAAGCCCGCCGAACTGACGCTCAAGCTCTGACTCTTGCCAATCGTTGGTGTGTCTGCTTATGATCACCGGAATGGAGTCATATTGACTGTCTGTCTCAGGTATTGAATTTGATCCTATTGAGTCCTCCCTGCTCGATCCTCGGAAGCTGTTCGTCAGCATGCCAAAGCCAGATATCGAACTAGTTGTTGGACTCTCTTCTGTTAAGGGAGATTCTCTTCGGAGACTCGAGGACGGCATCATAGGTAGTTGTGCAGGCGTCCATCCTGGAGGAGGAGGTTTCCACTGACAGAGTCGACTCATGACCTCGGTCAATTTGGCCGTATCCGGAGGCTTCTCAATCAACGCATCGAAGTAATGCGGCGCTTGCAGCTCTTTGAGGTATCCGGTGACCGCGACGATTGGAGTATGCGAGTTGGCATTCTTTGTATCGCGGATCATGCGAGCCACGTCTGCTCCATTAATTTGAGGCAACTTGAACTCCATCATGATGATGTCGAACTTGACCTCACTCATAGCATAACGCATTGCTTCAGATCCATCTTGCACTGATATTGTGCGACAACGAAGCTTCTCGAGGAGTCGTTCCATGACAAGGCGCGACACTGGGTGGTCTTCGCATATCAATACATCCAGTGGTCTGAACGCAGGCCCTTCGGCCAGGGTAATTTGTGAGAGTCTGCGAGTGCTCTGCCTCCTGCGTTGAACTCTCAGCAGAGCCTTTGCGCGTTGGTCTTCGTTATCTGATGAAGATGGTGAAGCATCGAAGGCCATGCTTCTTCGCTTATATTGAGAGATCGGCCCAGGTGGCGTATCATCATCTTGAGATCCTATGGTGTGAGAACGCTGCCGTGGTGACGATATGCTACCGCGCCTGCCGTTTGGTAGGGACGACTTTTCTGGCATGTAGCCCTGTTGGCCGTTCAGACTCTTTGGTATTTTGATCGGAGATGAAGCTGCGGACAAAGATTTGAAGCCAGCTGGGAGATTAGGAGCATCCAGCAGGTTACTATTCAACTGCAACGCGCTGATTTGCTGAGCGAGTGACGAAGAAGTAGACGTTTTCCTACGTTCGTGATGTCCTCCAGCGCTGAATGACACTAGCAATGGTGACGATGGCTGGGAGCCTCTGCTTGGTGATGAATTCGTCTTGCTCAAGAGAGAAGGTGAAACGGGTCTATTGTTTCCCTTGTTTGATGATAGCGTACGTTTCAGAGGCGCGGGTCCAACTGGACTGGACTCAACCGACGGAGACGGCGAGACTATCACCGGAGACGGAGAAACAAGGCCTTGAGCGACTTTATTCTGAGCTTGCATTGCTTCAGCTCGAAGCTTCTGAATGACATCTTTATTTGCTTTCTCCAACACAGGAAGATTCTTGAATTGAAAATTGCCAAAATCATCGGTCGCAACTGGCTCGCTTAGTCTTCTGCTACGGCCGTCTCTGACGTGTGCAGGTATATGCAGGGGCATGAGTCCTCGCTTGATCGAATTGACCTGATTTCTAACCCTGGACAAGGCGTCATGGGGCCTTTCGGGATAATCGGCGCCAGGTGTGTTGGGTGATGAAACCTGATCCTCGAACTCGGCTCTGAAGTTTTGTAGCGTGGCCCCTCTGGAGTCGAAATATTCTGTATCCTCGGGATTCGCTGGCGCAGGGATGAAGGACGCCTCCTCTTCTCGAAGAGTGTCCCACTCTACATCAGTGAACCATGGGTGAGCTCTGATCTCATCTCCGCCGTTCGCAAAGTTTTCGTCAGTATTGGACCCTAGTCTCTCCTTGGGATCCGAACACATCAGTTTGTTCATGAGATCTTTTGCTTCCGAGGTCACAGGACACTCCTCATCGTCAGGCCAATCAATTTTACGATCCAGGATGTTCTGGAACACCTGATCGGGAGTCTCTGCATGAAATGGTGGGTAGCCGTATAAGCACTCAAAGAGTATACAACCCAATGACCACCAATCACTCATCTCATCTTGACCACTTCCGTTGATTGTTTCTGGTGCGAGATAGTCAGGCGTGCCGACAAATCTGCGAGAACTGTCGTCGGGATCGAATAATGCCATTGGTGGCGGTAGCATACCAGATTGGCCAGGCGGTGTGCCTAGACCGCTCATGTGACTCATGACAGGGTGAAGAGCGTATGGTTCTGGTGATTCGCCTTCGCTAGCTGTTTCCTCTTCAATCGGTGTTCGTCTCTGATAATTAGAGGGCTCTGTGTCTACGATAGAGAAACGACGGAACATGTTTGCCAGAGCATCACTTTCTCCGCTATCGCTTCGCTGACCAGAGGCTCTTCGTGAAGGCTCGCGAGATTCCCCTCTCGTCAAGCTGAAGTATGATGGCTGACCAAGCTCTCCCGCTAAGGCGGGTGTCAGTCCTGGCGTAGGAACTGGAGATTGACTGCCATTGAAGTCAAAGGAGGTGGAGCGTGACGAAACGATAGATGCTTCGCGTTTTCCGAGCTTAAGTAAATCCGGTGCATCGCCCAGCTTGTTGTTTTGCATTCTCTTTTGACGCCCGATAAGCCCCATCCGCGAAAGACCAAAATCTGTCAGCTTGAGGTGTCCTTTCTGGTCAATCAGGAGATTGTCTGGCTTCAAGTCACGGTGTACAATCTGTCTATCGTGCAGATGTTGTACGCCTAAGACAACTTCGGCCAAGTATTTCTTTGCCCAGTCTTCGGGCAGTCCACCTAGTGTTTTGACTAGAGAGGCGCAATCACCTCCGTTCAGATATTCCATGACAAGATATAGGTAGTCTTTGCTGGCAAAGGTCCAGTAGAGCTTTGCGACAAAATCACTCTCACCCTGCCACATCATGATTGCTCGCTCGGCCTTAACGTTGGTGACTTGGTTCTTGGCGACCATGTCGGCCTTCTTGAGAACTTTGATGGCATAGTAGTCTCCAGTGACCTTTTTCTTGGTGAGGTAAACACTACCGAACGCACCTTTGCTGATAGGCTTGATGATTTCAAAATCTTTGATGGAGGTTTGGACCGCCCGAGGCTGCGGGTTACTGTTCACTGCACTCAACCTGGGAGAAGACGGCGGTCGGTACGACTCAGAGTATTGGGTCGCAGAAGATTGGCGTCGGTGATGGTGATGATGGAGTGACTGAGCTCTTAGGATGGGAGATGCGAAATGGTGGTCGTGAGACAGTAGCGGGGAAGTCAGAGGCGAGGGAATAGATTCTCCACCACTTGGGATCCGAGGCTTTGCGACTCGCAGAGGCGAAGAAGGAGCAATGCTGCGGGTTGGCGATTGCTGTCTACTGGTGTTCGCCAAGCTGGGGAGCACGAGACTCCTTCGCTTGTGTTCACGGTTGCTAGTGACCCGGCTGAGAGCCAGCTCAGGAGCTGGTGAGTCAGTTCGCACTGGCATTGAGGCCAACGAAGAACGGACACTACTATCACTCTCCGCACCTGCATCGCTTTCTGGTGCCAACATCGCCGCTCGCTTCTGGTGGATTAAAGTACTGAGGGCACTTCCATAAGAACGTGGCGTCCTAGCACCATGAGGACTGTTTGACCGCGAAGAACCCGCATTGGATGAAGCCCTGCGATATGAGGACGCTTCAGGAATATTGCGCAGCGCCATGGTCATGGCCGACAGCGCTACAGGTGATCCGTAAGGGTTGATCGAGAAGTCCTCCTGCATACCTTCAGGCAAGCGGGACGATGGGCCATCAATGTCGGACATGGCATCCCCGATTTGGCTGAATTTGTCATGATCTTCGTTGTCCTGTTCTTCCTCGTTCTCTACGTCGGCCGAGGAGGATTCGCTTGAGTCACTGATCTCTCCACTAGCGATACGTGCAGCTCTAGCAACTGCCTCGTCGATACACTCTTGCACCAGGATATGGAACTCGATGCGAAGACGTTCTGAATATTCCAGGATGCGTCGATGACGGAATATAGCGTCTACTTTTGCTTTGCAAAAGCCCGAAGTGTCTTCAGCGAGCAGCGCGAGACCATGTTCGTTATCGACAGTATTTGTGTTTGGTGGTGACCATTGCAACACTTGTGATATCCTACCCTCAGACTGAGGAGATTGAGTCCTGATCTCACCGTCTTGGGAGCTATCTTTGACGGCAGGTTGACTGATCTCTAAAGCAGTGTCACAAAGATCAAGGACGAGTTCGACTATGCGAGCCAGAGGGCGTCTGACGGCGAAGGCTTTGGCTCTCGATTGGCCCAAGCCTGAGCGGGAAGTACTTCGTGCCTTGATCTGAGGACCGGCGGGAGATGCACGGCCGGATGAAGGACCAGATGAAGGCTGAGAAGCGGGTCCGATAGGGAGTCCTTTGTAATCGCATAACGGTGTTGGAAGGGGAGAGCCCGAGTCGGGTGCTCCGGGGCGAGAATGGTGCGTTTGAGCTTCCAAAGCATCCAAAACCTTGACGATGGCAGCGCGGTGCTCGGTCAAGTTTTCTTGGGCGATCTGAACATCCATTTCGGCCTTGTGCTCCTGCATGCATAACTCAGTGTGCTTCTCAAACCACCAAGGCGTGATCTGACGCTCGCAAATACGGCATAGTACTGGAGGCGGGGGTGGATGATCAGCTGGATCATCGCTGCCGATCTCGGCCAGATGGGTCAAATACTGCGCCAAAACATGAGCACCAATTCCCAAAGACTCTACAAGGACGTCAGGAAGGTCTATGGTTATCTCACGGTGAACTGCAGGTTTGATCATCCACATGGTCTGCAAATGGTCAGTAATGCTCTGTGTCAGGGTTCTCGTCACATACATGACTCTCATCTCCAGTGGCTCTCTCATAGACCATGATGCCTTGAGCTTCGAGGTTCACAATGTGTTCGTGATGGTCCTCATCTTCCGGACAAGTGTCGAAGGCTACTGGTTCGGCATGGGGACTTTCGATGGTGAGTTCGGGACTCTCTCCGACAGGTAGCTGGTATTTGATAGCGAAGCGGATGATGCGGCTCTTTGTGTCGTCGTTTTGCATGAGAGCCATGGCATCTGTGAAAATGTTCTTGTGGTCGACAATAATATCGGACATGGTCTTCCCAACTATCGACTCTGGATCGACACCGCTGAGGTCCTTCCATGAGGGACTTGCCCAGCGAATAGATCCGTCGAGATTGAGATCCATGATTGCGTTGAGAGACTGTTCGGCAGCGCGTTTGAGATCATCGCGTTCCTCTCTGATGTCCATGCTGACGGTTCTCTCCATTGTACCTCTGTACTCAGAGTCCTTTGTCGTGGCGGCCTCCTCTTTCAACGCGATAATGGCAGGCGGAGCCAGCAGTGCCGGGTTTGGAGAGTCGGACATGATGTCGTTTGTGTGCGGAGATAGTGAATTGGAACGTTGCAGAGCACCTGCCCGCCAGGGCAGCCCAGTTGAGGCTTCGCTAGATGCGCGATTCGACCATGACCATCGTGACCAGGACCAAGATGGAGGCTCCAGCACTTGTTGACGGCTCCTCGTACTAGTTGGTTGTCGCTATCGGGGGTGATTGAGAGGTCGTTCACTTTTTGGCGGCTGAGACAAGAGCTACGACGAGCGACTGCGAATTGGCGGCGACCGGAAAAGAAATCCTTCGCTGTAGATCGCTCGACCGACAATGGCGTGTGTGGCCGACTAGGGCGATTGACGAAGAGGCGAGGAAATTCCGTACGGCACAGTCAAATTGTGTTGGACGCAGTTGCGGCTTTGAAATGGCAATGGGCTTGACGACGAGGTAGGTCGAGCGATGATGGCCAACCATTCACCCTGCCCCGCTCCTCCCGCCCGCTAGCTTCTTTGGTCAATGCTAAGCCTTTGTTCTATTCGGTCATTCCCGTCCCTATCTCGCGACTCGTGACTTCTCCTAGAGAACATGCTGCAACTTGTGCCCGCCAACAAATTGTTCTATTCCAAGTCGCATCATGCTTTGTGAGTTCATACTCACCGTTGAATGACACGGCTCACTTTGGACTTTGGCGACGCTTCTCCGTTCTTGCTCCCTCCATGATTCCGCTCACCGACCCAATCCAGGGTCTTTTGTGTACCGTACCAAGGCATGTGACGGTGCCGCACACCCAGCCCGCCGTTTGCGAGCCCATCAACGACGTGCTTCGCAATGGAAATTACAACAATTTGCTTACCGCTGCAAATCTGGTACCCTACATCACACACCACACAGAAAGCTAGACGCATGATTATGCAGCAACGCCTTCGGTTGTCCCGTCGAGCTCGTCGAGGCGCGAGGCGGCATCGGAAGGCAAGTAGTCCCGCGCCATATCTTTATAACTATCGCTCTGCTGTCGGATGTCGCGGCAGGAAGCGTGGTACAAGGTACTACTATAAGCAGCTACCTCATACTCCTCCCTTTATGCTTGTTCTCCATGTCATCTTGCTAGGGGTACAACCCTGGCTCGACACTTGAATGTCTTTCTGGCATTTGTCGTTGCCTCCAATTCTTGCTCACTCTAATTCATCTCAATCTAGGACATCATATATAGATATCTACCGGTATTTCTTGCATTTTCTCTGCGAGATAGTACTTCTGGATGACTTTTGCTACTTTCTACATTGATGGCCTGCTTCACAGAAGCTTACCAACTATGGGTCTGACCTCGAACTTGTCACCACTCTGGATTTTCAGCGAAACATGAAGAATCTGGTATCAAATGAGTCGCAACTACCAACTTACTTGGATTCCCCTCATAATCCACGTTGTTTACTACCGACACAAAGCCGCTGTCGAAGAGTTATTAGCACACACAATTCTGAAAAGGCCAGGAGCCCGAGCTTTCAATCGCCAAGCCCTCGTCAGATCGATCAGGGACGCTTCCGCAGATCTCCCAGCCTCCTCAAACCCCATCACGGTTCGTAAAGTTCCACTACATGATGTCACTATATCGAAGCCTCTACCGTCGCGCGATGCTTCAATGAAGTCAATGACGATGGCTTCAATAGACGATGCGCTGGCATGACCGAACTCTGCTTCCTAAGACTCTGTAGGTATATAATCAGGTAAAGAACCATGCTATTAATCAGAGCAACACCAATTGTAAGACACCTCGCCAAATCTACCTGCTTTAGAACAGTATACCCTTTCAGAACCTTTATACCTTCGATTATCGCAAACATGCCGCCAAAGGACAAGTACACCGATCCCAAGCTTCGCGATGAAGTCAAGGAGGAGATTCACAACAGCGACAAAGGCGGTGCACCAGGCCAATGGTCAGCCCGTAAAGCCCAAATGATGGCCGCCGAGTACAAGAAGCGTGGTGGAGGTGTAAGTAACCCCATTTGCACCAGACCTTCTCATCTCTACCAGTCCTGAACATCCACTAACATGGTCTTCTAGTACACAACCGACAAAAAGGACCAGGACGACTCCCAAGAACACCTCTCAAAATGGGGAGAAGAAGACTGGCAAACTAAAGACGGCTCAGGAAGCGCAAAGAAAGAAGACGGAACCCAACAACGCTACCTCCCCAAAAAGGCCTGGGAAAACATGAGCGAAGAAGAGAAAAAGGATACCGACAATAAAAAGCAAGCAGAAAGCAAGCAAGGAAAGCAACACGTCGAAAATACCGACAAGGCAAAGGAAAGCAGAAAGCAAGCTAATGAAGAAGAAGATGAGGAGTTTGAAAAGAAGAAGAATAAGCAAGAGGAGAAGAAGGACGACAAGGAAGAAGAGGCACAAGCTGGTGATAAGCGTACTCGTTCTTCAAAGTCTGCTTCGCCTGCGAAGAAGCAGAAGCAGAATGACGGTGTTGCAAAGGAGACTTCTTCACCTTCAAAGTCAGAGTCCAAGTCCAACGGCAGCAAGAAAGACTCGAAGGATGACAAGGATAACTCCAAGTCCAAGTCCACCTCCAACGACAAGAAAGACAACTCCTCCTCCTCCTCCGACTCCCCCCACGGCACCCCAGCCTCCTCCACCCGCCTCCCAAAAAAGGATCAACAAGTCCAATGGAAAACCCTTGGCAACTGGACAAAAGGCACCGTCCTCGAAGTCGCCCACGAAGAAAAAGAAGTCGACGGCAAAAAAGTAAAAGCAACCAAAGAAGATCCAAGAATCGTGCTCAAGAGTGATTCTTCCGGGAAAGTTGCTGTGCATAAACCTGATGCTGTTTTCTTTTGATTTGGTGACAAGGGCTGAGGAGAGGAGGAGGAGGAGGAGGAGGAGGAGG